>NC_084734.1:83363880-83446380 GCF_033978785.1 Entelurus aequoreus | reverse complement strand
CTAACATAACTTTCCACGGCTCATTAGTGTTTATATTGCTGACAACATATCTATTTTCAAAATTTTGCTGTTAATTTATAACTATATATTGTGCTAATCCCTGTTTTATTGCTTTTACTTATTGTATTGTCTTCGGTGCCCCGTGCAAGACTTTGGTCGACTTGGGTTGTTTAAATATGCTATATAAATAAAGTTTAGCTTGATTTGACTTAATAATGTTTGGATGTGTTTGAATAACATCTGCTTTGGTTCTTGTATTTATGTTGATACTCAGAGACAGAAAAAAATCACCATAATGATAAATTGGTTTTGCTTACCGTATTTCCTTGAATTGGCGCAGGGAATATAGTATTCGCACGTCTAGAATTACTGCCGGGTCAAACTCGTTTCTCAAAATAATTAACGCATGCTTGGCCTTATCGCCGGTTTATTATTGAAGCTGGATCAAATTCGTTTCGCAAAATATTAATTTTATTATCGCATGTCTATAATTTTCACCGGGTCAAACTCGTTTCGCAAAATATTTAGCATATGGCTAGAACTTCCACCGGGTCAAATTCGTTACGTCACGAGTGACGCATCTGTCCTCATTTTCAAAATGGAGGAAGCTGCTTTCAGTAGTTTACAATCGCACAAAGGAAAAAAGATAAAGAGCTATTCAGTAGGATTTAAGGTCCAAGCTATTGAATACCGGTACAGTATGCTAAAGAGAACAGTAAGCAGCTATGTTTTATTAATATACCGTAGCTGCGTGTGTGAAATACTGTATAAGTCATTAAATGACTCCCGCCTCCTGGTGGTAGAGGGCGCTGCCGCGCTAGTGATCCTTCTTGTGACTTCCGGTACTGCAGAAGAAGTGAACACGCAGCAAGAGATTTTTTTTTCTTCCTTTTAACAAGGAGGATTACATACCGGTATCTAAAATAAAACAGTTTTCTAAACTGGACTTTCAATCGAAGCAGGAGGTAATAATTAAAGGAATATCTCCATCGAGACAGAGACTTTTAAAACGGAAAAAAGAAAATAATGAAGACTTCTATAAACAAGTTATCGATGCTTTTGGTCAGAAGGAGCTGCAAATGGACTCCATTTATAAGTACAGGTAAGACCATAATAACATTTTTTTTAATTAAATGTGCTTTTCATGATGGTATGCTTACATCACACTCAAAGCGCACGCCTAAATTTTATGGATTCCTTTTGGTAAACGCCGGAGTGAGAAGAGGTTTTAAAATAATTACCGCATGCACGGCCATCCCGCCGGTTTCCGGTAAACGCAGGAGTGACAGGAGGTTTTAAATTAATTAACGCCCCTGCGGCTATTCAAGGAAATACGGTAAATACAAACTACGTAGTGCATTATTTTGAATTTGCTGGATTACATGTAAGCTCATTGTGTACAGACGTTGCATTTTGACATCAACAACTGATTCACAATGTTGCTTGTGGATGTTTTTTTGTCACTCACTGAAATATAGTAACTGAGAGGCAGAGAATACTTCTCTTGTGATTTACAACTGATATTGTTGTCTAGTATGTCTATGTAAAACTGACTAATGAAACCCAAACGTGTTATCTTTACTCTGTTTGAAGTTTGTTTCTACACACCGTAATGTGCAGTCGTTATGTTGCGTATTATAACTGTCTTCTTCAATAAACATTTTGACACTTACTAAACAGGTAGGATTTTATTTTATCATAGAATTTGAAAATGCATTACTTATTTTAGCTTCTGTTTATTTATTTGTATGCTTATTGGTGTAAACTGTCCCCTTCCTCTGGTTTGACGTCTTCGCTTGTGAATTTATGAGTGGCACTAGGACCCTCCATGGAGACAGGCGCATATGATAGCTCCATTAAAAAGTATGCATGCAAGAAGAAACACTTTCCAATCAAATAATCTGGTTATGTCAATCTGATTGATAAAAGTTCAACACACTCTAGTTAAGGCATTTAAAAAAACTGGTTTGAAGCCAATTCATGCAATCATTGGTCATTTAGTGCATGGTATCGGTAGTTATGGTGTTAGTTTATTTAGTATGTGCATACAGTTACAATATGGCACATAACGTATTTCCAGTTTCTCATTACAGCGTGTCTGAAAAGGAGTAGGGAGAAGCAGAAATGGTTTAACCCTAGCCTTTTTCATTTAATAGCAATGTGAACATACTTAGTTTAGTGAGCCAGTCCTGGGACGGGGCAGCCAGTAAAGCAACCCCACGTCCCTGGGGAGGCTTGGATATGAGGGGAGCACTACTTCAAAGCCAGGTTTTTAGCTGATCTTAAACAGGGCAGCAAAGAGGGAGAGAATTGATGGTCTGCAAAATGGAACAAACAGTCAGAAGAAAAAGAAACCCCCCCTCTACCTTTCTGCGCCATTTATTAAAAATAGTTCTGACAAAGCTGGTGCAATTAGACTGTCACTATCAAATAGATTGCATCATATACATTATCCATTTTTCAACTTCTTATTTTTTTCTCTGTATATTGTAAAAAATAATGTGATTTTTTTTTTTAAATATTGAAATATCAAATTGTTTTGCTTGGTCACATATAACACAAAGTTAATAAATATATGGATGCTTCGTTTACATAGCTAAGTCTATATTGACCTATTTTGGATTGGCTTTAGCTTTATACAGTGGACGGTGTGGCGAAGTTGGTAGAGAGGCCGTGCCAGCAATCGGAGGGTTGCTGGTTACTGGGGTTCAATCCCCACCTTCTACCATCCTAGTCACGTCCGTTGTGTCCTTGGGCAAGACACTTCACCCTTGCTCCTGATGGGTGCTGGTAGCGCCTTGCATGGCAGCTCCCGCCATCTGTGTGTGAATGGGTGAATGTGGAAATACTGTCAAAGCACTTTAAGAGTACCTTGAAGGTAGAAAAGCGCTATACAAGTATAACCCATTTATCATTTATTTACCACAATGTAAATGTATTTTGAAATACAAGCTGTCTCATGGCTTTTTGTTATGTTTTAACATAAATTAGAGTTACAAGCCTCTCCACCGCTTGATGGCATAGGGACTGTCAGAATGAACCCTGTAAGATCCAACATCCGATCTCAACTCGCCAGCCACAGCCAATGATTAACACAACCCTGCCCTCCAACCAATGAAGTAAGGAAAGTAAGTGCGAAGGAGAGCGCCGAGAACAATTAAGCCGACGACACCCACAGAATCATAAACAACCCATTAAAAACATGTAGCCGACCCGGCAAAGCTGCCCAAGCGCAGCACTCTCAGTCTGCACCACCACCGAAGCAGAAGCCAGCCTCTGCTCCAGCCACAACGACATCCAAACAGCGGACATTTATCCATAAAAATATGGAGAAGCTGCCTATTATGTGCCCAACAGATTTCAGTTCGTTTTGTCTCCCAACTACAAACTGGACGATCAAGCATTGCCCTTGCTCACTGGGTATTTTTTATTTATGAAAGCACACAGACATACATATCACCATATAACCAGATACGCAAGGGCGTTGCAGCAACACTTTGAATGTGCATGATGTGCCTACCTGAGTGTAGTCTAAAACCAGGTGATAAGTAAACAAACAAGTTACCGTAATTATGATAATGCATCATAGCAGTCATTGACATTCAAATATTAAAGAACACCAATTTTGTAACCTTAATACACATATCCCAAATAGTGTATGTATTTAACACACATTAAAAAAGGTATCATTGGAAAAATGGTGTTTAATATTTGGACATACAACTTAACAATGGCCCTCACACTGGTGTGTGAATATTTGATGGTGGTCAGCAAGGCCGTTGGTGCAAATTGGCAGCCACATTTCCGTCATTCTACCTAAGATGTTCTTGCATGCCCCTATGTGTTTAAATAAAACTTTCGTTATGCGAGTCAAGCATAAAACATATTAGCTGCCTGCCAAAATTAATTTTTCCTTTCTGGTTGTTTGCTCTTCAAATACGCAGGGTGCTTTCTATATAGTACTGTTGTGGAATGCCAGATCTGTTAACAGTGCAAACATTGCATCCTTTTGTCCGTCTTTTTAAATGTGAAATTATTCCTACAGTTTCTGCCCTTTCCTATTGCCTCTTTCCTCTCTTTCCCACTCGTCGCTGTTTTCCTTTTGAACCATTTCTCTCCACTCAGCTATTCGCCGCCCTACAATGATCACGGCAAAGCACTCTCTTGTCGCAGTCATGCAGAAACAATGTCTGCATATTTTAAGTTCCGAGCACTGCGTGGCGGGCGATCCGGAACAATTAATCGAAGCAACAATATAAATCAAAGCTTTTTTCTCATTAAATTTATTAATTTAATCGATTAATCGTTGCAGCTTTAGTGAGAGCCATACCATGATCTACCATGGAGACTGGCATATGCAAGGAAAGCTCACTCGAATGATAGCTCGATTCAATAAAATGCATGCAAGAGGGAACGGCTTACAGATTGCATAATCTAAATGTTTTTTTTTAATTTAACAATCTAATTAGGTTTACACATGTTTTTGAAAGCTGGTTCCAAGCCAATTCATGCAATGATTCTGTTTTTTTAGTGCACGTAAACATACTGAATGAAGGAGACTGTCAAAGAGAGTGGGACCGCGGGAGGCAGTTCAATAATAACTAGGCCAGATTCCAAGGCACCTCAGGACAGATAAAAACCAAAGGAAACTTGGAATCAAACACCCTTTCAAGCCTTCATCAATCATGGCAGAGAGTCCCTGGAGGAGTCGGAAGCAGTGGGGCACAGAGAAAGGCTGCCTAACCCAAGCACATAATCAAAAGATTCTATTAGAGAATGATTAATCTATTACAGAATATATAGAAATAACCTCTGTCCAGGTTGGCTTGACAACACCTCTGTCATTCAAAAATATTTTGTACTCTCTCTAGAGATTGCTTAAAATAAATCATCTTAAAGTCTAATTT
The DNA here is from genome assembly GCF_033978785.1 of Entelurus aequoreus. NCBI lineage: Eukaryota > Metazoa > Chordata > Actinopteri > Syngnathiformes > Syngnathidae > Entelurus > Entelurus aequoreus. The sequence continues at coordinate 83,441,473 of NC_084734.1, read as the reverse complement.
TAATTTATCCCATCACACAGACAGACTGAGCGTCTGATTGCGAAGATGGGCAGAGCGTCATTACTCGGTAACACACAAACGCACCCTCCCAAGCGAGTGAGCCCAGCTCCAGACTCCCACTTTTAACGCCATAATTAGTGTAATTACCCATGATGCCAGAAGCTGAATTAATGTACAGAAAACCTTGTAGCCTGTTAACCACCAAACAGAAAGAAAGACTTCCATCCGGCACACAACCTGTATGTGCATGTCCATGTCCCAGCTGGGAGAGAACCATTAAGGGGCCTACTTCACATGAAACACAGGTTTACATTTTCAAAAGAAGAGAAGCATATCGATGATTAAAGTATCATTCTTCCAATGCAAATAAAATGGTGTTTTGTGAACAAAGACAAACAGAATTTAACTGGTAAATCTGAAGAGGAGACACCACTCCGTACAAGACGAGTATTTTTTACTTTCGTAAAACACAAAGCAGAATAAGTTAATAATGTACACCAACAGTCAGTTTGTTATTGCTTTGTTGTATCTTTTTATCACCAAAAACACATTGCCAAAAGCAGAGGAATAATGTCTAAATCAGATTTGGGAAGACTAATCCATGCCTTTGTCTCCAGCAGGTTACAATACAGTATTGGCCTTCTCATTGGGCTCTCTAAACGAGCTGTTAAGCAGCTGCATTGCATCCAAAATGCTGCTGCTCTAGTCCTGACTAGAACCAGGAAATACTATTAGTCCAGTGTTTAGGTCACTGCACTGAATTCCTGTTACTCAGAGAAAATACTTTGAAACAGCTCTGCTTGTGTACAAGTCTCTTCATGGTGTTGTACATCTCTGATATGTTAGAACCATATGAACCATCTCGCGCACTGAGAACCTCAGAATGGTCTCCTGCTGGTGCCCGAAGTCAGAACCAAACATGCTGAGACTGCGTTTCAGTTTTATGCTCCTAAACTAGGGCTGCAACAACTAATTGATTAAAATCGATTCTAAAAATAGTTGGCGATTAATTTAGTCATCGATTCGTTGGATCTATGCTATGCGCATGCGCAGAGGCAATTTTTTTTAATTAAAAAATTTTTTTTTTTTTTATTTATTTATCATAAACCTTTATTTATAAACTGCAACATGTACAAACACCTGAGAAACAATAATCAAAATAAGTATGGTGCCAGTATGCTGTTTTTTTCAATAAAATACTGGAAAGGATAGAAATGTAGTTTGTCTCTTTTATCCGATTATTAATCGATTAATCGAAGTAATAATCGACAGATTAATCGATTATCAAATTAATCGTTAGTTGCAGCCCTATCCTGAACTCTGGAATAGTTTATTTCTAAAGTGAGATTCGGCTTCAATGTTGGCAATGTTCAAATCTAGGCTGAAAACCCTTAATTGTGCAGTTGTATGACAACTGAAAGTATTTTATTACCGCTCTTTGATTTTAATTTGAATTCTAATAGTTTTTATGTTGATTTTATCTTAAGTTTTTAATTTGAATTGTGATTACTTTTATGATTATTTTTGGTTTTGTCTTGTGATTTTCTGTACAGCACTTTGAATTACCTGGTGTACAAATTGTGTTCTATAAATAAACTTGCCTGGCCTATTGTGATTGTAGTTTGCAGTAGTGTAGGAGTGTACTGAAACATAATATCAATAGTTATTTCTAATATTTTGCTTACTGTTTGGCTATGTAAAATTAGCTGTGTAAAATATCAGCTAAATCCACAGTGTAATAGTATCTTTATAAATGTAAATGCATTGTTCAAGTGTCCCTAATAGTTTTGTAAATGAATGAAAATGTGTGACCCACTATTTTCAGCTACTCATTTTTTACAATACATGTAAAAAGGAAACCCTTTTGATCATCGGATTACAGGGGCAACATTCCCACTGAGACAGCAATATGTGACAAGTGTAGCCACAGCTTAGCTCAATGCTATTCACGGTCTACAAACATCATTGCAATTGGGACAATGATGCCAACTATTTAGACCAAGGGTGCCATAAGTGTCTTCCCAAATCTAATGCATATTCATACTGACCTCTTTTAAGCTCACACAATCATTGATGGCTTTATGCCAGGGTTGTACATCGTTTTGTGATGTACGATTCGATACATTTCTAGATACATGGGTGACGAAAAGATTCAAAAACGATATATTTTAAAAACAGTAAGATTTGATATACTGTACATACGATTTGACTCTGCGGTTAACATTTTTTTAAGTAGACAATCTTGTTTACACTACAAAAGAACAAAAATATTCCTGCTTCTGCATGCACTCTTAGATAATAATCTGGACATAGACATCAAACATTCAGACAGACTAAACATGACAGACTATGTCAAACGTCTTCCAAGACAAACTGAACAGTCCAGTTGCAATCAATGTAATGGCCGTGATCTAATCACTGCAGTATTGAGCGTATAATACTTGGAATGGTTACATCAACATTCATGTCGATCCGCCCACCGCTGCACGCTCTTTTTTAGCGGTTAACGCTGGTTAACATGGCTTATTGTATCCTCCTCCGATGTGTAGTGTAGCATGTTTTTCTGTTGTCGTCCTTCAGAGATACTTGTAATGAATGTAGATTATTTGATGCCATGAAGTTGAGGATTGCCGACTTAAAATCAGCTTTGCACTGTGGAGGGACATTAGCCGCTAGCTTGCTAGCAAAGCTGAATCAGTGGACGGCACTATATATTCTCGTCTATAGTAAGTAGGGGTGTAACGGTACGTGTATTTGTATTGAACCGTTTCGGTACGGGGGTTCCGGTTCGGTTCGGAGGTGTACCGAACGAGTTTCCACACGGACATATTAAGTAGCGTAACGCACGTTGTGTAAACAATGCACAAAGAGGCACAGCACACGGCATGCTAGCAGCTAACGGGCTACGATAGACTGACCATACGTCCTCTTTTCACCGGACATGCCCTCTTTTGCGGAGCTGTCAGGGCGGAGTTTCTTAAATGCCTCAAATATCCAGCATTTTGAGTTAGGGTTGCGTGTATTTTCAATGTACGTTCAGGGTTAAGAAGGGGTTAAAAACAAAACAAATTGTGCACGCAGCAGCATTGGTGAGGGAGGGGCAGAGACAGAGAGAGCGAGAGAGTTATAATAAACGCGCATCCGTCGCCAGGCTCCGCTTTTTATCCATAGATTTATCAGATTTAATTTTTTATTATCTATAGCAGGGGTGTCAAAAGTGTGCCCCGGAGGCCATTTGCGGCCCACAGCTAATGTTTTAAAGGCCCACGGCACATTCTAAAAATACTATTAAAATAAACAAAAACATAACAAAAGTGAAATAAAAAAGCCTAAAGGTTAAATGTAATTTAGAAAAAGTTGCAATGTTGACTAATAAAACACAGCTGGGTTTTTTTCTTTCAAACTGTCATTGCTCAAAACATAATATTGAATCAAAATCAATGTTATTATGAATTATTGACCTATCCAAGGTTCCGATTACTTCACATCAAATATTCCACTAAGAAAAATATTTTTGGTGGAAGATTTGGTAAATAAATAACCCCAAAATTTACATTTTGTTGTTTTCTTACTGTACCGAAAATGAACCGAACCGTGACCTCTAAACCGAGGTACATACCAAACCGAAATTTTTGTGTACCGTTAACCCCTAATAGTAAGTTAAGCTAACCGTGCATGCGCACAAATCATTTTGCAGACATTCCTGGCTCTCGCTTTTATTAAAGAAAACTGTTAATCGATTTTTAGTCGAGCGCGATACCCGGTTTGTGTTTTTACACTCGATTAACCTAAAAATAAATAGCTGATTTCGATTGCAGTGGCTGTTACCAAAACAAAACACTTTGCACGGACCGGATGAAAAGAAGGCTTTGATTTGATTTAGTTATGTGTACATACACAAGCATGCTCGTGACGCATGGCTGCGAGTCACGATGCATGCCCACAAGGCATGTTCGCGATGAATGTGCACTCAAAAGGAGAAATCTTCACGTACGAGAGGATTAAAAAAAACGACACAATGGCCATCGAATAAAGTTTAAACAGGTGAGCGAGACCAAAAATCACTCCAAACACTGCCCATGCACTGTGATTAGAGATGTCCGATAATGGCTTTTTTGCCGATATTGTCCAACTCTTAATTACCGATTCCGATATCAACCGATACCGATATATACAGTCGTGGAATTAACACACTATTATGCCTAATTTTGTTGTGATAGCGGGGGGTGTATATTGTAGCGTCCCGGAAGAGTTAGTGCTGCAAGGGGTTCTGGGTATTTGTTCTGTTGTGTTACGGTGCAGATGTTCTCCCGAAATGTGTTTGTCATTCTTGGTTGGTGTGGGTTCACAGTGTGGCGCATATTTGTAACAGTGTTAAAGTTGTTTATACGGACACCCTCAGTGTGACCTGTATGGCTGTTGACCAAGTATGCTTTACATTCACTTGTGTGTGAAAAGCCGTAGATATTGTGATTGGGCCGGCACGCAAAGGAAGTGCCTTTAAGGTTTATTGGCGCCCTGTACTTCTCCCTACGTCCATGTACACAGCGGCGTTTTAAACAGTCATGAATCTTACTTTTTGAAACAGATACCGATAATTTTGAAACCGATGCCGATAATTTCCGATATTACATTTTAAAGCATTTATCGGCCGATAATTTCGGCAGTCCGATATTATCGGACATCCCTAACTGTGATGTTGTTTCTACGAGTTCAAAGTAATAACAGTCAATATGTAAGCTCTTTTTCTGGGTGTCTTATTTTGTTAGCGCAGTCAGACAGGATGTAACACAAGACTACCTGCGGTAGTCCGGTGGGGAGGAGGGAATAATCTACCGTATTTTTGACACTATGGAGCGCCCTGGGATATAAACCGCACCCACTAAATTTTTGAAGAAAGAAATATTTCTCCATACAGCGGCCGCACCGGACTATAAGCCGCAGATATATACGTTATGAAATTAGTTGGTTACACAAATATTTTGTAAATCTTTATTTACATTCTTTAACTGTTTCCAAACAGTGCCTGTAACACGGCAGTAAAACGGCTGATCAAACGCAACAGAAGTCATCGCCATGGACCCACTCGCTGCAGAAGCTAGCTCTCCAATTAGCTAAACAGAGTCAATAAATCCACAGTGACATTTTGGTGAATTTACTGAGGAATTTGTGAAACTGAAACAATACAATAAGAATGCAATTGTAAGATAATAATACTAACACAGACACTGGTAGACGTGTTACCATATTAGCTAATGCTAACAACGCTAGCTTCAATGCATTACGCATACAAATATGCATGTAAAATATGCATGTAGGCACAGACACCACACATGGGACGGTTTAATAAGTATGACTTCTTTTAGTGAAATTGTGAAAATTACAAACGTTGCTTGGAATGATGAATAAAGAATCATTTCGAGCAGAAACACTACGGTTGGTTTTAGTTTCAGTTTAAGGCCAAACCGGAAGTACATTTTTAACTTGCAGCACCTGCAGTAAACAAACTCGTCCAAAAGATGGCGCCATTGCACAAACAACTTGGTTTAACGAAAATTATTGAACAAAAAATGTGGCAATTAAAAAATATATATAAATTAGTCGCACCATTTTATAAGCCACAGGGTACGAAGTGTAGGAAAAAAGTAGCGGCTTATAGTCCGGAATTTACACCATATCATGCCTTGTGAGTTGATATTGCTAAAGATGAGAAGATACTGATCCAAAATCGATCATTTAACTCAGTCCTATTCACAACAACACAACTTTTCTTCTCCGAGTATATCCTTGATAACATGATGTCTTTTCCCACATATTACAATTGTATTCCCATGTCCATTTATCCATCCATTTGCTACCGCTTGTCCCTTTTTGGGGTCACGGGGGTGCTGGAGCCTATCTCAGCTGCATTCGGGCGGCAGGCGAGGTACACCCTGGACAAGTCGCCACCTCATTGTAGGGTCATTACAACTTTATTATCGAAATTTACACATGAAAGACTACAATTCCACTTACTTGCTAATAGCAGACAGGACAGGGCGATGACATAGAGCTGCTTAATGGCCACATCGTAGTGGTCCATGAAGAGGTCGAGTAGGTAGACGGCGAGGTGGCGTGCTGTGGGACATAGCTGGTAGCGATTGCTCAGGATGGCCAACAAGTCTGCAAAGTAGCGACGCATGCCAATCTGCGGCGAATGTGCTCGGTAGACTGGTAACTTTAACTCCTGCGGAAGATAGGGAGAGAACATGTAAATGTCTTAGGGGGTGAAAGGAAAAGGTGGGCAGAAAAAGACATGGGGGTAGTAAACTACAAACCCCGTTTCCATATGAGTTGGGAAATTGTGTTAGATGTAAATATAAACGGAATACAATGATTTGCAAATCATTTTCAACCCATATTCAGTTGAATATGCTACAAAGACAACATATTTGATGTTCAAACTGATAAAAACTTTTTTTTTTTTGCAAATAATCATTAACTTTAGAATTTGATGGCAGCAACACGTGACAAAGAAGTTGGGAAAGGTGACAATAAATACTGATAAAGTTGAGGAATGCTCATCAAACACTTATTTGGAACATCCCACAGGTGAACAGACAAATTGGGAACAGGTGGGTGCCATGATTGGGTATAAAAGTAGATTCCATGAAATGCTCAGTCATTCAGAAAAAGGATGGGACGAGGGTCTCCACTTTGTCAACAAATGCGAGAGCAAATTGTTGAACAGTTTAAGAAAAACCTTTCTCAACCAGCTATTGCAAGGAATTTAGGGATTTCACCATCTACGCTCCGTAATATCATCAAAGGGTTCAGAGAATCTGGAGAAATCACTGCACGTAAGCAGCTAAGCCCGTGACCTTCCATCCCTCAGGCTGTACTGCATCAACAAGCGACATCAGTATGTAAAGGATATCACCACATGGGCTCAGAAACACTTCAGAAACCCACTGTCAGTAACTACAGTTGGTCGCTACATCTGTAAGTGCAAGTTAAAACTCTCCTATGCAAGGCGAAAACCGTTTATCAACAACACCCAGAAACGCCGTCGGCTTCGCTGGGCCTGAGCTCATCTATGATGGACTGATACAAAGTGGAAAAGTGTTCTGTGGTCTGACGAGTCCACATTTCAAATTGTTTTTGGAAACTGTGGACGTCGTGTCCTCCGGACCAAAGAGGAAAAGAACCATCCGGATTGTTATAGGTGCAAAGTGTAAAAGCCAGCATGTGTGATGGTATGGGGGTGTATTAGTGCCCAAGACATGGGTAACTTACACATCTGTGAAGGCGCCATTAATGTTGAAAGGTACATACAGGTTTTGGAGCAACATATGTTGCCATCCAAGCAACGTTACCATGGACGCCCCTGCTTATTTCAGCAAGACAATGTCAAGCCACGTGTTACATCAATGTGGCTTCATAATAAAAGAGTGCGGGTACTAGACTGGCCTGCCTGTAGTCCAGACCTGTCTCCCAATGAAAATGTGTGGCGCATTATGAAGCCTAAAATAGCACAACGGAGACTCCCGGACTGTTGAACAACTTAAGCTGTACATCAAGCAAGAATGGGAAAGAATTCCACCTGAGAGGCTTCAAAAATGTGTCTCCTCAGTTCCCAAACGTTTACTGAGTGTTGTTAAAAGGAAAGGCCATGTAACACAGTGGTGAACATGCCCTTTCCCAACTACTTTGGCACGTGTTGCAGCCATGAAATTCTAAGTTAATTATTATTTCCAAAAAATAAAATAAAGTTTATGAGTTTGAACATCAAATATCTTGTCTTTGTAGCATATTCAACTGAATATGGGTTGAAAAGGATTTGCAAATCATTGTATTCCGTTTATATTTACATCTAACACAATTTCCCAACTCATATGGAAACGGGGTTTGTATATACATAATAGTGAACCGCACACATCCCCCACTGACAGGTTTTAAGTGCCGTCAGAAGATCTGCAGTGGTGTTAAAGCATCCACATCGGGAAATAAAACTGAACTTTTATCACATCTTGATAATGGTGTCACCTCATTTCAATCTCATTTATTTCTCCTTCACTGCAGATAGGAGGAGCTAATTTGGGTCACTGAAGAGAGTCGGTTTGGGTGTGTGGCGGGTTAGGGGGGCATAGTTCCTCTCAGTAGAGATGGAGTAGATAGGATTAGGTTTCACCCATCGCGCATCCCCTATTCATGTTATATTAGCTGCATGTGTTTTCAAAGTGGAAGGAAGTTACTCTGGAGAATTAGCATTGAATCAGCCCGGGGTGACTCCCCAATCAACCACAGAAGAAAATGAGAGGTTCCAGTTTCAATATCTTCCCCAGATTTACAAAAGGCACATTTTGCTTTGCGCAAACTCACAGAGGAACATTGCGTTTAAGCTGCTTATGGTGGAAAATATTTGCGCTTTGAGAAATGTTTAGCTCCCCGAGAAACAGTAAAAACAAAGGCTTTGGGTTTATGAGGTGAGATTATTGGGTGAGATGTCGATCCGATTTGAAAATACTGGAAGTTTTTACCGTGAAAACAAAATAAAAAACAATCAAATCACATTAGGGATGTTGCATATGAGCTGCATTAAGCCAAAAATTAAACTACGACATTTTTAGTACATAAAAAGCAGAATAACACATACTTTTTTCTTTAAATCTTTTGAGCCGAAGCAAAAACAACACATATCAGGTTGACACTTCAATGGAATTCAAAATAAACAGACTCCCTCCTCCTCTCCAAATCCACATAAAGCGACTCGACCCCCGGTGCCACAATCAACCATACTACCCAGCCCGCCTCAAACTCTCCTCCCACTGCTTCAGCCCCTGCCTCCAGTCCATCTGTCTGTCTGGGGGTACAAGGGCCACAGGAGATCTGTGCTGGGTGTGAATGGGGGCTCTCGAGAGTTGGGGAGTGGAGACGAGATGTCTTTGTGGGGGACCTGCGCCGTAATTAAGAATTCCACAGCTGCCTCTGGCTGATTTGCATGTCTGATAATTTGCTACACAGCACAGCAGCGCTATCTCCCACATCAGGGCATTAGCGCCACGGAAAACGTCATTAAAGCTGGATGAGACCTTGGGGGAATGAGCGCCATGCAGGAAACCTGATCACAGCGTGAAGGCCTTTTAATGCAAAGCTATGCTCTTAATTCCACTGTTGTTTATGTGCTTCTTCATTGTGCCTGTTCTAGAAATGACACATTATAGAGAGATTTGGTCTTTGTAAACATTAACAGTTTGTTTTTTTTGCAAAAATCTGTACTGTTATTAATGGTCACTAAAGACTTGGGGTGTCAAATTGCGTTAATTACGATTAATTACTTAGTCATATTTCACGCTTCATGTTTTTTTAATTGCGGTAATCTAACATTTAATCTCAAATGTTACCGTTTCTGTATGCCTGCGAGTGGCCTCGCTACTTATTGCGTTTGACAGAGCAACAACAGTACTGCCAAGCGACACAAAGATAGTATGTAGTCACGGAAAAAGAGGTCCTACTCTGTCACGAAACTTGGCCTGTAATGCTAACGACTTTAAATAGTGGGGATAAGATGAATAATATCTAACAAATAGTGTGAAATATTCATAATGAACATAATAAAATGTTTTTATTAAACAAGCTATGGAGAAATGGCATCACTTGCATGTGTTTTTGACACACATTAAAGGCCTACTGAAAGCCACTACTACCGACCACGCAGTCTGATAGTTTATATATCAATGATGAAATCTTAACATTGCAACACATGCCAATACGGCCAGGTTAACTTATAAAGTGCAATTTTAAATTTCCCGCTAAACTTCCGGTTCAAAACGCCTTTGGAGGATTACGTATGCGCATGACGTCGAGAGATCCACGGAAGTGTTTGGACCATATTGGACACAATACACAGAGCTCTGTTTTCTTTGACAAAATTCCACAGTATTCTGGACATCTGTGTTGGTGAATCTTTTGCAATTTGTTTAATGAACAATGGAGACTGCAAAGAAAAACGTAGGTGGGATCGGTGTATGCGGCTGGCTGTAGCAACACAACAAGGAGGACTTTGACTTGGATAGCAGACGCGCTAGCGGCGAACTCACCTTGGCTTCCTACGTCTCCGGGCCGCCGACCGCATCGTCAAACGCTGGAACGCAGGTGAGCACGGGTGTTGATGAGCTGAGGAGGGCTGGCTGGCGTAGGTGGAGCGCTAATGTTTTTATCAAAGCTCTGACGAGGTCCCGTTGTTAAGTTAGCGTCGTTAGCAACAGCATTGCTAGGCTTCGACAGGCATCAAATACACATTAACCGTGTATTTACATGTCCAGTGTTTGGTTCGGTATCTCCTGATAGTAGTATTGTTGATCTTCTGTCTATCCTTCCAGTCAGGGATTTATTTATTTTGTTTCTATCTGCATTTGAGACAGATGCTATCACGTTAGCTCATGCTAAGAGCTTCGTCGATGATGGGTGAAGTCCTTCGTCGCGCCGCCGATCGCTGGAACGCAGGTGAGCACGGCTGTTGATGTAACCGTGTAGTTACATGTACATGGTTTAATAGTATTGTTGATCTTCTGTCTATCCTTCCAGTCAGGGGTTTAATTCTTTTGTTTCTATCTGCATTTGAGAACGATGCTATCACGTTAGCTCAGTAGCTAAGTGTGTCACCGATGTATTGTTGTGGAGATAAAAGTCACTCTGAATGTCCATTTCGCGTGCTCGACTCTCATTTTCAAGAGGATATAGTATCCGAGGTGGTTTGAAATACAAATCCGTGATCCACAATAGAAAAAGGAGAGCGTGTGGAATCCAATGAGCCAGCTTGTACCTAAGTTACAGTCAGAGCGAAAAAAAATACGTCCGGCACTGCCTCTAGTTCTTCACTCTAACGTGCCTCATCCACGAATCGTTCATCCTCGCTCAAATTAATGGGGTAATCGTCACTTTCTCGCTCCTAATATCTCTCGCTCCATTGTAAACAACGGGGAATTGTGAGCAGCACTACCGCTTGTGACGTCACGCTACTTCCGGTAGGGGCAAGGTTTTTTTTTTATCAGCGAGCAAAAGTTGCGAACTTTATCGTCGATTTTCTCTACTAAATCCTTTCAGCAAAAATATGGCAATATCGCGAAATGATCAAGTATGACACATAGAATGGATCTGCTATTCCCGTTTAAATAAAAAAAATTCATTTCAGTAGGCCTTTAAGCTGACTTTATACTATTACAAAACACCTGTGCACCAGTATAGTGATACATTCCATGAACAATGATGTGTACATTATAATTAAAATCAGAGCACAATTCTATGGAGGAGAATGTTAATCACACGTGCGCCCCATAAGTGGAACACTCGCATGTCTGCCATTGGACGAAATGAAACCATAACTCCTGAGTAAATAAGTATATGTTCTGTCGTTAAATAATGTAAAGAGACAACTGGCATTATATCAAACTGATTTTTGATTTTGATTGGACGTGTCATTTTGAAAATGCTTAAACGAAAATGTAAAAGTATGTTGGAGTTCGGGTGTTGATGGAGGGAACAGTGATGAAGTCATCTAAAATAATTTGTGTTAAAAAAGGGGGCAGATAAATATAAGAATATTATTCTTCCATCTGCTCCTTTCTGATCATGGAAATGTATAAGACACAAAAAAACAATGAAACAGTGTCAACTGTACGTGGCTTGTATATATGCATTTTCATGAAAGGAATAAAAAGAAATGATGATGATGATGATGTTTAAGACATGATATAATGTACGTGTAGGAGACGTGTCATTGAGAGTCACGAAAACCAATCAAAGGCTACGTTTTCTCTGATCCATTTTACAAAGTTTAACATGGAAATGTGATGAGTATACACATTTGTTAAATGTATTCTCTTAATCCACTATTGGTAACATATGCGAGCACTGTGATTGATGGGTCTGTTTTAATTATTGTATTATATCTGATCAGGGGATGTTAGGAGTTTGTGAAGCCCTTTGAGGCACTGGTGATTAAGGGTTAGATGAATAAAAGTTGATTGATTGGAAAAGCAAGTTAAACATTGAATGCATTTTGCTCAGAAAATAGTTCTTACTGTTTTTGATGCAATAACTTTAATACTTTATATTAGGGGCGTGGGAAAAAAATCGATTCGAATTCGAATCGCGATTCTCACGTTGTGCGATTCAGAATCGATTCCCATTTTTAAAAAAATCGATTTTATTTTTTTTTTATGTATTTATTTATTTTTATTTTTTTAATTAATCAATCCATCAAGACAATACACAGCAATACCATAACAATGCAATCCAATTCCAAAACCAAACCCGACCCAGCAACACTCAGAACTGCAATAAACAGAGCAATTGAGAGGAGACACAAACACGACACAGAACAAACCAAAAGTAGTGAAACAAAAATGAATATTAACAACAGTATCAATATTAGTTACAATTTCAACATAGCAGTGATTAAAAATCCCTCATTGACATTATCATTAGACATTTATAAAAATAAAAATAAACGAACAATAGTGTCACAGTGGCTTACACTTGCATCGCATGTCATAAGCGTGACAACACACTGTGTCCAATATTTTCACAAAGATAAAATAAGTCATATTTTTGGTTCATTTAATAATTAAAACAAATTTACATTATTCCAATCAGTTGATAAAACATTGTCCTTTACAATTATAAAAGCTTTTTACAAAAATCTACTATGCTTGCCTGTCAGCAGACTGGGGTAGATCCTGCTGAAATCTATGTATTGAATGAATAGAGAATCGTTTTGAGTCGGGAAAAAATCGTTTTTGAATCGAGGATCGTGTTGAATTGAAAAAAAATAAATCGATTTTGAATCGAATCGTGACCCCAAGAACCGATATTGAATCGAATCGTGGGACACCCAAAGATTCACAGCCCTACTTTATATGGACCTGATGTTTTATTTTAGTAAATAAAAAATACTGCATCTGTTCAAGTCTGTTAAAAACAATAAATTACTTCATAAAGCCACTTTTTTATTAAAATACCCATCTTAAGAATGTAATTCATTTAAATTAAATCTGAAATTTAGGGCTTTTATCAGCATTTTAGGTGAGATTAGAACATTTATTACAGATCATAAATAATTACTTGACAGAACTACGAAATACGTCTATTACAATTATGTAAAATCACGACTGTGTTCACAACAAAACCGCTGTTTATCACCCAAATACTATAATTTATATTGAAGTAAGCTCCTCTAAGGCAAGTGACATGTGAATGGAGACTTATAAAACAATTGGTACTTTACTGGACACAGTAAAATGTACACTTTACGGAACAAGTGTCATAAGCAAAAACGCTAGTACATGTGCCATTAATCTTTTGGTTGTACTGTGGATACTATACATATATAGACAATTACTTCTCAAATGTTTCAGGCAACAATGGCATTATCATGTAAACTGACTTCAGAAACAACGCTGCTTGCATTCGTTTAGGATACAACTGCTATGGTGTACTGTAAACAAATGCTGAAAAGGTAAAACCTGTATCTTACCGACTTTTGTTGAAGAATGACTTATTTCATTATCTCACTAAGGGAGGTTAGATATTGTTTGCAGCATCGTTGTTGTTTGTTTCAAAGCAGGCAAGAAGCTTTACACAAAAAACTACTAGCTACTATGATTTTCTTTATGTGTTAAAATGTTGTCTTTTGAAGAAAAATGACACATGAAAGTGACAATAGGTATAATAACGAAGAGCGTATTTATTTTCTTAAAGGATAACTGCATTTTTTTATGGAATGTTGCCTGTCAAGTAGCATGAGGTGGCTAACAATGAAGGTGATGGGATTGGATCTATTCCGCCTAAAAATAAACTTCCAATAGACGTAATGTAGTAACTGGAACATTCACGATAACGTGCAATATTTATGTATTTTGATCATTTTAATCATTGCCGGAACTTTTTTGGGCAACCCATCGATTTCACCGAATGTATCGCTATGTTCTTCATAAAAAACAACAACCACTAATCATTGCAGACTTTGTGAAAGCAAACAATGACTACTTTGGGACAAATGATGATCCAGAACAATAGCTTTTTGAGCCTGAAAGTAAGAAAGATGAGCTACAAGTTTTAGAAGCTGTGTGCTTAGCAGATTTAGCTATAGTAAAACACAAAGCATCAATACAAGCAAGAAATACAAACTGGGAACATAATTTTAAAAATCCCTTACTGTACAATGTCCACTCTTACAGGGATGCCGACAGATGGGCTGTTTATATCTTTCAGCACAAGACTTGTACTCCCCGTTTAGGTGAAAAATTCTTCATAATTCTCACTCATGTAAAAAAAAAATGATGGGAGCTTCTGGCGTGTTTTCCTAGCAATGTTTTTGGGTCTGAGCTGAAATTAAAGTTGACCAACTTCTCGGCTTATGGCCACAACCTTTTACTATACACGTGTGAGGCATGATTTATAATCCAGCACACGCCTTTACCAACTCAAAAGCGATGTAGCACCTTAGTAGGTCAAGAGCTGTAGTACCTTCATGATCAAGGAGCTGTGTTACTAAAAGTAGTTAATGTTAGCTCTTGCAATAACAATATCACCAATACTTGGCCAATATGCAGGCCATGACATGTAAATGGTGCATGGTGGGCGCTTTTTGGAAGATTTTTAGAGGGCTTTATAGGCAGAATTAATTAATCTAATTCGCTACATTGTTAGATGTCTCGACTGGTAATTGTTTTCCTATTTAGAATGCATAAAAATAAAATAAAACATGTGCTCTTGTCACAAATAAAGATTGAGAATGATGGGCAAAATCCCCCAAAAAGTCCAGTTCCCCCTTAATATCGTTTGACAATATTTTTGCAACTTCCTATGTGTCATTTCCAGCTAAAAGATAAACAAATTCAACAATGTTCCACAAATTGTGTACCATCTTAATTAACTCCCTCATGTACTGTATGTCTCAGTGCTGTTGACAGGAGGTGCACAACACTGTCCAGAACACAATCATTTGGCCACAATAAAAAAGCAAATGCAATAAAATCTTTCAATAGTCTTGTGTCATTTTTAAGCAAACACACACATATGGAAACATTTATCTCACAAATAACTGCTCCATGGTCCATTGTTGGTGTGTGTGTAGCTCCTGTGACAGTCACAAAACACACAACGGGTCATCTCTGACATCAGGCTTTATGGCTTTATTTGTGGCTCAGTCTGCATGCAGACATTCAAGCCAGCTGACAGCTCACTCTGAATCACACACTGTGCGCTGAATCGATGTTTGCACCAGTGAATGTTTCATGAACGCCCCTATCACAAGACGATGCCTTCATACTGCACACAATCCCTGCCACAGGATATCTCAAATGGCCATCTGTAATCTTCTCCCTCCGTGTGACGCTAGCACGAGAGCCACAACTGGGAGACGCCAGTCAAGTGACACATCTCTATTGAAGTGGCACAAGGGAAAATATATATGATCATGTTTAAAGTTAATTAAGACATTCACAATTAATGAGCCTTACTTAATCCATGTAATCCCATTGAGATCATTTTAAATAGACTATTGCCCATCCATCCATCCATTATCTAAGTGTTCCATGTAATTATATTTTCTCTCTGGCCTTTAAGATAAAAAAGAAAATGCGTATTGCACATATTTTGTTCCTAACGACAAAAAATATTCCATTGAAAACCACCAAAAATGCATTTTTTTTTACCACACATTTATTTAGAATGTTTATTCTTTGTTACAATTTAAATTTGGACTACTGGCCTTCAAGTTTTCATTTCTATATTTGTACACCAGACATTGCTACTTTTCCCCATCCAAAGCATGCAGCAAAATGTCTTATTTTTAACCATTTTATGCAAGACTATCTTGCTACTAAAATGGTTGAGTTTGTTACGGATGAACGATTACCGTATTTTTCGGACTATAAGTCGCAGTTTTTTTTCATAGTTTGGCCGGGGGTGCGACTTATACTCAGGAGCGACTTATGTGTGAAATTATTAAAACATTACCATAAAATATCAAATAATATTATTTAGCTCATTCACGTAAGAGACTAGACGTATAAGATTTCATGGGATTTAGCGATTAGGAGTGACAGATTGTTTGGTAAATGTATAGCATGTTCTATATGTTATAGTTATTTGAATGACTCTTACCATAATATGTTACGTTAACATACCAGGCAGTTTTTAGTTGGTTATTTATGCCTCATATAACATACACTTATTCAGCCTGTTGTTCACTATTCTTTATTTATTTTAAATTGCCTTTCAAATGTCTATTCTTGGTGTTGGGTTTTATCAAATAAATTTCCCCAAAAAATGCGATTTATACTCCAGTGCGACTTATATATGTTTTTTTCCTTTATTATGCATTTTCAGCCGGTGCGACTTATACTCCGGAGCGACTTATACTCCGAAAAATACGGTAATTGCATTGCAATGTGACAAAACGCCCAAACTAAAAGACAAACAAGTGAATTAGTGAAGTGAAATGAATTATATTTATATAGTGCTTTTTCCCTAGTGACTCAAAGCGCTTTACGCAGTGACACAACACTAGTCCACCCTTCACAATAAAAGCACTGTGTTGACAAGACCGCAATTCAAATTATTTAGTAAGTTTATAATTGTATTGTGACCTGCGATGAGGTGGCAACTTGTCCTTCTTCGCGCCCGAATGCAGCTGGGATAGGTTCTAGCACCTCCGCAACACCGACAAGCGGTAGAATATGGATGGATGGCGGGGCGTGACGGCGTGGCGAAGTTGGTAGAGTGGCCGTGCCAGCAATCGGAGGGTTGCTGGTTACTGGGGTTCAATCCCCACCTTCTACCATCCTAGTTACGTCCGTTGTGTCCTTGGGCAAGACACTTCACCCTTTGCCTCTGATGGCTGTTGGTTAGCGCCTTGCATGGCAGCTCCCGCCATCAGTGTGTGAATGTGTGTGTGAATGGGTGAATGTGGAAATACTGTCAAAGCGCTTTGAGTACCTTGAAGGTAGAAAAGCGCTATACAAGTATAACCCATTTATTTATTTATTTATTTATAATTATATTGTGAAGAAGAAAGAATACATGTGTATGTAAAAAAAAATGTGATATTGTTTATTGCAATAGATATTGATTCATTGCTAGTGTTTGTTGAAAAATACATGAAAAGGACTTTTAAAAAAATGATTGCATATTAATTTGTAGTTCCAGTATTGACGAAAAACTCATTAGATTATTTTCCGAAATCGTTCAGCCCTGGTGTATGTCACTATCAATGTTTTAAATGTTTATAATGGTGAAAAATAAATGAACGGATATGCTTATACTGTTTTTTAAGTTGATAAGTTTATTTTAGGCAGAAGTTTTTGAAGATTTTCCTGTTCAAAGTGAGTGAAAATATACATTTACATCAGTTTGAGGGATTTTAGGGACGTGGGGCCGTACTTATCAAGCTTCTTAGAGTGCCATTTTACACTTAAGTCCTGAGAATTTGCGAAATGTAGTCCTACTCTCAAACTTAAGAATAAAAGCTTTTTATCAACGTTCTTAAGTCTAAGAATCACTCCTACTCTCCACGATATTTAAGAGACCTTCAGAGGTGTCTTAAGTGGTTAGGAGTTGCCAGCAGGGGATGGCACTGAGGCGAGAGAGACGTGCGCGAACGTTCAGGGAACGGAACAATGTTTTTTGTTTTTTTTTATGACGAGCAGCTGATCAAACGGTATCGTTTAGACAGAGCGGATATTATTTTTGTCACAGATTTAATACTTTTCGATTCCTTGTTGATTTCTGAATGTGTCTGCAGTGGGCTAGTATATATAGAGCCATCCACACCAGTTTCAAATTAGTTGCCTAATTAATGAATTGGAAAGAAAATGTTATGACAGTAGCGTATGTGTGTGGCCGTGAGGTGAGTGACGTCAGTGAGTGTGTGGGCGATAGAAGAGAGGGAGCGGTAGCGTGAGTGCCGGCAGGGACTAGTTTGTTTTGTATTATTTTGTAGCTTATTGTCAAAATATACACTCCCATTGTCCACTTAAATATTTCCAAGATATTTCTTTATTCTTAGACAACGGATTCCATTCCATGATTGGTCATTTCTATGGACACAGAAATGACGTCACCTAAAATTCCGCTTACGGCACATAGTAATGTCGTAATTCAGCTCTGAGTGTGACACTTAAGATTCAGTCCTACACTTCGCTGAAAGTGTGAGTAAGACGCTTGATAACTAACTTTTAAGTGCAGCTTTCAGCTTAGAATTTATTTACTCTTAAGTCAACTCTTAGCAGACTTCTTAGGAGTAATTCTAAGAAGCTTGATAAGTACGGCCCCTGGAGTACCAGATTTTGTTTTAAATCTGACACTATAGAAAAAAACTGCATGAAAATCTATGTCACTGCCAAGCATTGCTCTGTCTTAGCACTTAACAAAAATAATATTGAAATACTGCTTAAAATATACGCTTTAAAGAAATGATTTTGTTGTTGTTTTTTATTTTTTAAAATAGGGGCTTATGTAGTGTTGAAAAGCCCCAAAATATAAATAATGTCACAAAGAAGTACTTTAAAAAGTCTTACTCTTTTAAAATTGAAAATAATACAAGTTTGGACACACCTTCCCATTCGCAACATAACTGATAGTCCCAACCCCATTGATAAAGCAAGAAATTCCACTAATCAACCCTAATAAGGCACACCTGTGAAGTCAAAACCATTTCAGGTGACTACCTCTTGAAGCTCATTGAGAGAATGCCAAGAGTGTGCAAAGCAGTAATCACAGCAAATGGTGGCTATTTTGAAGAAACTAAAATATAAAACATATTTTCAGTTATTTCACCTTTTTTTGTTAAGTACATAACTCCACATGTGTTTATTCATAGTTTTGATGCCTTCAGTGACAATCTACAATGTAAATAGTCATGAAAATAAAGAAAACGCATTGAATGAGAAGGTGTGTCCAAACTTTTGGCCTGTACTGTATGTGTGTGCGTGTGTATATATATATACATAGCCGAGGTTGCTGTGGTTTATCCGTTAAACAGTGCCCGGAGCAGAGCGGAATATTCCTTAGGTCAGGAAAAAACACACGGAGGCCATTTTATCCCTACAGGTCCATTTCACCTGAAACAGACCTGTAGGGATAAAATAGCCTCTGTGTGTTTTCCTGACCTAAGGAATATATAAAACACACACATATCTTTTATAGGGTTTTCAGGAAAGTATGAGGGAACTTTACGCAACTGTATTGCTGTACAGCTGTGTGCGCCATTCAGACAACATCAGCACTAGTTTTAGGATAACAGATGGAAAATGCTGGGTCATCCCGTTCCGTGTCGGTTCTGTTTATACATAACAGTGAGACAGGCGGTGTGAAGGGGGATACTACAGCAGAAGCAGAGCAATTTCAGGGTCTACTTTGTCCTATTCCTTGTGGGTGCCATCTACATTACAAACAACAAAATCTAATATATTCTTACATGTTGTGTTTTAAATCAGTGGTTTCCAATATTTATGAATACTGACTCAACACTGCGTGCTTGGAGTTTGTTTTCCAAAGAGAAGATGGTAATAGCGTGGTTTGTTGTGCATGAGTGACAGGCGAATTGTGCTTTCACCATTGCTTTTTGGTGGCGGTCAGTACAGAGACTCTGGTTTCTGAATTGGATGGTAATGGCAATGTCTTCAAGGGTATTGTGGAAGGTTCTGGTAGTTCCTTTAAGTTCAAAATCAAAAGTGACAAACAAAACTTCGCCCCACACACAAAGGAAATACAAGTTTCTCGCATTAGCGTGGAAGCCACCAAACCATATTTTGAGTGTCACTTTGGATTATTTTTGCTTTCTTGTCTCCTTACTATCTTCTTTAGGAATTTTTTTCCAGCAGCCCAGGTGAGAAAAACGTTGTCTACTTATCTACACGCAGACCACCTTTTGAACCAGAGGTCACATCAGAGTTAAATCAATTGATTCTATAAAATAAACGGAACAAAAACACATTCTTTACCAACTGGATATATATTTACATTTAATTCCACTGAGTTATTTACAGAAAAAAGTGTCTATAGATTTTTGTTAAATGGTAAATGGGTTATACTTTATTCGCTTTTTACCTTCGAGGTACTCAAAGCGCTTTGACACTATTTCCACATTCCCCCATTCACACACACACTCACACACTGATGGCGGGAGCTGCCATGCAAGGCCCTAACCACGACCCATCCTTGCTCAAGGGCACAACGGACATGACTAGGATGGCAGAAGCTAGGGATCGAACCAGGAACCCTCAAGTTGCTGGCACGGCCGCTCTACCAACAGAGCATCGCCGTCCCCCGTTGCGGCCCTGGTTCTCTGGTAAGCCCTGTTCTGAACGGCAGACTTACCTTGATGCGGAGGGATTGATGGATGTCTGCAGCTAGCTGTCCTTTCCACCATTGCAACTCCCTTTCCATTTTTTCCCATCCAGAGAAGACTTCCAGAATCAAGTTGTACCTCCTGAGAGACACAAGTGTTTGATTTTGTCATTCTGACATGGTTTATGAGACATACATGTACTTCTCACAGGCATTAGGTCTTTATAGGTAACACAACTGAAAACCTCAATGGTATTTTAAAAAACCTTGGAATTTTTCACCAGTACATTTTAGGAATATCTTGGGGTTACCTTACATTCGGTTTTTGATTTCCAAGCCATTTTGCACAGACAAAACATCCTAGACTCCAAACATCCCAGAACAAGCTAGTCAGATTACTTCTAGACCTCCAACCCAGATCCCACCTCACTCCTACCCACTTCTCCAAAGTGGGCTGGCTCAGGGTGGAGGACAGAGTAAAACAACTTGCACTGAGCCTAGTCTATAAAATCCGCTACACCTCCCTGATACCGAAGTACATGTCAAACTACTTCCTTAACGTAAATGACCGCCATAACCACAACACCGGGGGGAGCTCCACTAACCACGTTAAACCCAGATTCCGATCTAACAAAGGTCTTAACTCATTCCCTTTCTATGCCACATCAATATGGAATGCACTCCCAACAGGTGTAAAAGAAAGGGCATCTCTATCCCCCTTCAAAACCGCACTAAAAGAACACCTCCAGGCAACTTCAACCCTTAACTAACACCCTCCCCCTTCCACATCCCACCTCCCCGGATTGTAAATAATCAAATGTAGATACTTGTTCTTATGCTTTCTGATCTCTCTCTCTCTCTATGTCCACTACTTGCTGTACATATCCTACCAAGTCAGTCCTACACTGTTTCAAATTCCATTTCTCTGATGATGCAATTGTTGATGACTGAAGTGTTGATATTAACCAAACCTAACCTCCCCCCCTCCACATCACATTATACATTGTATGTATAATGAGATATATGTTGACTTTTTTTTTCTTCTATACGGCTCTGTATAGATCCTGGAATTTATTTTCGATTGTGACTGAAAAAACATTTTGCCGATGTTCTTCCTCAATAAATACAGTACAGGCCAAAATTTTGGACACACCTTCTCCTCATTCAATGCGTTTTCTTTATTTTCATGACTATTTACATTGTAGATTGTCACTGAAGTCATCAACACTATGAATGAACACATATGGAGTTATGTACTTAACAAAAACAGGTGAAATAACTGAAAACATGTTTTATATTCTAGTTTCTTCAAAATAGCCACCCTTTTCTCTGATTACTGCTTTGCACACTCTTGGCATTCTTTCGATGAGCTTCAAGAGGTAGTCACCTGAAATGGTTGTCACTTCACAGGTGTGCTTGAAGCTCATCGAAAGAATGCCAAGAGTGTGCAAAGCAGTAATCAGAGAAAAGGGTGGCTATTTTGAAGAAACTGGAATATAAAACGTGTTTTCAGTTATTTTACAATTTTTTGTAAACTACATAACTCCACATGTGTTCATTCATAGTGTTGATGCTTTCAATGACAATCTACAATGTGAATAGTCATGAAAATAAATAAAACGCATTGAATGAGAAGGTGTGTCCAAACGTTTGGCCTGTACTGTATATGTCTAACGGTTTGAAAATATACACATTCTGATACTTTTGGAAAGGGTGGGGCATGGAGGATTTAAAAGGGGACGCTTCCACACACGAACCTTCAAAAAACAGGTTATGAATGAAAGTATGGAGCAAAAGCCACAAAAAATGTATAATAAAAATATATCCAACACATGTTGACTTCCCTAGACTAAAAGGAAGAGTGTTATATGTAGATTACAATCATCATTTAAAAGATGTAAGTGGCATGCCCAGAATGAAGTTGGCTGACTTTTGAAAAGGCAGAATAAAAAAAGGTAAATTTTTCTTTATGCCTTTAACATTGGATATTTCTTATTGCCGAGAGCTCAAACCACTCGTAAACGTTTTTGTGTGTCTGTATGCGGAGTAAAACTATGGAACAAACTGGACTTACAACACAAGCAATGCCAAACTATTAATGGATTTAAACTATTATACAAACATGGGGTCTGGTTCAAATATAGAGATGAGGGTCTTTAAATTGACCTGCTGCTGTACTCTGTCTCAAAGTGATAACATGTGCTCAATGTTTCCTTACCATTATTGCTATGTTGTCTATTACCATTGTTGGTATATTCATTATTCCTACATTGTTGATACAAATTATTGTTACAGTGTAATAATTATTGTTACCTGTAATAATGCCACTATGATACAACATCTGTATTATAATCCTTGAACAGAGTAAGAGTGAAACTCATGTGAATAATCACTGAATGGAGAACTGGGGGTGGGATTAAATAAGTTATCTTCTTCCCACTCCCTTTCAGGCGAAACTGGACAATCATGCATTACATACTATACATTACCTTTTGCACTATATTAATTTTTATATTATGTGTTGTCAACTTTGTACTTTTTTTATGTCATTGCCTGAAATAAATAAATACATGAAAAAAAATTAATGAAACACTTGGCCATAATATTTTACATTATTTTGGAGCAAACTATTTATGTAGCTAATAGCTAATGTTAGCTTTAGACCAATGAGGCTATTGGTGTGTACTGTTATCAAGTACCGTATTTTCCGCACCATAAGCCGCACCTAAAAACCACAATTTTTCTCAAAAGCTGACAGTGCGGCTAATAACCCGGTGCGCCTTATATATGGATTAAAATTAATATTTATTTTCATAAAGTTTAGGTCTCGCAACTACGGTAAACAGCCGCCATCTTTTTTCCCCGTAGAAGAGGAAGCGCTTCTTCTTCTACGGTAAGCAACCGCCCCATAGAAGAGGAAGCGCTTCTTCTACTGTAAGCAACCGCACCCGCCCCCGTAGAAGAAGAAGCGCGCGGATATTACGTTTCATTTCATTTGTGTGTTTCTGTAAAGACCACAAAATGTCTCCTACTAAGAGACACGCGTACAAGGTTCCACTGACTTTTGATATTCATGTGAACCGCACTGTGGTTACAACGGGAACACGTACGGTGAATATTCGCACCACAGGGAATATGAAGTCGTCTTCACCGTGGTTCTAGCTTGCCATGCTAACGGCCAGAAACTTCCACCCACGGTGATATTCAAAAGGAAGACCTTGCCAAAAGAGAACTTTCCAGCCGGCGTCATCATAAAAGCTAACTCGAAGGGATGGATGAATGAAGAAAAGATGAGCGAAGACACCGGGTGACTTTTTTCACGCAGCTACGTCCCTGTTGATCTACGACTGCATGCGCGTCCACTTCACAGATGGTGTCAAAAAACAAGTGAAGCACACCGAAGAAAAAGAATTCGAGGGATTTGTGGATGAGTAATAACTTCAGAAAGTGAGCTTTAAATGTTTATTTTGTGTGTTGTGTGACATTAACGTTCGAGGAACGTTGAGTTATTGATGTTGCTATTGCTCTGCACTATTTTGAGTTTTACTATTTTTGTGATTGCACATTTGCACATTACACTTTGGGAGTGAACAGAGTTGTTAGAACGCTGGTTTGTAATATATTATTAAAGTTTGACTAGGGATGATACTCGAAACCGGTTTTCCCGGTTGTTTGATAAGAAAAGAACCGAGTCCTCGGACTCGAATCCCTTTTTGAGAACCGGTACCCGTTATCGAGACCACTATAGTAAAGGAAAAGAGTTGATTCTTTATTCGAATCCCGTCCCGACCAGAAATGCTCCAAGGGACATCACAAGAATTGACGTCACGTAGCTCAGTCATTAGGCGCAGATAGCGAAAGCAGGAAAACAATGGACGGGAAAAAGCGCTCCAAGGTGTAATAAAGTTCAAAACAAAAGCTATCGTCCATCGAATAAATTTACTGAGAGATTTTAGCAGGGTAAAACACATGACGGACACTTTTACGACCAACCGGAAACATAGCAACCAGGCTAGCAACGCACCTCCTTTACGGCAGCTGTCGCAACGTTCTTAAAACAACCGCAGCACATACATATATATACAACATATCTCCCTTTTTTAACTTTTGTTTTTCTTTCCTTGTAAACGTTACAAAATCACACTGTAGATGTGTTGTCTGTCTAATTATAAATAATGCAGACGAGGCGTGTTGGCTGAGTTCTTGACGTTTACTTTCACAGCGTGGCAACATGCAACACTTTTCGGGGCTACCGCGCATGCTCGTAACTCCCGTTGCATGCTGGGTAGTGTAGTTGTTATATTCTCTCGCTCATAACATTTTTCCTCCTATAAAGAAATAATGTTAACTCAATAAAGTGTATTTCTTTTTTTAGCTTTAACTTTTCATTTTTTTAGCATTGTAACCACATTTGCTAAGAACTTTTTTCAATAAAGAAATAAAGTGCAAAAATGTCAAAGCATCATAACAAACAGTTATGTCAAATAGCAGCAGAAGCGCACTTTTTGGAGAGCTGTATTATTTTCAGTTTTGTGCCCAAGGGACTGATTTTATTTAACACTATATTATTATTTATACACCTGTAGTGATCACAGAGACAGGTTGTTTTTGTGTTACTGTATATATTTGTTTCTCTGAAAAATCCCACTTAATATACTTTGGGTAACAACAGTCAATATTTATTTATTTGTTTTTTTAGGTGGGTAACAGTCAATATTTATTTATTTATTAGATTTTATTTTTTTATTATATAATAAAAGTGAGCTTTTGTTAAACCAAATATTGTGTGTTTTTTTCCATATACAACAACCTATCTGGACTCGATAAGAGAATCGATAAGAAATCGGTTCGATATGAGGATTCGATAATAGGCTCGAACTCGATAATTCCTTATCAAACATCATCCCTAAGTTTGACTGACCTATCTGACTGTTTTGTTGACATTCCCTTTAGCGTAGCGTAGGTGCGGCTAATAGCACGGGGCGGCTAATAGGTAAACAAAGTTTTGAAATATGCCGTTCATTGAACGTGCGGCTAATAACACGGGGCGCCTTATGGTGCGGAAAATACGGTAGTCCATTTGTTTTATGACGCGTTCTTCATCAAAATTCTACATTTCAAAATTACTTGGACAGACTCATCTCCTCGTCAGCAATGTTTTTAGCGCTTCCATATAGAGTCTACCGACAAAAATAAGTTACTACTATACACTAAATTGTATTAAAATTGGCAACAGCGGAGGATGCATGTGCAAACTGCGAGCTAGTCATGAGGATAGAGAAAAAAATGAGCTTATTGACAACAGCATTGGACTACCATGGCGGACTCGCGCAAAGTTTTTCGGGTGAAATTTTACAATATACAGAGATATCGGCTGACGTCACATGTTTGGAAAACTTATCAGGTTTTGCAAATTCCAAACGGCTCGTTCGGAGGTTGGTGTTGTCTGTATATTTTGAACACGCATCAGAATAGGACATGTTAAAATAGAACATAAAACTAAGTATACACATTTTACCATCTCATTGACTCCCATTTTGACTGTAATTTTTTAACACTCTGTAATCCTGGAAGGATTTCTCCATTAAGATTAAATGAATCTCAGTCTTGCTGATTGAAAAACAGAAAATATTGTTTTGGTGTAATTGCACCTCTTAACCACCAGCAAAGGGGCATTTTTGTGATTGTAGTTGTTGCATTTGTATGTCAATCATCTGTTTGTGGAATGTGAGAGTGTCCATGTGTTTTGGGAGGAGATCAGAGATTGGCTGAGGAACACGGCTGTGGAGATGTCCACATTCTCTATAGAAGAGATCAAATTTGGTATTTTTGTAAACGACTAACATTGAAATGTTTGTCAACATTATTATGCTCCAGGCAAAACATTTTCTACATAAATGTCGATTTATGAAAGTAAGGCCTACATTTTCTAGTTGGCTTAATGGGTTTCAATTCTCAATCAAATCTTGGAGAATGATTAAGAGTACAAAAGCCCTTAAATTTATATCCTTGTTAAAAAAATTTAAAGTGATTTAGGTAGCCCTTTTTGTCTTTTTCATATTTTTTAGTATTATTACTCTCTGCATTTACTTTTGATTTCTTTCCTTGATGTTTAAAGTGCCTTGACTTTTTGTGTGAGTTATAAATGTATGTTTGTTGTTCAATACAAAATAAAAACATTTAAAAATAAACATAATAAAAGAGTGTGAATGTTGTCTGTCTGTGTTGGCCCTGCAATGAGGTGGCGACTTGTCCAGGGTCTAAACCGCCTTTCGCCCGCCACCCAAAAGGGGCAAGCGGTAGAAAATGGATGGATAGGTAGCCCTTTTTGTCTTTTTTTTTCATATTTTTTTAGTATGTTTTTAGTATTATTACTCTCTGCATTTGCTTTGTTTTCTTTCCTTGATGTTGAAAGTGCCTTGACTTTTTGTGTGAGTTATAAATGTACAAACCCCGTTTCCATATGAGTTGGGAAATTGTGTTAGATGTAAATATAAACGGAATACAATGATTTGCAAATCCTTTTCAACCCATATTCAGTTGAATATGCTACAAAGACAACATATTTGATGTTCAAACTGATAAACATTTTTTGCAAATAATCATTAACTTTAGAATTTGATGGCAGCAACACGTGACAAAGAAGTTGGGAAAGGTGGCAATAAATACTGATAAAGTTGAGGAATGCTCATCAAACACTTATTTGGAACATCCCACAGGTGAACAGGCAAATTGGGAACAGGTGGGTGCCATGATTGGGTATAAAAGTAGATTCCATGAAATGCTCAGTCATTCACAAACAAGGATGGGGCGAGGGTCACCACTTTGTCAACAAATGCGTGAGCAAATTGTTGAACAGTTTAAGAAAAACCTTTCTCAAGCAGCTATTGCAAGGAATTTAGGGATTTCACCATCTACGCTCCGTAATATCATCAAAGGGTTCAGAGAATCTGGAGAAATCACTGCACGTAAGCAGCTAAGCCCGTGACCTTCCATCCCTCAGGCTGTACTGCATCAACAAGCCACATCAGTGAGTAAAGGATATCACCACATGGGCTCAGGAACACTTCAGAAACCCACTGTCAGTAACTACAGTTGGTCGCTACATCTGTAAGTGCAAGTTAAAACTCTCCTATGCAAGGCGAAAAACCGTTTATCAACAACACCCAGAAACGCCGTCGGCGTCGCTGGGCCTGAGCTCATCTATGATGGACTGATACAAAGTGGAAAAGTGTTCTGTGGTCTGACGAGTCCACATTTCAAATTGTTTTTGGAAACTGTGGACGTCGTGTCCTCCGGACCAAAGAGTGAAAAGAACCATCCGGATTGTTATAGGCGCAAAGTTGAAAAGCCAGCATGTGTGATGGTATGGGGGTGTGGCGTGGCGAAGTTGGTAGAGTGGCCGTGCCAGCAATCGGACGGTTGCTGATTACTGGGGTTCAATCCCCACTTTCTACCATCCTAGTCACGTCAGTTGTCTCCTTGGGCAAGACACTTCACCCATGCTCCTGATGGCTGCTGGTTAGCGCCTTGCATGGCAGCTCCCGCCATCAGTGTGTGAATGTGTGTGTGAATGTGGAAATACTGTCAAAGCGCTTTGAGTACCTTGAAGGTAGAAAAGCGCTATACAAGTATAACCCATTTATCATTTATTATCATTTATTAGTGCCCAAGACATGGGTAACTTACACATCTGTGAAGGCGCCATTAATGCTGAAAGGTACATACAGGTTTTGGAGCAACATATGTTGCCATCCAAGCAACGTTACCATGGACGCCCCTGCTTATTTCAGCAAGACGATGCCAAGCCACGTGTTACATCAACGTGGCTTCAGAGTAAAAGAGTGCGGGTACTAGACTGGCCTGCCTGTAGTCCAGACCTGTCTCCCATTGAAAATGTGTGGCTCTTTATGAAGCCTAAAATACCACAACGGACACCCGGACTGTTGAACAACTTAAAGGCCTACTGAAAGCCACTACTACCGACCACGCAGTCGGATAGTTTATATATCAATGATGAAATCTTAACATTGCAACACATGCCAATACGGCCGGGTTAACTTATAAAGTGCAATTTTAAACTTCCCAGGAAACTTCCGCTCGAAAACGTCGCGGTATGATGACGTATGCGCGTGACGTCACGAGGGCAAGGGAAGTGTTTGGACCCAATTCAAATACCTCTGTTTTCTTCGACAAAATTCCACAGTATTCTGGACATCTGTGTTGGTGAATCTTTTGCAATTTGTTTAATGGACAATGGAGACTGCAAATAAGAAAGTTGTAGGTGCGATCGGTGGAGCGGCGGACTACAGCAACACCAACACCAGGAGGTTGTGTTGTGTTTTGAGCAGGATAGCAGACGCACTACAGTGAGTAAGCCCACCGCCGCATCTAAGTTAGCTTCTGTTTTTTTAGCTTCGAAAAGCTGAATATTATTAATCGTGTATTTACATGTTCATGGTTTAATAGTATTTTTGATCTTCTGTCTATCCATCCAGTCAGGGGTTTTTTTTAATTTAGTTTCTATCTGCATTTGAGACTGCTATGCCATCACGTTGGCTACGTAGCTAGGTTAGCTTCTATTTTTTTAGCTTCGAAAAGCTGAATATTATTAATCGTGTATTTACATGTTCAGTCACTGTGAATGTCCATTTCGCGTTCTCGACTCTCATTTTCAAGAGGATATAGTATCTGAGGTGGTTTAAAATACAAATCTGTGATACACAATAGAAAAAGGAGAGAGTGTGGAATCCAATGAGCCAGCTTGTACCTAAGTTACGGTCAGAGCGAAAAAAGATACGTCCATCACTGCCTCTCAAGTCCCTCACTGTAACGTTCCTCATCTACGAATCTTTCATCCTCGCTCAAATTAATGGGGTAATCGTCACTTTCTCGGTCCGAATCTCTCTCGCTCCATTGTAAACAATGGGGAATTGTGAGGAATACTAGCTCCTGTGACGTCACGCTACTTCCGGTACAGGCTAGGCTTTTTTTTATCGGCGAGCAAAAGTTGCGAACTTTATCGTCGATTTTCTCTACTAAATCCTTTCAGCAAAAATATGGCAATATCGCGAAATGATCAAGTATGACACATAGAATGGATCTGCTATTCCCGTTTAAATTTAAAAAATTCATTTCAGCAGGCCTTTAAAGGCCTACTGAAATGATTTTTTAAGCTGTACATCAAGCAAGAATGGGAAAGAATTCCACCTGAGAAGCTTCAAAAATGTGTCTCCTCAGTTCCCAAACGTTTACTGAGTGTTGTTAAAAGGAAAGGCCATGTAACACAGTGGTGAACATGCCCTTTCCCAACTACTTTGGCACGTGTTGCAGCCATGAAATTCTGAGTTAATTAAAAAAAAAAAGAAAAGTTTATGAGTTTGAACATCAAATATGTTGTCTTTGTAGTGCATTCAACTGAATATGGGTTGAAAAGGATTTGCAAGTCATTGTATTCCGTTTATATTTACATCTAACACAATTTCCCAACTCATATGGAAACGGGG
This sequence comes from Entelurus aequoreus, assembly GCF_033978785.1. NCBI lineage: Eukaryota > Metazoa > Chordata > Actinopteri > Syngnathiformes > Syngnathidae > Entelurus > Entelurus aequoreus. Next base: position 83,411,633 of record NC_084734.1, on the reverse strand, counting down.
TTTGTATGTTTGTTGTTCAATAAAAAAACTAAAAATAAATAAAATAATAATAAAACGTGTTGCGTTTATCGTCCACCGGCTGTGTTTAATAAATATTGGTGACATTTTACTACAATTTTTGTATGTATTTATTTCCAATAAAAACTATTTTTAAGCCATTTCCTGTGCTGGGAATTTAAATGTGGCGTTTAAGTACGGGCTGGTGTTTTAAAAAGCGGACTTTTAAGCAGTGACGGACAAACTATGTTCTCATTTGGTAGCTATTTCCAACATGTTAGCAGCAAGAGAAGCTACTCAAGTTTAACACGCTAAAAGACTAAAGAAATGAATAAAACAGCGCGTCGTTACCTTACAAAGCAGCACGACTCGAACACGGCCGAGTTGTGGTTTGAAAGAACAAAGTGTAAAAGTGAAGTTTATCAAACGTGCCACTTACCGCTGCGACGGGAATGCCCGCAGACCTCTTTGTCTCAGTCCGACATCCTGACCGAGACGACTCCGCTACGGCGTAACTTTGAGGGGAAAAGCCCTCTTTTTTTTTTCGTTAAAAAAAAAAAAAAAAAAAAGGCCGGTTAGGAGAACTTTAACCAGTCAGCGCAAACGCCGCTGACACCGAATCCAAGCATCAGCACGTTTCACCCGCTTTGTTTGGACTTTTCCTCCCGGCTGCGACAAAGTGGCGTGCTCGGCTGCACCAGCTGCTGCTGTTGCGGGCGGCGCGAGGCTCGTGCGCTTGAGTCGAGTGTGTGTCCTTGAAGAGTTGGGAGTTGTAGTCCTTTTAGCGAGTCTGCCTTTGGACTACAAGTGGCTGTTCAACAACAGCCGTGCTTTGCCGACGTTTTGTGTCAAAGACATGTTTTTTTCAAAGAAATACAAATAAAACTTCACACGTCATGGTTTGACAAAAACGTTGAATCTCGGTAAAACTAAAAAAAAATGCTATTTGGTAACAGTAGAAGAGAAAGTCAAATACAAATAGACGGAATAGAAATTGAAAGAGTAAATGAAACCACATTTCTAGGTACAAACCCCGTTTCCATGTGAGTTGGGAAATTGTGTTAGATGTAAATATAACCGGAATACAATGATTTGCAAATCCTTTTCAACCCATATTCATTTGAATGCACTACAATGACAAGATATTTGATGTTCAAACTCATAAACTTTTTTTTTTTTTTGCAAATAATAATTAACTTAGAATTTCATGGCTGCAACACGTGCCAAAGTAGTTGGGAAAGGGCATGTTCACCACTGTGTTACATGGCCTTTCCTTTTAGCAACACTCAGTAAACGTTTGGGAACTGAGGAGACACATTTTTGAAGCTTCTCAGGTGGAATTCTTTCCCATTCTTGCTTGATGTACAGCTTAAGTTGTTCAACAGTCCGGGGGTCTCCCTTGTGCTATTTTAGGCTTCATAAAGCGCCACACATTTTCAATGGGAGACAGGTCTGGACTACAGGCAGGCCAGTCTAGTACCCGCACTCTTTTACTATGAAGCCACGTTGATGTAACACGTGGCTTGGCATTGTCTTGCTGAAATAAGCAGGGGCGTCCATGGTAACGTTGCTTGGATGGCAACATATGTTGCTCCAAAACCTGTATGTACCTTTCAGCATTAATGGCGCCTTCACAGATGTGTAAGTTACCCATGTCTTGGGCACTAATACACCCCCATACCATCACACATGCTGGCTTTTACACTTTGCCCCTATAACAATCCGGATGGTTCTTTTCCTCTTTGGTCCGGAGGACACGACGTCCACAGTTTCCAAAAACAATTTGAAATGTGAACTCGTCAGACCACAGAACACTTTTCCACTTTGTATCAGTCCATCTTAGATGAGCTCAGGCCCAGCGAAGCCGACTGCGTTTCTGGGTGTTGTTGATAAACGGTTTTTGCCTTGCATAGGAGAGTTTTAACTTGCACTTACAGATGTAGCGACCAACTGTAGTTACTGACAGTGGGTTTCTGAAGTGTTCCTGAGCCCATGTGGTGATATCCTTTACACACTGATGTCACTTGTTAATGCAGTACAGCCTGAGGGATGGAAGGTCACGGGCTTAGCTGCTTAAGTGCAGTGATTTCTCCAGATTCTCTGAACCTTTTGATGATATTACGGAGCGTAGATGGTGAAATCCCTAAATTCCTTGCAATAGCTGGTTGAGAAAGGTTTTTCTTAAACTGTTCAACAATTTGCTCACACATTTGTTGACAAAGTGGTGACCCTCGCGCCATCCTTGTTTGTGAATGACTGAGCATTTCATGGAATCTACTTTTATACCCAATCATGGCACCCACCTGTTCCCAATTTGCCTGTTCACCTGTGGGATGTTCCAAATAAGTGTTTGATGAGCATTCCTCAACTTTATCAGTATTTATTGCCACCTTTCCCAACTTCTTTGTCACGTGTTGCTGGCATCAAATTCTAAAGTTAATGATTATTTGCACCAAAAAAAGTGTTTATCAGTTTGAACATCAAATATGTTGTCTTTGTAGCATATTCAACTGAATATGGCTTGAAAATGATTTGCAAATCATTGCATTCCGTTTATATTTACATCTAACACAATTTCCCAACTCATATGGAAACGGGGTTTGTAGATCCACTATGGACTGGACTCTCTCACTATTATGTTAGATCCACTATGGACTGGACTCTCACTATTATGTTAGATCCACTATGGACTGGACTCTCTCACTATTATGTTAGATATACTATGGACTGGACTCTCACTATTATGTTAGATCCACTGTGGACTGGACTCTCTCACTATTATGTTAGATCCACTGTGGACTGGACTCTCACTATTATGTTAGATCCACCATGGACTGGACTCTCTCACTTCACTATTATGTTAGATCCACTATGGACTGGACTCTCACACTATTATGTTAGATCCACTATGGACTAGACTCTCACAATATTATGCTAGATCCACTCGACGTCCATTGCATCGGTCGCCCAGGGGGTGGGGGGGTTATCAGATGACCACGGACCAGCCTCCACAGAGTTCACGCTAACTGTTCCAAGTCGGGACCCGGGTGGACCACTCCTCTGTGCATTAGTTGGTGACGTCTCTATACTGCAGACTTGTCTCCATTTTAGATGATCCCCTGCTGGCCTCCCAATGGACTGGATTTTTACATTATGAAGTCGGGACCACTCCTTATGCATCAGTCGGTGACGTCTCGGCACCCCGACTTGTTTACATGCAACAGGATCCCCTGCTGGCCCCACTATGGACTGGACCCTCACTATTATGTTAGATCCACTATGGATTGGACCCTCACTATTATGTTAGATCCACTATGGACTGGACCCTCATTATTATGTTAGATCCACTATGGACTGGACCCTCACTATTATGTTAGATCCACTATTGACTGGACCCTCATTATTATGTTAGATCCACTATGGACTGGACCCTCATTATTATGTTAGATCCACTATGGACTGGACTCTCTCACTATTATGTTAGATCCACTATGGACTGGACCCTCACTATTATGTTAGATCCACTATGGACTGGACTCTCACTATTATGTTAGATCCACTATGGATTGGACCCTCACTATTATGTTAGATCCACTATGGACTGGACCCTCATTATTATGTTAGATCCACTATGGACTGGACCCTCACTATTATGTTAGATCCACTATTGACTGGACCCTCATTATTATGTTAGTTCCACTATGGACTGGACCCTCATTATTATGTTAGATCCACTATGGACTGGACCCTCACTATTATGTTAGATCCACTATTGACTGGACCCTCATTATTATGTTAGATCCACTATGGACTGGACCCTCACTATTATGTTAGATCCACTATGGACTGGACCCTCACTATTATGTTAGATCCACTATGGACTGCACCCTCACTATTATGTTAGATCCACTATGGACTGGACTCTCACATTATTAACCGTATCCACTCGTATCCATTGCATCGGTCACCCAAGGGGGTGGGGGTCCCCACATCTGCGGTCCCTTCCAAGGTTTCTCGGTGTTCCCATCGGGTTGACTTTTTTTCTTGCCCTCAAGAGGGATCCGAGCCGAGGATGTCGTTGTGGCTTGTGCAGCCCTTTGAGACGTTTGCGATTAAGAGCTATATATATATGTTATAATAACTTTGATTGATTGATTGATTGATGAATAAATTACATTTTGCACTGTTGGATCTTAATAGGTTCTAAGTAGAGCTTTGAAATACAAACTAGAAGAAATGTGAATGAGACAAAAAATGTAAACAAATGTATTAAAACAATTGAATTTACAACCACTTTTTGACATTTTTATTTGTTATTTAGTTCTTGTTTTAGCTGTGATCTTAAACTTTGACTAGCTGATGAACAGCCTGTTTGTTTGCATTTTAAAGCTTCATTTAGAAACCTTCTTCAAAATGTGACCTGAAGGAGGTGACTACTTATGCAGTCGTTTACTTTTACTTTATACATGTTTTAATTACCCGTCAAAAATTTGTAAAAATCATTCTTGTCAAGTCTTGCTACTATCCAGGTGAGAGGCATGATTTATGATCTACAATAAACTTCCTGGAGCAGGGAAGCGATGAAACAGCAGACCACTCGATGATGTAAACATAAGCACACACACACAATAATTTGTCTGCGTTAGCACTTATAATAACAATATCACTAATACTTGATTAATATTCAAGTCACAAAATGTAAATGAGGTATAATGTTGGCGCTTTTTGGGTGTTTTTTAATTGGGTTTTAAGGGCGGAATAGAGAATCTCTAAAAAAAAAAAGCCAAATTACCATTATTTAATTTATAAACACAATTAAAGGCTGAATTTAACCAAGGGTGTCGACTACTTTTCACAGGCAATATATGATATAAACTTCCAAGATTTAGTTAAAATGGGAGCACATGACCTCCTTAAAGGCCTACTGAAATGAAATGTTTTTATTTAAACGGGGATAGCAGATCCATTCTATGTGTCATACTTGATCATTTCGCGATATTGCCATATTTTTGCTGAAAGGATTTAGTAGAGAACAACGACGATAAAGTTCGCAACTTTTGGTCTCTGATTAAAAAAAGCCTTGCCCCTACCGGAAGTAGCGTGACGTCACAGGAGGAAGGGCTGCTCACATTTTCCTATTGTTTTCAATGCAGCGAGAGAGATTCGGACCGAGAAAGCGACGATTACCCCATTAATTTGAGCGAGGATGAAAGATTTGTGGATGAGGAACGTGAAAGTGAAGGACTAGCGTGCAGTGCAGGACGTATCTTTTTTCGCTCTGACCGTAACTTAGGTACAAGGGTTCATTGGATTCCACACTCTCTCCTTTTTCTATTGTGGGTCACGGATTTGTATTTTAAACCACCTGGGATACTATATCCTCTTGAAAATGAGAGTCGAGAACGCGAAATGGACATTCACAGTGACTTTTATCTCCACGACAATACATCCGTGAAGCTCTTTAGCTACGGAGCTAACGTGATGGCATCGGGCTTAAATGCAGATAGAAACAAAAGAAATAAACCCCTGACTGGAAGGATAGACAGAAGATCAACAATACTATTAAACCATGGACATGTAACTACACGGTTAATGCTTTCCAGCCTGGCGAAGCTTAACAATGCTGTTGCTAACGAGGCCATTGAAGCTAACTTAGCAACGGGACCTCACAGAGCTATGCTAAAAACATTAGCTATCCACCTACGCCAGCCAGCACTCATCTGCTCATCAACACCCGTGCTCACCTGCGTTCCAGCGATCGACGGAGCGAAGAAAGACTTCACCCGATCACAGATGCGGTCGGCGACCCGCAGACGGAGGAAGTCAAGGTGAGGTCGGCGGCTCACAAGTCCTCCTGGTTGTGTTGCTGTAGTCCGCCGCTAATACACCGATCCCACCTACAACTTTCTTCTTAGCAGTCTTCATTGTTCATTAAACAAATTGCAAAAGATTCACCAACACAGATGTCCAGAATACTGTGGAATTTTGAGATGAAAACAGAGCTTTTTGTATTGGATTACTTCCGTTTCAACGATTGACGTCACGCGCAAACGTCATCATACATAAACGTTTTCAAACGGAAGTTTAGCGGGAAATTTAAAATGTCACTTTATAAGTTAACCCGGCCGTATTGGCATGTGTTGCAATGTTAAGATTTCATCATTGATATATAAACTATCAGACTGCGTGGTCGGTAGTAGTGGCTTTCAGTAGGCCTTTAAATCTGTATTATCATTATTCGTTAGTTTTTAGCGCCATCTGGTGTCAGAACTGGGTGAATGAGAGTGTTAGGAGGCACCTTGTACACTAGGTGTTGCAGCAGCCTGATCAGCATAGATGAGAAAGCCTGTAAAGGTGCTGTCAGTCCAGAAGGGGTCAAAGAAAAGTCCGTTCTGGTCTGAGTAAAAGATCTGCAGCCAGACCTGGTCCAGATGCTGCAGGTGGAGAACAGTAGACCCTGATGCCACGTCGTGGTTGCCTGTATTCGCGTCAAATGTCTTAATCTTGTACTGTCCGTTGTGGACCAGCCCGATGGCTAAGTGCCTGTTGGCCACGGTAATGTCATAGGTGAAGTAATAGATTCCAGGGATGGCACAGACAAACTTTCCGCTGCTGGCGTTGTAGTGATTGCCCTCGTTGAGCAAGATGCGGCTGAAGGGAATGGGCATGCGCTCCTTAGGGTAGCTCTTCGACACGGCCACGGAGAAAGCCGAGCGGGCGCCGCTGCCACAATCGCAGCCTCCTGGTTCTCCCCTCGGTCCTGCGTCCCCACCATTTCCTTTCTGGCCTCTTTTTCCTGCCAGCCCTGGTGACCCCCGTTGACCCTTATGTCCTCGAGGTCCGGCCTTGCCAATGAGGCCCTCGCGGCCTTTCATTCCGGGTTTACCTGGATTTCCAAGCCTGCCCGGGTCACCTCAGGGAAAAATAAAAGGTAAGAGATGAATTATCCTTGACAATGTAAACACAAAACAATATGGCTACCATATTATTTTCATCTGCACTGAAGGTAATTTCATTTCAACACAGAATTGATTTTAAAATGGAGAATGTTACCACAGTAAGTATCATACCCAGAGGCATAGCACCAAATTCTGGGCCCCCATATACAAGACTCCTAAAGGACCCCACCCTAAACCCAAAGTCAAATACTAGGTATATGTTTAAATGCACTAAAACACTAATAAGTATATGGATTTGGTTGAAATCACCTTCTTAAAACTAAATTACAAACTAAATGTGGGATATAAATAATAATTAGGGATGTCCGATAATGGCTTTTTGCCGATATCCGATATTGTCCAACTCTTTAATTACAGATACCGATATCAACCGATATATGCAGTCGTGGAATTAACACATTATTATGCCTAATTTGGACAACCATGTATGGTGAAGATAAGGTACTTTTTAAAATAAAATAAAAAAATAAGATAACTAAATTAAAAACATTTTCTTGAATAAAAAAGAAAGTAAAACAATATAAAAACAGTTACATAGAAACTAGTAATTAATGAAAATGAGTAAAATTAACTGTTAAAGGTTAGTACTATTAGTGGACCAGCAGCACGCACAATCATGTGTGCTTACGGACTGTATCCCTTGCAGACTGTATTGATATATATTGATATATAATGTAGGAACCAGAATATTGATAACAGAAAGAAATGGGGGGAGGGAGGTTTTTTGGGTTGGTGCACTAATTGTAAGTGTATCTTGTGTTTTTTATGTTGATTTAATAAAAAAATAAAAAACCGATACAGATAATTAAAAAAACGATACCGATAATTTCCGATATTACATTTTAACGCATTTATCGGCCGATATTATCGGACATCCCTAATAATAATGGAAGTATAATTGTTTGTATATGGTATATAATTGGTGCAAAGGTTTAACTAACACGTGCACAAGGATATTGCACATGCCTTTACTGTGTATATAATTGAACAGTATTTATGTTGTGTACAATGTGTATTTATAATATGTTGTGAAAAGGAAATTTCATCATTTTTGGAAGCTCATCTTGTATTTGACATTGTTTATAGGGTTAGGCGCAATAAGTGTTCAACCTCAGCCTAAACCCTTTCGCTCTGCAACATTTTTAATTTATGAATGTACAACTGTTTGTTTACGTAAAACTGTTTGTTTATTTTGTTGACCATTGACCGAAGAAAAAATAAAAATAAATAAAAAACAAAAAACACATGTAAAAGCCCTAATTAGGTTTTTGACTTTAAAAGATGGGATTAACATTTGTAGAACATATCTAGATAACTCCCTGAATAATTTAGATTTATTGTATTTTTATTTTTTTTAAAAGTGCCAATAAACTCAGTATAAAGTGGCCGGAATATGATTTTAAATTATCACATTACCTGTCATTGCTTAAATATGATTATCTCGTAGTTTTTCTTTGTGTCTTGCATTGAACAAAGACAGTTTTTGATTGATTGATTGAGACTTTTATTAGTAGATTGCACAGTATAGTACATATTCCGTACAGTTTTTCAACTTGTTTAAGTCGGGGTCCACGTTAATCAATTCATGGTAAAGAGCACCATACGTATAATTTATTGCGTGTTAAACATACTTGGCTAAATAATATCGTCGGGAGGATTGGCACTACGAAACTTTAGGATTTACTAGTCGGCCACCAACGTTAGAATTTTTAAATATTGGCTGCAATATGAAACATTTGATTCCCCTCCGCTATGGCTGATTATGGAGGCCAGCTCAACTAAACCAGTATCTCTTAGGGCTCTAGTTCACTCTCCAATTCCCTCTTCTACGTAAAATCCACTTGTAAAAACCTGATTTAGGATGTGGGTTCAGTTTAAGCGCTATTTTGGTATGCAGACTATTTCTAGTCTGGCACCCATCACGGCTAATCATGCTTTCCCTCCCTCTCTTGTCCATAGTGCCATTTTAAGACGGTCAAGTCTGGGGATCAACATTAAAGATTTAGACACTTTCGCCTCTTTTCAGCAACTATATAATAAATGTTCACTCCCTAAGCAACACTTGTTTTTAGATACCTACAGATCCACAGTTTTGTTAGTAATGCTTTCCCTAGGTTTCCAGATATACCGACTGAAACAGTTTTAGATCTGTTTTTGACACCACTTCCCACTTTAAAAGGATCTATTACATGTATTTATAACCTTTTTTTTTCTTGTACGCCCTGAGTCTCTGACTTCAACTAAGTCACTTTTGGAGGGGGATTTGGGTATGAGCCTGTCTTAGGGAAACTGGACAGAGATCTTAAATAGAGTTCATAAGTCTTCCATTTGTGTTAGACACAGCCTTATTCAATGCAAGCTAATACGTTGCACTTATTAGCAGTGTTGGGTTAGTTACTGAAAACCAGTAGTTAAAGTTACTAGTTACTTTATTTCAAAAGTAACTTAGTTACTAACTCAGTTACTTACACCAAAAAGTAATGCGTTACTGTGAAAAGTAACTATTTAGTTACTTCTTTCTTTTTTTTAAAGCTCCCATTAATGCCCTTTTAGCCTTCATTTCAGTACTGTTATTGCACTGGAGAATAATACAATCTGTTGATCAGCGCTAGGAATTTTCAAAATGGGGTCCCGGGGACCCCATCAAATCATAAAAATGGGGTCCTACAGTAAATTTTTGGGGTCCCACTTTTTGTAAGCGTTTTGAAAAAAAAGAAAAGATAAACGTATGCATTATCCTGTTATATCTCACATTCTATATTGTGTTTTGGAAAAAAGATTGTCATAAACGTTACTTAATTCATTAAAAATAAATAATAAAAAAAGAAAACAAATGTGTGTACATATGTAAATGTGTTCAGTTATAAACATTCATTCACTTTCTTCTTTCCTTCATGGATCTAAACTTTACCGCTGCTGCTAGTTTTTTCTGTGGTTTCATTTAATAAGTTGTAAGTGTGTTTATTTCAGTATAAAAGTGTAAAAATTGTTTTGCTTCGGTCATGGAATGATGATAATAATAAGTATAAGTATATATAATGGTGTGCCAGGGCATACATACATTTTATATTTAACGCTTAAATCTCTGGAGTCCACATCAACTTCAGATCTATCCCTCATTTCAAAATGTTTTAGTTTTTATTATGTTGTTTTTTTGTTTGTTTGTTTTTCCGCCCTTTTTTGTCAAACAAAACTATGTTTTTAATGGAAAACACACAAGATATGCAAAATCTTCCACCAAAAATATTTTTCAAAGTGGAATATTTGATGTGAAGTAATCGGAACCTTGGATAGCTCAATAATTCATAATAACATTGATTTTGATTCAATATTATGTTTTGAGCAATGACAGTTTGAAAGAAATTTATTAACGTGGACCCTGACTTAAACAAGTTGAAAAACTTATTCTGGTGTTACCATTTAGTGGTCAATTGTACGGAATATGTACTGTACTGTGCAATCTACTAATAAAAGTCTCAATCAATCAATCCACTCCCTCGCTCTCTGTCTCTGCCCCTCCCTCACGAATGCTGCTGCGTGCACAATTTGTTTGTCTGCCTCCTGCAGGAATGGGGTGTGTATGGCCCGGCCTCGAAGCCAGCGGCAGTTGAGTAGATTGCCCAGCTGGGGCTGATTATCTAATCCCCTGCCGCCCTTATTAGCAGCAGCCGGAACGAGACACGTTGTTGGAGTTGGAGCCCGAGAAAGACACACGAACAGAGACACGCCGGACTGAAAAGTCCAAAAATATATTGCTGGAAAGCAATCCCTACAGGTGTGCATGACAATAAAAACTTGCTCAACCCTGTACACCGGGCTCAAGAAGATCTGTCGGAATCAGGAGAACCCCCCCCCCCAAGAGGGAAACATCCACAATGACATGTTATTATGAATGTGCCTATTACTACATTGCATACCTACAAACAGTGTATATAAAACCTTGATGGAGGTGTTTGGATGTTTTTTCAAGCACTTTATGGGCAAAAGGTGTGGAGAAAAGGAAAACGCGCACAAAAAAGTGTGGAGAGGAAACAGTTGACACTACACAGAGCCACAGGAAGGAGAAGCGCGAGTGGAGCCACGAACATGACTGGAAGGGTGAACCATCAGGAATCTACTGGCGCTGAGCAAATGAACAGAAGAGCTTTAGTAGTAAGGAAATGGGTATCAGCTGTAGCCCGAAAACCAGGCACTGCAAAAAAAAAAAGTAGCAGCATAGCTGACAGATCATAACAGAATACATAAAAAAAGAAAAACATTGTGAATGACAGACAAAATTCCCCCCAAAAATACAGTTCCCCTTTAAGTCTCCATATTTTTTTTTTTACACACTATATTCATTTTATATTTAAATGTATGAAATTATTTTTTTATAACTTACATATTTAAATGAGAGGGGAAAAAAAACAGGGTCCTCCCTGTGCTTGGGGCCCCAATACAACATCCCTATTAAGCCCTCCACTTTGACTCTCCTGCCTACACCCATTTCTACAATAAAAGCTTCGTAAAAATGTCACATTTTAAAATGTCAGAGTCTACAATAGGTTTTATTTGTTGTATTATACAATTTTTCTCACAAATATTTGCCAAAACAGATGTGAAAAGTGGAATGTTGGTAATGGGCTGATTATGGTTTTGGTTTATATGAATTGTATTTTATAACAATGTTATATTATCATTGTTATTATTATTATTGTTATATTATATTGTCATATTATTATGATCCATTTGTTATATTTTGAAATATAACAAATATACGGAGCCCCTAAAGCAGGGGTCACCAACCTTTTTGAAACCAAAAGCTACTTCTTGGGTAGTGATTAATGCGAAGGGCTACCAGTTTGACACACACTTAAATAAACTGCCAGAAATAGCCAATTTGCTCAATTTACCTTTAACTCTATGTATCTGATTCTGATTCTGATTATTATTAATAATTAATGATATTTACACTTAATTGAACGGTTTAAAAGAGGAGAAAACACGAAAAAAATGACAATTCCATTTTGAAACATAGTTTATCTTCAATTTCGACTCTTTAAAATTCAAAATTCAACCGAAAAAAAGAAGAGAAAAACTAGCTAATTCGAATCTTTTTAAAAAAATTAAAAAAAGAATTTATGGAACATCATTAGTAATTTTTCCTGATTAATATTAATTTTAGAATTTTGATGACATGTTTTAAATAGGTTAAAATCCAATCTACACTTTGTTAGAATATATAACAAATTGGACCGAGCTATATTTCTAACAAAGACAAATCATTATTTCTTCTAGATTTTCCAGAACAAAAATTTTAAAAGAAATTCAAAAGACTTTGAAATAAGATTCAAATTTGATTCTACAGATTCTCTAGATTTTCCAGTATATTTTTATTTTATTTTAATTATAATAAGTTTGAATAAATATTTCACAAATATTCTTCGTTGAAAAAACAGAAGCTAAAATGAAGAATTAAATTAAAATGTATTTATTATTCTTTACAATAAAAAAAATAAATTTACTTGAACATTGATTTAAATTGTCAGGAAAGAAGAGGAAGGAATTTAAAAGGTAAAAAGGTATATGTGTTTAAAAATCCTAAAATCATTTTTAAGGTTGTATTTTTTCTCTAAAATTGTCTTTCTGAAAGTTATAAGAAGCAAAGTAAAAAAATTGATGAATTTATTTAAACAAGTGAAGACCAAGTCTTTAAAATATTTTCTTGGATTTTCAAATTCTATTTGAGTTTTGTCTCTCTTAGAATTAAAAATGTCGGGCAAAGCGAGACCAGCTTGCTAGTAAATAAATACAATTTAAAAAATAGGAGGCAGCTCACTGGTAAGTGCTGCTATTTGAGCTATTTTTAGAACAGGCCAGCGGGCTACTCATCTGGTCCTTACGGGCTACCTGGTGCCCGCGGGCACCGCGTTGGTGACCCCTGCCCTAAAGGGACATGGGGGAAAAAAATATACAATAATTTTTTATTTTTTAAATAATTTTTTTAGACATGTATCTCGTGCGCACGAGAAACTATTTTATAACTTTTTATAAAGTTATAAAAATATATATATATATATATATATATATATATATATATATATATATATATATATATATATATATATATATATATATATATATATAAAAAAAAATATATATATATATATATATATATATATATATATATATATATATATATATATATATATATATATATATATATTTTTATATACATGTATCTCGTGCGCACGAGAAAGTTTGTCGTGCGCACGAGATACATGTCTAAAAAAAATTCAAAATTAAATAAAATTATTAAAAAAATAATTTCCCCCATATCCCTTTAGGGGCTCCGTACAAATCAAATGGAAAACAATTTGTTCTTTTTTGTGTCAAAAAACATAACTAGATCTAAAAAAACAGTTTGATTTTCATTGTATATTTTGTATATTAATAAAATGGCGACTTTCTGGCTTTTAAAAACACTAAAATAAATCAAGAATATAAATTGTGGTAGTCAGTAGTTTTATTTTTAGATCAAGCAGGGTGAAAATTGTGGAATCATGCTGTACATTTTTCATTTCCAAAATTAACACCTGTTTTAGATAAAATCTGTTCATTAGTCTGCAGTTAATTACGAGTGTTCACACTTTGGAGAGCTGTTGCGCCAGGTGGATTGACATGAATCAACACGAGTGATCAATTGAAACAAAAGAGAGGATTATCAAACTTCTTCAACATCACGCAATGTTGCAAAGGCTGTTTATTGTTCACAGCCAGCTGTGTCTAACATCTGGAACAAGTACAAACAACATGCTAAGGTTGAAAAAGGAAAGCATACTTGTAGACCAAGGAAAAAATCAAAGCGTCAAAACAGAAAACTTAATGTCTTGAAAACAGAAAATGCACAGCAAAACAAATCAAGAACAAATGGGCTGAAACTGAGGTATCATCTTTGACTAGACTTTAAGAAACCGTCTGAAGGAAAATGGGATTTAAATAGAGACAATCTAAACAAAAGCAGTCATTCACAGCTAAAGAGAAAAAAACAAGATTACAATTAGCATGTGTGATTAAGGGCTATATAGGTCAACTTTGATTGATTGATAAGGAAAAGCAATCGTGGACTATGGATGACTGGATGAAAGCCATATTCAGTGATGAATCACAAGTCTGCATTGGGCAATGTTAGAACTTTTGTTTGGTATCATTCAGATGAGATTTGTGAAGACGACTGCCTGAAGAAAACATGCAAATTGTCCCTGATGATATGTGGCTGCAAGTCAGCTAATGGCACTGGGGAGATGGCTGTCATTACATCTTCAACAAATGCACAAGTTTACATTGACATTTTGGACACTTTTCTTATTTCATCAATTGACAGGATGTTTGGGGATGATGTCATCATTTTTAAAGATAATAATGTATCGTGCCATAGAGCAAAAACTGTAAAAATGTTCCCTTGAAGAAAGACACCTAAGGTCAATGTCATGGCCTGCAAATAGTCTGAACCTGAATCCAATAGAAAATCTGTGGTGGAAATTGAATAAAATGGTCCATGACAAGCCGGCAACCTGCAAAGCTGATCTGTCAGCAGCAATCAGAGAAAGTCGGAGGAAGATTGATGACGAGTTCTGTTACTCGTTAAGTCCATGCCTCAGAGACTGCAAGCTGCTATAAAAGCCAGAGGTGGTGCAACAAAGGACTAGTGGTATGTAGTGTTTATTTGTTTTTCATGATTCCATAATTGTTTCCTCAGAATTGAGTGATTCCAATTTTTTTTTTTTTACTCTGCTTGACCAAAAAAATATTGTGACTGACTACCACAATTTATATTCTTGATTTATTTTCGTGTTTCTTAAAGCCAGAAAGTTGACATTTGAAATGACTATAGTTTAATGTCATGTCTGTTATTTGCTTTTTTTTTCTACAAGTGAATGAACATCCTTCAAGACTGGAGATTTCATAATTTTCGCCAGTGGTTGTATATCGTCCTCATCATCTGGGGCCGTACTTATCAAGCTTCTTAGAATTACTCCTAAGAAGTCTGCTAAGAGTTGACTTAAGAGTAAATAAATTCTTCGCTGAAAGCTGCACTTAAAAGTTAGTTATCAAGCGTCTTACTCACACTTTCAGCGAAGTGTAGGACTGAATCTTAAGTGTCACACTCAGAGCTGAATTACGACATTACTATGTGCCGTAAACGGAATTTTAGGTGACGTCATTTCTGTGTCCATAGAAATGACCAATCACGGAAGGGAATCCGTTGTCTAAGAATAAAGAAATATCTTAGAAATATTTAAGTGGACAATGGGAGTGTATATTTTGACAATAAACTACAAAATAATACAAAACAAACTAGTCCCCGCCGGCACTCACGCTACCGCTCCCTCTCTTCTGTCGCCCACACACTCACTGACGTCACTCACCTCACGGCCACACACATACGCTACTGTCATAATATTTTCTTTCCAATTCATTAATTAGGCAACTAATTTGAAACTGGTGTGGGTGGCTCTATATATACTAGCCCACTGCAGACACATGCAGAAATCAACAAGGAATCGAAAAGTATTAAATCTGTGACAAAAATAATATCCGCTCTGTCTAAACGATACCGTTTGATCAGCTGCTCGTCATCAAAAAAAACAAAAACATTGTTCCGTTCCCTGAACATTCGCGCACGTCCATCTCGCCTCAGTGCCATCCCCCGCTGGCAACTCCTAACCACTTAAGACACCTCTGAAGGTCTCTTAAATATCGTGGAGAGTAGGAGTGATTCTTAGACTTAAGAACGTTGATAAAAAGCTTTTATTCTTAAGTTTGAGAGTAGGACTAAATTTCGCAAATTCTCAGGACTTAAGTGTAAAATGGCACTCTAAGAAGCTTGATAAGTACGGCCCCTGGTCTTTATGACGAAGGATACAACACTTCCGGATCCCCCCCCCAACAGGCCAGGCTTTAAATAGCGACTTTCAGTTCCGTTGTCAGAATGTTTGGTCCATTTTTACGTTTCTGCTGAATGATTATTTATATTTTTGTCATATGACATGAAAATCAAACATTGCTCTTTGGAACTGAAAAAAAGAATGTGTGGATTTCCAATTTAATATTTTTGTATTTACATTTTTTAATCAGAGAGTAGAGTCTTACTGACTAACGAGTGCATTTCATTTTTGGACCAAGTAAGGAAAAGTTTAATATTTTTTCCATTAATGTTCTACATAATTTTTTTTAGCCCTTTAACATCAAAACTGTAGCCACCATTATGATGTGCAGTGCTGTTTTTAAAGTACCGTAAGTCTTGAACTATAGAAAGTATTTCAATTAGGGATGTCCGATAATGGCTTTTTGCCGATATCCGATATTCCGATATTGTCCAACTCTTAATTACCGATACCGATATCAACCGATACCGATATATACAGTCATGAAATTAACACATTATTATGCTTGATTTGGACAAACAGGTATGGTAAGGTTCTTTTTAAAAAAAAATATATAATAATAATAAGATAAATAAATTAAAAACATTTTCTTGAATAAAAAAGAAAGTAAAACAATATAAAAACAGTTACATAGAAACTAGTAATTAATGAAAATGAGTCAAATTACAGGTTAGTACTATTAGTGGACCAGCAGCACGCACAATCATGTGTGCTTACGGACTGTATCCCTTGCAGACTGTATTGATATATATTGATATATAATGTAGGAACCAGAATATTAATAACAGAAAAAAACAACCCTTTTGTGTGAATGAGTGTGAATGAGTGTAAATGGGGGAGGGCGTTTTTTTGGGTTGGTGCACTAATTGTAAGTGTATCTTGTGTTTTTTATGTTGATTTAATTAAAAAAATAATAAAATAAAATAAAAACGATACCGATAATTTAAAAAAACGATACAGATAATTTCCGATATTACATTTTTAAGCATTTATCGGCAGGCCGATATTATCGGACATCTCTAATTTCAATGGTTGAAATCTGCGCTTTTGGGTGTTATACGAGTTATTACGGTAATCTACATCACAGCAGCTCAGACCAGGAACAAAGCGGAGTGGGCGGGGTTTGTTATCAGAGCAGCCAGCCAGAAACGCATGTGTCAGGAACAGATGCGGAAGCACATTTTTACAACAAATTTCTGCATAAAAGTGATAATATACCATATTGTAGGTGTTTATTACACTTTGCATTCATGATTTGCTGTTTGTTACAATTTTGTTGTGTTTTGCTTGATTGTAAAAGATGTTTATCGATGAGCTGGTCTGAGAAGTAAAAGAGGAGCGATGTTCATATGTTGTTAAAATTCAGTGTTTTATTGTTCATAGTTAATTGTAAATCTCAATTTCTTTATTTTAATGTACACTACCGTTCAAAAGTTTGGGGTCACATTGAAATGTCCTTATTTTCAATGAAGATAACTTTAAACTAGTCTTAACTTTAAAGAAATACACTCTATACATTGCTAATGTGGTAAATGACTATTCTAGCTGCAAATGTCTGCTTTTTGGTGCAATATCTACATAGGTGTATAGAGGCCCATTTCCAGCAACTATCACTCCAGTGTTCTAATGGTACAATGTGTTTGCTCATTGGCTCAGAAGGCTAATTGATGATTAGGAAACCCTTGTGCAATCATGTTCACACATCTGAAAACAGTTTAACTCGTTACAGAAGCTACAAAACTGACTTTCCTTTGAGCAGATTGAGTTTCTGGAGCATCACATTTGTGGGGTCAATTAAACGCTCAAAATGGCCAGAAAAAGAGAACTTTCATCTGAAACTCGACAGTCTATTCTTGTTCTTAGAAATGAAGGCTATTCCACAAAATTGTTTGGGTGACCCCAAACTTTTGAACGGTAGTGTACATTTTGGGTGTCACATTCTGTAAAAAACTGTAAAATTCCATTCCGTTTTTTCGAGGTGGTCTGTCAAATTTTTTTTAGAATTCTATCGGACATTGTGACTTTTGGTATCAGGGTTCCTGAAAAAAAGGGACCCAAACACACATACGGTACAGCAGATTTTTACAGCTAAATGTGTATATATAATTTATACACACATACAGATTGGCGCCCCAGACACATTTTTTCTCTCAATGTGGCCCCCCAAGTCAAAATATTTGCCCAGCTCTGGTTTATATGCAAATCTCCTATTCTATACACTGTACCTTGAAATGGAAATATATTTTTCGAATAGTAATTGCTTCAGTTTTCTCACGATTTGGTCTTAGTTTTCTATTTCGGAACAGATAACTAATGAAAACCGAGTTACCACTGCGTTAATACAACAATTTTAAGAAGCAAACATTTGTTCCCTCAAAGTACATCAGGGGGTCAAGTACCTGCATCTCCCTTTTCTCCTTTATCTCCATCCTTTCCATCTGGACCATCCTTTCCAGGGGTCCCCATTGGCCCCATCGCCCCTGGTGATCCGGGTTGGCCCGGGTTCCCTGCGGGCCCCACTGGGCCTGGCAGACTACACACTAAATTGGAGGAGTGGATGGTGATGTTACGCCCTTTCCTGGGTGAGGAATAAATGGACTGGGAGAGGACAACTGAGAGCAGGCAGAAGGTCACACAGGAGTGAAGCATGATTGTCGCTGAGGAGACACAAAGAAAAGTTAGTTCAAGGCCAAAATGTTTGCGTGCCTGTCCATCGGACGCCAGATAATGTGGTGGTGTTGAGGGACCCGTAGCGCCGAAATGACTGGAATTTCCCAAACAAGTTCTCTTTATGTGTTTTTTGCTCATTAAGATGAATCTGGCAGTCGTTTCCCATAATGTCAATTCGTTTTTGAGTAATCAATATTGACTCGATACGTCGCCCCCTCTTGGTGTGACGTCATCTACAGAACTGCAGCCCATTCCCCCGCATAGACAGTGTGGATAAATGCATGTAAAACTATTATTTTCATCACTTAATTGCATGTTTTTGTTGCTCTGGTCCTTGATTACTTCAAAACTGATACGGTCAACAATATGAGCAAACAAGAAAATATAAAATAATTCCCATATCCTCTCCCATAGACACCATAGCCTGTTTCCTCATGCTCTTTCAGCATTTCCTCAAGCATATTAAGGAAAACATCCGTAGAAGAGGACGCAAAATAGAATATTTGCCGCTTACTTTTTTCTTTTTATGTTTCAGTCTTTCTCCCCCATGAGGATTTCTGACTTTTGGGGGTTGCATTAACCTTTCTTCTACATGTCAGAATCATTCAAAATTATCGCTACAAATTACAATTCTCTCGTTTGGTACGTCCCATCGAGTCAATTTGACTGGAGCGGTCCATACTTTCCTCATATCTTCATCATTTGGAAATGTATGGAGGCCGACCCCTTCTTTAGTTGTAGTGCTTTATAACCTGCACCAATGCATCCGGCAGACATATTTGATCATTCCTGCGAATTATGTGCGAATGTAACATGATTGGGATTGGCAGACCGGGGGTGGTGGTTCCTCTCTTTAAGAAGGGGAACCGGAGGGTGTTTTCCAACTATCGTGGGATCACACGGTAAGGTCTATTCAGGTGTACTGGAGAGGAGGCTACGCCGGATAGTCGAACCTTGGATTCAGGAGGAACAGTGTGGTTTTCGTCCTGGTCGTGGAACTGTGGACCAGCTCTATACTCTCGGCAGGATCCTTGAGGGTGCATGGGAGTTTGCCCAACCAGTCTACATGTGCTTTGTGGACTTGGAGAAGGCATTCGACCGTGTACCCCGGGAAGTCCTGTGGGGAGTGCTCAGAGAGTATGGGGTAGCGGACTGTCTGATTGTGGCGGTGCGTTCCCTGTATGATCAGTGTCAGAGCTTGGTCCGCATTGCCGGCAGTAAGTCGGACCCGTTTCCAGTGAGGGTTGGACTCCGCCAAGGCTGCCCTTTGTCACCGGTTCTGTTCATAACTTTTATGGACATAATTTCTAGGCGCAGTCAGGGCGCTGAGGGGATCTGGTTTGGTGGCTGCAGGATTAGGTCTCTGCTTTTTGCAGATGATGTGGTCCTGATGGCTTCATCTGGCCAAGATCTTCAGCTCTCACTGGATCGGTTCGCAGCCGAGTGTGAAGCGACTGGGATGGGAATCAGCACCTCCAAGTCCGAGTCCATGGTTCTCGCCCGGAAAAAGGTGGAGTGCCATCTCCGGGTTGGGGAGGAGATCTTGCCCCAGGTGGAGGACTTCAAGTACCTCGGAGTCTTGTTCACGAGTGAGGGAAGAGTGGATCGTGAGATCGACAGACGGATCGGTGCGGCGTCTTCAGTAATGCGGACGCTGTATCGATTCGTTGTGGTGAAGAAGGAGCTGAGCCGGAAGGCAAAGCTCTCAATTTACCGGTCGATCTACGTTCCCATCCTCGCCTATGGTCATGAGCTTTGGGTTATGACCGAAAGGACAAGATCACGGGTACAAGCGGCTGAAATGAGTTTCCTCCGCCGGGTGGCAGGGGTGAGAAACTCTGTCATCCGGGAGGAGCTCAAAGTAAAGCCGCTGCTCCTCCACATCGAGAGGAGCCAGATGAGGTGGTTCGGGCATCTGGTCAGGATGCCACCCGAACGCCTCCCTAGGGAGATGTTTCGGGCACGTCCGACCGGTAGGAGGCCACGGGGAAGACCCAGGACACGTTGGGAAGACTATGTCTCCCGGCTGGCCTGGGAACGCCTCGGGATCCCCCGGGAGGAGCTGGACGAAGTGACTGGGGAGAGGGAAGTCTGGGCTTCCCTGCTCAGGCTGCTGCCCCCGCGACCCAACCTCGGATAAGCGGAAGAAGATGGATGGGATTGAGGAAGCCACCAAAACACACACTACGCAATATGAAATTGCCTCCAGTCTTCTGTAGGTGACGTCAGCAGGCTGATTCAGATTGTGGAGCTAAAAGTGAGCATTCCAAAATATGCTGATACTCGTTAGAAAACAAGCCAAAATGCACTACTTTGTCTCTTTGACTATTTTGACATCATTTTTTTGCAGCCCTTTGAGACACTTGTGATTTAGGGCTATATAAATAAACATTGATTGATTGATTTTAGTTCCTGTGCTGGACAATGAGTCGACAACATGCGTGTTTTAGCTTATTGGCTAGCACTGCTCGACTTAGAAGCCCAAGCAGGGTGCAGGGATGGACCCGCGCCACACATGCTTGTCTGGCGTCGTCTCTTAAACACCCACAAACCAAGTTGAAATGATGCCTTCTGGTGACCAAAAGTTACTCACCGCCTGAAAATGATGACTGGCTCTTCTGGCAGAGTCAAAGTCAGTCTTCTACACAAGATAGCAAGCGTTCCTTCATGACCTTTCTTCCAGGCAAATCTGTCGGAGAAGCGCCGCAAGGAACCGTGCAACTCGCTGTCCATAACATCCGCCCAGTTACTCTGCACCAAAAAAAAAAAAATGTTTTCACCATGATGTCATAAAATTCAAGTAAGTGCAACAGTTTTGCACAGAAACGGAAGCAGTGATGCTGCATGTACAAATACATGATTTTAGGGGGCGTCGATCGCAAAATCGACATGTCTGCATGTGCGTATTAAAGATTAGACAGGAAAGGATTCCAGATGTGTTTGTCACTCTGAGACACGGTCCAGCTGTTGGGAGTCATGGCTGTGTTCGGTCACCAGTGCATTCACGTTGGACTGCAAACCCTGGGAACAGAAATTGTTGAGGAAATATGAAGTAAAAAGCATGAACTTTAACAGTCTATGCTAGTGCTGATCATCTTTATCTGGAAATACTTCTTCATGATTTCCTCCCAGTCTACCATTCTTTGTGAAAGGGGAAAATGTTGCATGTAGCACCTTTTTCTTTTTATTAATCCCATATGCAGGGTCGTGATGCTGGTTAACTCGCATAGAAAAGAATGCAACATGTCATTATAAACCAACTTTTAACATGTAAAAAGGTAAGTACGGTAGACCCTGACACAAAAACAAGAGAATACTGTCACCTAGTGGCCTTTTAGAGGTACTCGTCTGTAATTGTTGCATATTGCACTAAGTATCCCGGCGCTTTTTAATGTCACACTGTGTTCAAGTCCTGGTTCTATGGTTGTCATCACACTTTGCCATCAAGCAAAAGCAAGTGTGTGAGGACTCAAGATTTTTTAGCACGACAATTGTGTGATATCCAAGTATTGTTTGACTGTTTATTTCCAGAAAATGTGGCATAATTGCCAACATTTTGCACTAAAGAAGAATCATATGCATATCAATTGTAATAAACCGTGAGGCGCGAGACTGTGTTATCAGAAAGTGCCTCATCATGATGATCATCACTCAATCATGAGTGGCAGATCCCACTAAATTAGTCTTCTGGAGTGACGTACAAGCTACGTATGACATCGGTTTTCACTACCATCATCGATATACACTACCGTTCAAAAGTTTGGGGTCACATTGAAATGTCCTTATTTTTGAAGGAAAAGCACTGTACTTTTCAATGAAGATAACTTTAAACTAGTCTTAACTTTAAAGAAATACACTCTATACATTGCTAATGTGGTAAATGACTATTTTAGCTGCAAATGTCTGCTTTTTGGTGCAATATCTACATAGGTGTATAGAGGCCCATTTCCAGCAACTATCACTCCAGTGTTCTAATGGTACAATGTGTTTGCTCATTGGCTCAGAAGGCTAATTGATGATTAGGAAACCCTTGTGCAATCATGTTCACACATCTGAAAACAGTTTAGCTCGTTACAGAAGCTACAAAACGGACCTTCCTTTGAGCAGACTGAGTTTCTGGAGCATCACATTTGTGGGGTCAATTAAACGCTCAAAATGGCCAGAAAAAGAGAACTTTCATCTGAAACTCAACAGTCTATTCTTGTTCTTAGAAATGAAGGCTATTCCACAAAATTGTTTGGGTGACCCCAAACTTTTGAACGGTAGTGTAAATGGAACTATGAAAAAAAAAAAAAAAAAAAAGCAATAAATGGCACCGAGGAAAAGGAAAAATTCAAAAGTGTGCGATAATTTTAATCTTACAGCGCCACATAAGTTAAATGTTCTTCTTTTCTTGTTTATTATTTGGCTAATTGACCAAAATTGTGCAGTTAGTATTCCTTTCTGCACATCTTTTTATTTAGAAAAAAACAACAATCATATTTGCAAATTATTAATTTTTTTTGCAGGTCCCTTTTTTTTAATCGAGCAGATGGCGGATGACCTTTACGAAACACCAACACAGTATCAGCTAGTGAGTGTGTCATTTACTCATCACTTCTTTTCATTAATGGTGTTTCCAGTTGAAGGTTTCTCATAGTCATTCACATCGACGTCCCACTGGGGTGAGTTTTTCCTTGCCCGTATGTGGGCTCTGTACCGAGGATGTCGTTGTGGCTTGTGCAGCCCTTTGAGACACTTGTGATTTAGGGCTATATAAATAAACATTGATTGATTGATTGATTGATTGATCAATGTGTAATATTTAATATACAAGAAATGTTTTCAAAAATGGCATTGATCAATCAATCAATCAATGTTTATTTATATAGCCCTAAATCACAAGTGTCTCAAAGGGCTGTACAAGCCACAACGACATCCTCGGTACAGAGCCCACATACGGGCAAGGAAAAACTCACCCCAGTGGGACGTCGGTGAATGACTATGAGAAACCTTGGAGAGGACCGCATATGTGGGTAACCCCCCCCCTCTAGGGGAGACCGAAAGCAACGGATGTCGAGTGGGTCTGACATAACATTGTGAAAGTCCAGTCCACAGTGGATCCAACACATCAGCGGGAGTCCAGTCCACAGCGGGGCCAACAGGAAACCATCCCGAGCGGAGACGGGTCAGCAGCGCAGAGATGTCGCCAACCGATGCACGGGCTAGTGGTCCACCCGGGGTCCCGGCTCTGGACAGCCAGCACTTCATCCATGGCCACCGGACCTATGCAACTCCCCCTCGCAAGGGACAGGGGAGAAGAGGAGAGAAGAAAAGAAACGGCAGATCAACTGGTCTAAAAAAAAAGGGGGGGTCTATTTAAAGGCTAGATTATACAAATGAGTTTTAAGATGGGACTTAAATGCTTCTACTGAGGTAGCATCTCTAACTGTTACCGGGAGGGCATTCCAGAGTACTGGAGCCCGAATAGAAAACGCTCTATAGCCCGCAGACTTTTTTTTGGCTCTGGGAATCACTAATAAGCCGGAGTTCTTTGAACGCAGATTTCTTGTCGGGACATATGGTACAATACAATCGGCGAGATAGGCTGGAGCTAAACCGTGTAATATTTTATACGTAAGTAGTAAAACCTTAAAGTCGCATCTTAAGTGCACAGGAAGCCAGTGCAAGTGAGCCAGTATAGGCGTAATATGATCAAACTTTCTTGTTTTTGTCAAAAGCCTTGCAGCCGCATTTTGTACCAACTGTAATCTTTTAATGCTAGACATAGGGAGGCCCGAAAATAATACGTTACAGTAATCGAGACGAGACGTAACGAACGCATGAATAATGATCTCAGCGTCCGGCATTGATGGTCCTTAAAACTATGTTTTTAAGGGATTTGGGCTCTTAGCATAAATGTCCGTGAAACTAATGAATATTCACAATCATATTACCAAAAATATTGACTGAAATGGGAACTTTACCGTATGACTAGTTTGGTTTGACTACAATGCTTAAAAAAACATGTCTTCTATAGAAAACGAGCCACCAATATTAGTCCCGGTGCAACAGAAAATCACAAAAAATGTGCTCCAAACTAAGAGACACTTGGTGTTTCTTGCAGTTGAATAATTTGGGTTTGGGACACCGTTCCACAGAGCAACAGCTCTAGAAGGGTAGAAGAAAAAGTTTGGAAGCGAGGAAAAAGAAAAGGTCATTGTCCGAGAAAGGAAGCCATGGGATCATCCGCCCGGCAGCGTTTCATGCGGAATGCCTCCATCTCCTCCTCTGTGGGGGCCTTCACTTCCTGCAGGCTTTGGTACGGCCTCTTCCTCTCGTCCACCTGCATCATTGCTTCCACATGCTTCACACGCTTGTCTTCTGCCTCCAGAGCCTGAGGGGAGCAAATCGGTCAGCCAACTCAAGAGCGCTTAAAACGTGCAAACCCAAATAGGGGTGTCCCGGTCCGATATCATTTCCATGTCAGCAAAAAAAAAAAAAGCATCAGATGATATCGGCTTCCATGTAAAATCTCTGATATGAACTACGATACAAGCAGTCCTGCAGCGTGTTTCTTTGTGCAAAGCTGGACAATGTCCTCCAATAAGCACACAAGTTTGATCTTTACCTGTATGTTAGTGAAGTCATTTACAAAAGGTGAACATGGTCAGCTATAAGCCACTAGGAGCTAGCAGCTACACAACAACTGAACACACAAGGTAGAAATACGTAATAAATGTCCTTAATTAAAGAATATTGCAATATATAGTTGCATAATAATTACAGAAACAAAGTCTGAGGCAGAAATAGAACATAAAATAAAAGCATACAACCGTAAGCATAAGGTTAGCGTTTTTCCCCATACCTACTATGGTTCTCTTTTTAACTAAGTTTACTCGATCAAACCTTTTCTGACATTCCACACTACAAAATAAAAGCCTGTACCTTTATGTCTTTAAGTTAGCGTTTTTCATTCCTACCATTGTTCTCTAACTAATTGTACTCGATCAAAACTTTTCTAACATTCCACTTTACAAAGTAATAAAAGTATGCACTATGATTCCTGCTGATATCGTATCATATTAACATCGGTAATGGCCAATACTCAAGGCTCCAATATCGGTATTGTATCAGAAGTGAAAGAGTTGTATCGGGACACTCCTAAACACAAGTGAACACTTTTACCTTGTTCAGCTTCTCTTTCTTCTTCTCTTCATCCTCTGAATCACTGCTGTCAGAGACAGGCTTCTTGTTCTTATTATTTTTCCTTCTCTTCTTCTTCTTCTTCTTCTTCTCTTTCATCTTTTCCTGATGCATCTGAGGGTCGAGGCAGCGATTGAGATATTAAACCGGGTACATGCATAATAATAATACATTCATCAATTAAAAGTGACCGATTATGTGGAATTGATGATAGCAATTGAGGCATAAGGAGTGCACTACTAGGCTCCAACCAACAGAGGCACTGTTTATCCAGGGCATCGTCCACACAGAAAAAAAATGTCAATCAATCTACACGAGTGTGGTTTGAAAGAATTCTGTGTCTGCATAAAAACTACTGCTGTCAACTAATTATTTTTTTAACATCAGATTAATCACACTTTTGAATTTGGATTAGTCATGATTAATCACCTGAGGTGGGTAGAGTAGCCAGAAATTGTACTCAAGTAAGAGTACTGTTACTTTACAGATTTATTACTCAAGTAAAAGTAAGGAGAAGTCACCCAAATATTTACTTGAGTAAAAGTAAAAAGTATGTTGTGAAAAAACTACTCAAGTACTGAGTAACTGATGAGTAACCTGTTCGTTTAATGATGACGGCAACAAATAATGCACAAAAACATAAAAATAGCAATGAGCAAATTCAGAGCCAGGAATATCTCTTAAGCAACTAAAACAATAATATATATTAAATAATAATACATTAACATAAAAAAATTAATGCAAATTGAGCCACAATAACTTAACAGCACCATAGGCTCACTGGGCAGAGTTTACGAAGGAAAATAACAAGTTAGCCTTTACGCAAACCATAAACTGATAGGTGTGGGCTGCATCTGGGAACACACTGATTGGTGTTTCTATGCATGCGTGTGTGTGTGTGTGTGTGTGTGTGTGTGTGTGTGTGTGTGTGTGTGTGTGTGTGTGTGTGTGTGTGTGTGTGTGTGTGTGTGTGTGTGTGTGTGTGTGTGTGTGTGTGTGTGTGTGTGTGTGTGTGTGTCTTTGTCTGTCTCTCTATGAGGCTGCAGTGCGTTAATAAATGTCCCCACACGATGTACATTTGACAGTGATTCATAGCAGGGAAGCTAACATCAGCCTACGGAGACAGCCATAATATCTACTAACGTTACTTACCGCGATGTGCTTCCTCAAATTTGACGTTGAGTTCATGTAAGCTTAAGCTTGTTGCCGCTGAAACTTTATGTGCAGCTAATCACGTGACCGCCTGGCTCTGTTTGATTGGTGAAACGGAGTCAAACGTCACCAGTGACTGCATTTGATTGGTGAAACGGAGTCAAACGTCACCAGTGACTGTATTTGATTGGTGAAACGCAGGCATGCGATAGATCCTAATTTGAAGGTCTGTCTGACAAACCATAACAAACAAAGCGTGCATTAACAGATCGATAAAAATCAGTAGCGAGTAGCGAGCTGAATGTCGATAAATGGAGCGGAGTAAAAGTAGCGTTTCTTCTCTATAAATATAGTCAAGTAAAAGTGAAAGTATGTTGCATTAAATCTATTCTTAGAAGTACAATTTATCGCAAAAGTTACTCAAGTAGATGTAACGGAGTAAATGTAGCGCGTTACTACCCACCTCTGCTAATCACAGATCCATTTAACTTAAAAAAGTGCCCAATATTGGGACACAAAACAATTTAATTGTCCAAATTTCATATATAAATTATTTTTAAATGCTTTACTTGAATGCACTTGCTCAAAACCTGTTAGCAGTTTAATCTAAAATCCAATCAGGGTTCAATCTTTGCATTGATTTATGCATTGATCTGATCCCTGACCGCATAACAACCTTTCATATCCAAAGGAGCATGTTCGTTCTAAAAAAGTTTTGTGATTAATCTGCGTATAAACATGATTAATGCGATAACGTTTTGTTATTATTCACAAGTTAACTCAATATTTTGACAGCCCTAATAGAAACACATTCAACAGCTGCCATGTACGTTACATATAGGGATGATGTTTGATAAGGAATTATCGAGTTCGAGCCTATTATCGAATCCTCTTATCGAACCGATTCCTTATTGATTCTCTTATCGAGTCCAGATAGGTTGTTGTATATGAAAAAAAAAACACAATATTTGGTTTAACAAAAGCTCACTTTTATTATATAATGAAAAAATAAAATCTAATAAATAAATAAATATTGACTGTTACCCACCTAAAAAAATAAAATAAAATAAATAAATATTGACTGTTGTTACCAAAGTATATTAAGTGGGATTTTTCAGAGAAACAAATATATACAGTAACACAAAAACAACCTGTCTCTGTGATCACTATAGGTGTATAAATAATATTATAGTGTTAAATAAAATCAGTCCCTTGGGCACAAAACTGAAAATAATACAGCTCTCCAAAAAGTGCACTTCTGCTGCTATTTGACATAACTGTTTGTTATGATGCTTTGACATTTTTGCACTTTATTTCTTTACTGAAAGAACATTCTATGAAGAGAAAAGTTCTTTGCAAATGTGGTTACAATGCTAAAAAATGAAAAGTTAAAGCTAAAAAAAGAAATACACTTTATTGAGTTAACATTATTTCTTTATAGGGGGAAAAATGTTATGAGCTAGAGAATTTAACAACTACACTACCCAGCATGCAACGGGAGTTACGAGCATGCGCGGTAGCCCCGAAAAGTGTTGCATGTTGCCACGCTGTGAAAGTAAACGTCAAGAACTCAGCCAACACGCCTCGTCTGCATTATTTATAATTAGACAGACAACACATATACAGTGTGATTTTGTTTTGTTTACAAGGAAAGAAAAACAAAAGTTAAAAAAGGGAGATATGTTGTATATATATGTATGTGCTGCGGTTGTTTTAAGAATGTTGCGACAGCTGCCGTAAAGGAGGTGCGTTGCTACCCAGGTTGCTATGTTTCCGGTTGGTCGTAAAAGTGTTCATCATGTGTTTTACCCTGCTAAAATCTCTCAGTAAAGTTATTCGATGGATTATAGCTTTTGTTTTGAACTTTATTACACCTTGGAGCGCTTTTTCCCGTCCATTGTTTTCCTGCTTTCGCTATCTGCGCCTAATGACTGAGCTACGTGACGTCAATTCTTGTGATGTCCCACGGAGCATTTCTGGTCGGGACGGGATTCGAATAAAGAATCAACTCTTTTCCTTTACTATAGTGGTCTCGATAACGGGTACCGGTTCTCAAAAAGGGATTCGAGTCCGAGGACTCGGTTCTTTTCTTATCAAACAACCGGGAAAACCGGTTTCGAGTATCATCCCTAGTTACATATACTGATTATTAAAAGAGCGGTTTGTAATGTTTATAGAGATGCCTGGAGGGTGCTAACTTTCCAATGTATTAAGCATTATATCCAACGACACCACACAATTTGTATTCAATAAAACCAATAATTGTGAAAAACACAGGCATGAAAAAATGGGCTAAAAAAATAAAAAGTCACTTAGAGCAAATTGCAAAAAGCCCCTTTAAGATATTCGGTATATTTGATGTAGAATGGCGGGTACAATATATTTTAAATCAGTGCACACTGACACGGTGCCCAAGAAACATCATGAATGTTTTTAAGGCGAACGTTACCGTACTACTAGACGAAATGGAACACCCGTGCAACACCTGTATGGTAACAACTTCATGTTTGGCTCTTAAAATTGGTTTAAAGACATTGAATTATGTTGTATATGTCTTAGGGCGCAAACCAAAAAGCCGGTTTTACTCTTCCACACATAAACACTGATGCAGAGTTCTGACATTAGCTGCATCCACGCTACAGTGACAGTCTGGAGCTGGGATATTCAACTAGATTGTTTTGTATAATCCGGAAAATTAGCATCCTCTACAGTAGACATTGGATCTTGGTGTAATGATTTTTTTCAATGTTACAGGCGCACTAAGCTGTTTTTAAGGACCTTCTGCAAAAATATGAGCCTCTCACATGTTTTTTAAACTGGAATAAAGGGCCAGCAGTTGATTAACCCAAAATGGCGTATTTTTCGGAGTATAAATCGCTCCGGAGTATAAGTCGCAACGGCCGAAAATGCATTATAAAGAAGGAAAAAATATATATAAGTCGCACTGGAGTATAAGTCGCATTTTTGGGGGAAATTTATTTGATAAAACCCAACACCAAAAATAGACATTTGAAAGGCAATTTAAAATAAATAAAGAATAGTGAACAACAGGCTGAATAAGTGTACGTTATTTGAGGCATAAATAACCAACTGAGAACGTGCCTGGTATGTTAACGTAACATATTATGGTAAGAGTCATTCAAATAACTATATATAATATAGAACATGCTATACGTTTACCAAACAATCTGTCACTCCTAATCGCTAAATCCCATGAAATCTTAGACGTCTAGTCTCTTACGTGAATGAGCTAAATAATATTATTTGATATTTTACGGTAATGTGTTAATAATTTCACACATAAGTCGCACCCCCGGCCAAACTATGAAAAAAACTGCGACTTATAGTCCGAAAAATACGGTACTTAAATCGGAACCTTGAGGAACACCACTAGCATAACTAAAGAAGTAGAACAAATGACTACTGACTACATCTGAAGTAAACAAGCTACAGCAACACCTTAGGTACATGAATCATATTACCAAAAAATTATTGTAACTGGCAAAAAGGAGAGGACTTAAAATGGTTGCCTTGAGGAACACCTCAGTTATGTAAATTGCAGGTTTGGCACCAGTGTTCTAGGTTAAAATGTCATTGCAAAGATTTAGAGTGGTCCAAGTTCCTCTACACAACAGGAGCACTCTAGTGTTTTTAGGAATTTGCTGCAAAAATGTCTGTCTCCCAAGTTTTGAACTGAACTCGGGGGCCAGTATGGTGTCATTACCGGGCCGGGTTTGGCCTCTGGGCCACAGGTATTCTGCTCAGTACAACATGTATAAAAGAGTAAAACTACCATTGCATTGAAAACAATCATTTAAACAGGGCAATTAATCGATTCATTGATTTAGGGCTGCAACAACTAATCGATTAAACCGATTATAAAAATAGTTGGCGATTAATATAGTCATCGATTCGTTGGATCTATGCTATGCGCATGTGCTGAGGCTACGTTTAAAAAAAAAAAATTTAACCTTTATTTATAAACTGCGACATTTACAAACAGCTGAGAAACAATAATAAAAATAATAGGGGTGTAACGGTACGTGTATTTGTATCGAACCGTTTCGGTACGAGGGTTTCGGTTCGGCGCGGAGGTGTACCGAACGAGTTTCCACACGGACATATTAAGTAGCGTACTGCACGTTGTGTAAACCAGTGGTCCCCAACCTTTTTGTACTTGCGGACCGGTCAACGCTTGAAAATTTGTCCCACGGACCGGGGGGTAGTAAAAAAAAAATTTTTTTTTTTTTTTTTGTCATAAAGAAATACAATCATGTGTGCTTACGGACTGTATCCCTAAAGAAATACAATCATGTGTGCTTACGGACTGTATCCCTGCAGACTGTATTGATTTATATTGATATATAATGTATATATTGTGTTTTTTATGTTGATTTAATAAAAAAATAAAAACAATTTTTTTTTTTTTTTTTTTTTTTTAAATTTCTTGTGCGGCCGCGGCCCGGTACCAATCGGTCCACGGACCGGTACCGGGCTGCAGCCCGGTGGTTGGGGACCACTGGTGTAAACAATACTCAAAATGCCGGACATTTGAGGCATTTAAGAAACTCCGCCCTGACAGCTCTGCAAAAGAGGACATGTCCGGTGAAAAGAGGACGTATGGTCAGTCAATCGTAGCCCGTTAGCTGCTAGCATGCTAGCAAAAGAGGACATTTCCGGTGAAACCGATCGCTGCTAGCGATAGACTGACCATACGTCTTCTTTTCACCGGACATGTCCTCTTTTGCGGGGCTGTCCGGGCAGTGTTTCTTAAATGCCTCAAATGTCCGGCATTTTGAGTTAGGGTTGCGTGTATTAACAATGTACGTTCAGGGTTAAGAAGGGGTTAAAAAAAAAACAAATTGTGCGCGCAGCAGCATTCGTGAGGGAGGGGCAGAGACAGAGAGAGCGAGAGCGAGAGAGTTATGGTAAACGCGCATGCGTCGCCAGGCTCTGCTTTTTATCGATAGATTTATCAGATTTAATTTTTTATTATCTATAGCAGAGGTGTCAAAAGTGTGCATTTTTGTAACATTTTCCTTGTTTTATTTGGCAAGTTGAAAGAACATGGCACCAGTATGCTGTTCACCACACCTAGTGTGTGTGTGACAATCATTGGTACTTTAACTTTAACTTTTTTCCAATAAAATACTGGAAAGGATAGAAATGTAGTTTGTCTCTTTTATCCGATTATTAATCGATTAATCGAAGTAATAATCGACAGATTAATCGATTATCAAATTGTTTTTTTCCCCAATAAAATACTGGAAAGGATAGAAATGTAGTTTGTCTCTTTTATCCGATTATTAATCGATTAATCGAAGTTACGGGGACGGCGTGGCGAAGTTGGTAGAGTGGCGGTGCCAGCAATGGGAGGGTTGCTGGTTACTGGGGTTCAATCCCCACCTAATCGACAGATTAATCGATTATCAAATTGTTTTTTTTCCCAATGAAATACTGGAAAGGATAGAAATGTAGTTTGTCTCTTTTATCCGATTATTAATCGATTAATCGAAGTTACGGGGACGGCGTGGCGAAGTTGGTAGAGTGGCCGTGCCAGCAATGGGAGGGTTGCTGGTTACTGGGGTTCAATCCCCACCTTCTACCATCCTAGTCACGTCCGTTGTGTCCTTGGGCAAGACACTTCACCCTTGCTCCTGATGGGTGCTGGTAGCGCCTTGCATGGCAGCTCCCGCCATCAGTGTGTGAATGTGTGTGTGAATGGGTGAACGTGGAAATACTGTCAAAGCGCTTTGAGTACCTTGAAGGTAGAAAAGCACTATACAAGTATAACAAGTATAATAATCGACAGATTAATCGATTATCAAATTAATCGTTAGTTGCAGCCCTACATTGATTGTTAATTGAGTAGACAGTTGATCAATAAATGAAATAAAGAAGTAAAGGCATGTCTTGCCTCAAGCAGAGTCTTGGGTTCCTCCTCCTCTTCCTCCAGTGGCTGGTTCATACCGTCTTCAAATGGAACACACTCTGTGTTGCTCTTTAATTGATAGAAAAAAAGAAAAAGTTACACAAAGTTGATGCAAACCAAGAAGTTCAGTGCTCACAATTCCAATCAAAGTGTCGCCCGTGCAGTAACTCTGCTTGACCATGGAGTGGCAGCACTTGTATCCCCAGAAGCCATCTTTCCAGTAGGAGCCCCAAATACACTGTGGAGGAGAGCGTTTGTTGTCAAGAAAGGAAGAAGCCAATCAGAGCAAGTGTGTTCGCTCGTTCTTACGGTGTGGTTGTTGATGAGTACGTCTTCTTCGTACTTGGAGCGAGCGATGGCTTTCTCAAGACCTTTCAACACAGCGCCGTGACGGGAGTACTCCACGTAGTCTTCTGTCTGAGCCAACAGCAGCTCTCGGGGGGGTGCGTCCAGGTGCTCCTGGCCTCCATACTAATAACGCACAAGGGGAAAAAGTCAGCTTCTAAACCTGGTCTTTTGGGAGAAACAGTGGAACAAACCTTTCCCACAGAGATAATACAAACTAAATAAATTAGCAGGTGAGAATTAGAGAGAAGCTTTCCGAAAATGACAAAACTAAATAATTTTTTAATTTGATAAAGATTTGGACTTCATTTTCTTTGTTTAGCAACGTTTGTGTGAACAAGTGTAGTGCACAACAACAGTACGTATGTTGGAAAAACAAACTTGCTTGGTTTGACTTGTATAAAAGTGAGACAACAGCCTGGTGTGATGTTCCCACCAGCGCACTGTCGTTACCTTCTCCAGGATGCTGTCCCTCTGTTGCTCTTTAAAGTCCTCCTTCTTGACCTTAAAGGACCGATGAAGCAGCTCCAGCTTGGTGGGGTCGGCCTGTAGATGCGCCTCGGAGCCCCTCTCGTAGGCTTCCCAAGCGAACACTGGAAGGAGATGGGGTCGATCACCTCAAGCTAAGTAGCTAAAGCTAATTGAGAGTCTTCCTATCGCTTTTATGGCAACAAGGCCACAGCTTTTCATTATTCTATTTGCATTATAAAGTTATTTGTGGCTTACTTTGCGTCTGAGCCATGGTTATGGTGTCTCCAGTATAGCGGGCAAAGTTGTCCCCAGCATACCCCACTCTGGCAAAAAAAATAACACAATGTCCATAGATATCAACTGAAGGAAAAGTGGAACATACCTTTTAAAAACTTTTTGAATAATTGCTTGGAAAAAAATACAATAACAACTACAGTACGGTAGTTTAATGAAGTGATATAACAAGCTCCCTCTCCAGCTCCTGGAGCCCCAACATGGTGCCCTCCACGCTCAGAACCCCCGGGGTCCAGGCGGGACACACACCACTGCAGCTCAAGGTAGTCCTGGACCGACTCTTGCTTGGTCATGTTCCACAAACCGCAACAAGACACTGGGTCCGCTGTAAAGCGTGCGCCGGTCGTTCTGGACACCATGAGGTGAGCCGGGCCCCGATAAGTGCACCATTGCATACTACACTGTATTGAATGTAGGTTCAGAAAATAATTCTGAGGCTTTAATTAGTTTCTTAGTCCGAATTGATTCTGAAATAATGTGATGCGCCATATTCAGATTTATTGAAATACGTCATTGATTCTGTTCATAACATTTATGGACAGAATCTCTAGGCGCAGTCAGGGCATTGAGGGGATACAGTCTGGTGGCTGCAGGATTAGGTCTCTGCTTTTTGCAGACGATGTGTTCCTGCTGCCTTCATCTGACCAGGATCTTCAGCTCTCACTGGATCGGTTCGCAGCTGAGTGTGAAGCGGCTGGGATGAGAATCAGCACCTCCAAGTTCGAGTCTGTGACTCTCGCCCAGAAAAGGGTGGAGTGCCATCTCCGGGTTGAGGAGGAGATCTTGCCCCAAGTGCAGGACCTCAAGTACCTTGGAGTCTTGTTCACGAGTGAGGGAGGAGTGGATTGTGAGATTGACAATGATCTGGACTCTGTATCAATCCGTAGCGATAAAGGAGTGAAGAAGCTCTTAATTTACCGATTGATCAATGTTCCCATCCTCACCTATGGTCATGAGATTTGGGTTATGACCGAAAGGACAGGATCACGGGTACAAGCGGCCGAAATAAGTTTCCTCCGCCGGGTGGCGAGGCTCCCCCTTAGAGATAGGGTGAGAAGCTCTGTCATTCAGGAGGAGCTCAGAGTAAAGCTGCTAGTCCTCCACATCGAGAGGAGCCAGATGAGGTGGCTCGGGCATTTGGTCAAGATGCCCCCCGGACGCCTGTTTAGGGCACGTCCGACCTGTAGGAGACCACGGGGAAGACCCAGGACACGGTGGAGAGACTACGTCTCCCAGCTGGCATGGGAACGCCTCGGGATCCCCCGGAAAGAGCTGGACGAAGTAGCTGGAGAGGGAAGTGTTGGGTTCTCTGCTTATGCTGCTGCCCCCGCGACCCGACTTCGGATAAGCGGAAGAAAATGGATGAATGGAAAAGTTGCAGCATCGACAAATTAAAAGATGCGTTATCCTTTATACCTTATATATTAGTCTACTAAAACGTTGAGGATTTTAGTCGACGAAAACTAGATAAACAAATCAATTTAAATGACTAAAATGAATCAAAGTAAAATACATTTTTGTCAAAAGACTGACTAAAACTAAATTAAAAAGTCAAAATTAACACAATATCTACCTATTCCGAATCATGATAAGAAGACACCTGTTGATTGGAGTAAGCGTTGACCTGGTGTAACGACGAATTGGAAGATGCTGACAGCCGTTCAAGGTACCCCAAAGCTGCCACGAATGATTGGAGGGTGCGGGCAGAGCTGTGGGCACGCAGACTTTTGTGATTTTGGACTAAATCGCAAACTGGACAACCTCTTGGAGATACCGTCTGCTCTGCATGGCAAAGTATGATGAATTTCAAGGCAAGAAAGAGCCAATTAAAGTGAAAAGTTAAAAATTGTTTTTGCTCGCTTAAATACAAACATTCTAATCTGTATAATTTTTCCTGGCTGCAAGTAACCTGGCAAGGTCATTGCTTCGAGATTCCCCTAAAAGGACAGTCTAGCGAAGACGCTAAAAACTCCTTCCCTGTCTCTCATGGACATACACCTGTTGTTTGTTGACTTTTGTTGGACTGACTGGCTGTGTTATCGCGTTTGACAGATCACCAAGGTCGAGGAACAAACGCATCCAAGGAAAATACATGCCACACACACACACACACACACACACACACACACACCCCACCCCCAACACCTTCGACGCTTCACCCCACATGGTAGGACGGAAAACAAAGCACTGCTCCTAGTGGCAACAGCCCCCTTGTTGCAAGTCCTGTTGTACAAACCCCGTTTTCATATGAGTTGGGAAATTGTGTTAGATGTAAATATAAACGGAATACAACAATTTGCAAATCATTTTCAACCCATATCCAGTTGAATATGCTACAAAGACAACATATTTGATGTTCAAACTGACAAACTTTTTTTTTGTTGCAAATAATCATTAACTTTAGAATTTGATGCCAGCAACACGTGACAAAGAAGTTGGGAAAGGTGGCAATAAATACTGATAAAGTTGAGGAATGCTCATCAAACACTTATTTGGAACATCCCACAGGTGAACAGGCAAATTGGGAACAGGTGGGTGCCATGATTGGGAATAAAAGTAGATTCCATGAAATGCTCAGTCATTCACAAACAAGGATGGGGCGAGGGTCACCACTTTGTCAACAAATGCGTGAGCAAATTGTTGAACAGTTTAAGAAAAACCTTTCTCAACCAGCTATTGCAAGGAATTTAGGGATTTCACCATCTACGCTCCGTAATATCATCAAAGGGTTCAGGGAATCTGGAGAAATCACACTGCACGTAAGCAGCTAAGCCCGTGACCTTTGATCCCTCAGGCTGTACTGCATCAACAAGCAACATCAGTGTGTAAAGGATATCACCACATGGGCTCAGGAACACTTCAGAAACACACTGTCAGTAACTACAGTTGGTCGCTACATCTGTAAGTGCAAGTTAAAACTCTCCTATGCAGGGCGAAAACCGTTTATCAACAACACCCAGAAACGCCGTCGGCTTCGCTGGGCCTGAGCTCATCTAAGATGGACTGATACAAAGTGGAAAAGTGTTCTGTGGTCTGACGAGTCCACATTTCAAATTGTTTTTGGAAACTGTGGACGTCGTGTCCTCCGGACCAAAGAGGAAAAGAACCATCCGGATTGTTATAGGCGCAAAGTTGAAAAGCCAGCATCTGTGATGGTATGGGGGTGTATTAGTGCCCAAGACATGGGTAACTTACACATCTGTGAAGGCACCATTAATGCTGAAAGGTACATACAAGTTTTGGAGCAACATATGTTGCCATCCAAGCAACGTTACCATGGACGCCCCTGCTTATTTCAGCAAGACAAGGCCAAGCCACGTGTTACATCATAGTAAAAGAGTGCGCGTACTAGACTGGCCTGCCTGTAGTCCAGACCTGTCTCCCATTGAAAATGTGTGGTGAATTATGAAGCCTAAAATACCACAACGGAGACCCCCGGACTGTTGAACAGCTTAAGCTGTACATCAAGCAAGAATGGGAAAGAATTCCACCTGAGATGCTTAAAAAATGTGTCTCCTCAGTTCCCAAACGTTTACTGAGTGTTGTTAAAAGGAAAGGCCATGTAACACAGTGGTGAACATGCCCTTTCCCAACTACTTTGGCACGTGTTGCAACCATGAAATTCTAAGTTAATTATTATTTGCAAAAAAAGATAAAGTTTATGAGTTTGAACATCAAAATATCTTGTCTTTGTAGTGCATTCAACTGAATATGGGTTGAAAAGGATTTGCAAATCATTGTATTCCGTTTATATTTACATCCAACACAATTTCCCAAATCATATGGAAACGGGGTTTGTAGTATATATATGTGCTTTGCTTGAGGGTTTTTTCCTGGTCTCTAAAAACCAAGCTTTTTCCATCTCTAGATATAAACTAATGCTAGGAAGTTAGACTAGAAGTTTTGGGGAGGATCTAACAACGTACACTGTGGCATTAGCTACGCCCACCTTGCGGTTCGTAACTGTGCTCGCAATTTAAAGCATAACAAAAAGGCGAGAGACACCTCATATCTTAAAATACTCGTAAGTTGAGGTACCGCTCTACATGGAAACGAAGTCTACTGACTTACTCGTCTGGGTTCATGCCTGTGCTGGAGTACGGGTTCTCTCTCATTGCTCGCGTCTTTGGATCGTAGTAGGCAGAGTTTGGATCCAGGTTCCTCAAGTACTGTAGGAAAAGGGAATTAAGATTAAGGGGTGGCACATTAGGGCAATTTTACCTTCAAAAGGGTGTGCATATACGGAGTGTAAACATAATAAATAGGAGATAATTACTGGGTGTCTGAAGAAGATTGGTTGAAAATAACAATACATTGATGATGAGAAACATGGTGCAAACAGTTGCCATAGTTACAGTGATGGAAACACTATACTTACTTTAGCTGTGTCTTCTCTGATACGCAAATTCCTGACGGTGATTCTTCTCTTGGAGTCAAAGTTCTGACCCGGCATGTCGACATCATCTGCGTATTTATCTTCATCCTCGTCCTCGCTGTCATGTTCGCGCTCCTGCATGAAAAACATCAGAAAATATGGTTTTCAAAGCG
The DNA here is from genome assembly GCF_033978785.1 of Entelurus aequoreus. Lineage (NCBI taxonomy): Eukaryota > Metazoa > Chordata > Actinopteri > Syngnathiformes > Syngnathidae > Entelurus > Entelurus aequoreus. The sequence continues at coordinate 83,373,153 of NC_084734.1, read as the reverse complement.
AGCCTAGTTTATTATCTTGCTGCAGGCACGGAGGAAGTCTTACTGATTGGTCCAGTTTTCCTGAAGCCAACTCATCCTGAAGCTTATGAGCCTTTAGTGTCCTTTTGGCCTGAAAGAATAACACATAGAACATCAAAAATTTCAAGGTAGAGTTGAGTTTCACGAACCAGTAAACAGTTAATCACAACATACTGAAAATAACTGGTGAACTACACAAACTGGGATCTACGATTTTGTTGTCTACAGTAGATTTTCTTCTTTTTTTTTTCTTTCCTAAAAATCAATAATTAAAACTTAAATGCTGTAAATGAACTATTTAATCGAACTAATACAATTCATAATCAACTAAACTATCAATTTAAGGATGAATGTGGACCCAGCATCTCTTTTGATTTAGTCGAGGGGCGTCCAAAGTGCGCCCTAGCTCAATTTCTATTGGGCCTGGGCACACACAAAAAAAACAACAACAACAAAACAAAACAAAAAGTATACCATAAAGAGAGAAAGTTAAATGATGATTACAATAATATGCTTAGTTAACAATGGGTCAAAGCTGCCAACTTTAATTTAATTTCACCTCTACAAAAAAACTACAAAAAAATGTTAATGAATTTGCTAAACACTCACTCCTGTTACTTTCAGTCCTGTTATTAAAATGAGTCATATTCACCCTAGAACAGGGGTCACCAACACGGTGCCCGCGGGCACCAGGTAGCCCGTAAGGACCAGATGAGTAGCCCGCCGGCCTGTCCTAAAAATAGCTCAAATAGCAGCACTTACCAGTGAGCTGCATCTATTTTTTTAATTTTATTTATTTACTAGCAAGCTGGTCTCGCTTTGCCCAACATTTTTAATTCTAAGAGAGACAAAACTCAAATACAATTTGAAAATCCAAGAAAATATTTAAAAGACTTGGTCTTCACTTGTTTAAATAAATTCATTAATTTTTTTACTTTGCTTCTTATAACTTTCAGAAAGACAATTTTAGAGAAAAAATACAACCTTAAAAATGATTTTAGGATTTTTAAACACATATACCTTTTTACCTTTTAAATTCCTTCCTTTTCTTTCCTAACAATTTAAATCAATGTTCAAGTAAATTTTTTTTTTTTTTATTGTAAAGAATAATATATACATTTTAATTTAATTCTTCATTTTAGCTTCTGTTTTTTCGACGAAGAATATTTGTGAAATATTTCTTCAAACTTATTATGATTAAAATTCAAAAAAATTATTCTGGCAAATCTAGAAAATCTGTAGAATCAAATTTAAATCTTATTTCAAAGTCTTTTGAATTTATTTTAAAATGTTTGTTCTGGAAAATCTAGAAGAAATAATGATTTGTCTTTGTTAGGAATATAGCTTGGTCCAATTTGTTATATATTCTAACAAAGTGTAGATTGGATTTTAACCTATTTAAAACATGTCATCAAAATTCTAAAATTAATCTTAATCAGGAAAAATTACTAATGATGTTCCATAAATTCTTTTTTTAAGTTTTTCTCTTCTTTTTTTCGGTTGAATTTTGAATTTTAAAGAGTCGAAATTGTCATTTTTTTCGTGTTTTCTCCTCTTTTAAACCGTTCAATTAAGTGTAAATATCATTAATTATTAATAATAACATAGAGTTAAAGTTAAATTGAGCAAATTGGCTATTTCTGGCAATTTATTTAAGTGTGTATCAAACTGGTAGCCCTTCGCATTAATCAGGACCCAAGAAGTAGCTCTTGGTTTCAAAAAGGTTGGTGACCCCTGCCCTAGAAACACTGTACAAAAATTGGTTGGTTGCCCAATACAAACAATAAATGTGGCCAACTCTAGCGCTTTTAATACTACCTTTATATTGTGATAGTGCATGTTGATGACACATTCTAGCTGTGTCTGCGAATTTGACAGCAACGAGCGAACAAACGTGTCGTCAACGCAGTGTAGCATTTTTCCTAGTCCTTCCACGGTGCAAAGCCACTTTTATGTCAACAGTCCTCACCTCTATGGTGGCAAATAAATGGTGTTTCTTGCAAGTATCATTACCAGTGAAGGACGAAAAATAGTTAAACATGCTACACTACACACTGTGGATAAGCTAAACGCAAGCTAGTGTTATTGAATGTAAACAAAGGTGTGCGGGTTAATACAAATATCAACAATAACGGTACAAGGCATAATGTGGTCAATACTACAGTAGTTAGATTATTCGTCAAAAAAATATTTTGTGGTTTTTGTTATTGTTTACAAAACAAACTTGGGGGCTTAAAGGGCAAACACCAACATATTTACATCAGAAGCCAGTAGTAGGAAATAATTGAAATATTTAATTGACATTGTCACACCGCCATTCTGTGTTTTTGTCTGATCATAATTGTGATCAAAAATGGAATAGTTTAATGACCTTGAAATTTTTAAATACAAGTATCAGCGTTGGTATGACCAATACTGTCTCTGTAACTATTTGGTATTTGATCCATACCCAAATATGTACCCTATTTTTCGGAGTATAAGTCGCTCCGGAGTATATATCGCACCGGCCGAAAATGCATAATAAAGAAGGAAAAAAACATATATAAGTCGCACTGGAGTATAAGTCGCATTTTTTGGGGAAATGTATTTGATAAAACCCAACACCAAAAATAGACATTTGAAAGGCAATTTAAAATAAATAAAGAATAGTGAACAACAGGCTGAATAAGTGTACGTTATATGAGGCATAAATAACCAACTGAGAACGTGCCTGGTATGTTAACGTAACATATTATGGTAAGAGTCATTCAAATAACTATAACATATAGAACATGCTATACGTTTACCAAACAATCTGTCACTCCTAATCGCTAAATCCCATGAAATCTTATACGTCTAGTCTCTTACGTGAATGAGCTAAATAATATTATTTGCTATTTTACGGTAATGTGTTAATAATTTCACACATAAGTCGCTCCTGAGTATAAGTCGCACCCCCGGCCAAACTATGAAAAAAACTGCGATTTATAGTCCGAAAAATACGGTAGTATCGCCCAAAACTAATGCAAAGTATCAAACCGAAGAAAAGGTGTTTATGACATTTTAACATAAGTGAAGATAGAAACATGTTATAACGGAAAGTAACCAGATATTAACAGTAAATTAGCAAGTAGATTTATAACAGTTCTGACAAAATAACCAGAGATTACGCAATATTTTACTGGATATGTCAGCAGCCAAATTAGGAACCTTTGCAACCCCTTTTGAAATGGTTCTATTATCCTTTATATACCAAATAACATATTGTGATGTATATCGTTATTGCAGGAGGCTGCAATACATACATAGATAGATTTTAGGCCATATCGCTCATCTCTACAGAAATGCTAGTACCATTTTGTGTAGTTCAATGTGTGTATTACATGTAGAGCTGAAATAAAAGTATATTTTTAGAGTGTTAGAACAAGCAAATTATTTGGTGGAATGTCCCATATACATCTTCTTAGCATATATAAATGAGTTGGTTATAGCTTGTTACCAAAATGAAAATATTAAATATACACCTGCATGTTCTAAATTCTCTTTGGAAAGTTTGCACACTAGGGATGTGAATCTTTCGGCACCACTCTATTCGATTCTCGGGGGTAAAGATTCCATTCAGAATCGATTCAAAACGATTCTCAATTCAAAATCAATATACTTTTTTAATAACATTGGATGTGAGTCCTATGATTAACTACATTCCTCCATTAAATAAACAGCTGTGATACATTTCTATATAACTTAAAAGAAAACAGTTTTTGTTTAATAAAATGTTTCCCAAACATTTAATAAAGTCAAACACAAAACAGGCAACAAGAGAAGTATACAACACTTCTCTTTTCTAAAGTAAATCTGTTCAGCAAATATAAAAATCTACATCAACATCTGCCTGAGTGGCTGGACAGGACAAATTAAGAAAAAAATAAATACAAATAAAATAAAATAATATTTTAAATTTGAAAATCGATTTTTGATTTTTTTTAATCGATTAAGAATCGTTACAAATAAGAATCGCGATTAATCTGAAAATACTTTTTTTTGACACCCCTATTGTACACCATGGATTTAGTCAGTCTTTAATTTAGTAATCACCAGAAAACCACTTAAAAGAATACACATACTGTAACTGCACAGTGATACAAATTGTTGCAGTTTAATAAAAAAACTTGGACTTTTTGGTGTCAGGATTGTAAACTCTATGGTGCAGTGGACTTTATTAATTTGACTGCTTACCAGATCTACTTTGGCGTACTCCTCCACGATGCGCTGGTGTTCCTCAGGGTTGTAGCCATTCCAGCGATCTCGCTTTCCATCGTAGTCCAGGTGGAGTTGGATCTGAGAATGTTCATCCGGTGCGATGCGGGTGCCCGTGAATTTAGCCCCAACTTTTCTGGGGCGCTGAGAGCAAAAATGGTACAAACTCAAAAGTCCCGATCAAGTCATCAAGAGGGCCTCAATAGGCGACCCAGACCTTGTGTTGTTTTCTTTTACCTCCAAGCAGTCCTTTTTCTTGTGCGTCATTGCGCCACAGTTCTCACAGGCACCCTTACGGTATTTAGTTGTTACGTTGTTCTGTTTAGAGAAGTGACGAAAGTTAGTTCACCTGAGGTTCTTTTTTTTTTTTTTTTAAACAGTGCATCTGGAAAGTATTCACAGCGCTTCACTTTTTCCACATTTTGTTATGTTATTATTCCAATATGGAATAAATTCATTGTTGTCCAGAAATTTTTTTATTTTGTATATTTATTAAAATAAAAATATAAAAAAATCACATGTGCATAAGCATTCACAGCATTTGTTCAATACTTTGTCGATGCATCTTTGGCATCATTTACAGTCTCAAGCCTTTTTGAATATGAACACAACCTTGGCACACTTATCTTTGGGCAGTTTCGCCCATTCCTCTTTGCAGCATCTTTCAAGCTCCATCAGGTTGGATGGGAAGATTGGTTTTCATCCAGGATGTCTCTGTACATTGCTGCATTCATCTTTCCCTCTATCCTGACTAGTCCCCCAGTTCCTGCCGCTGAAAGACAACCCCACAGCATGGTGCTGCCACCACCAAGCTACACTGTAGGAATGGTATTGGCCTGGTGATGAGCAGTACCTGGTTTACTCCAAATATGATGCCTGGCATTCCCTCCAAAGACTTCAATCTTTGACTCATCAGACCAGAGAATTGTGTTTCTCATGGTCTGAGACTCTGAGAGTACTAAGACATGGCTTCCGTCTGGCCACTATACCATTCAGGCTTGATTGGTGGATTGCTGCAGAGGTGGTTGTCCTTCTGGAAGGATCTCATCTCTCCACAGAGGAATTCTGGAGCTATGACAGTGACCATCGGGTTCTTGGTCACCTCCCTGACTAGACTAAGATGAATGCAGCAATGTACAGAGACTTCCTGGATGAAAACCAACACTTACCATCCAATCTGATGGAGCTTGAGAGGTGCTGCAAAGAGGAATGGGTGAAACTACCCAAAGATAGGTGTGCCAAGCTTGTGGCATCGTATTAAAAAGACTTGAGGCTTTAATTGCTGCCAAAGCTGCATCAACAAAGTATTTGTGTACATGTGATTTTTTTATTTTCAATACATTTGCAAAAAATTGTATAAAAACGTTTCACATTGTCATTATGGTTTATTGTCTTTAGAATTTTGAGGACACCAATGAATTTATTCCATTTTGGAATAAGGCTGTAACATAACAAAACATGGAAAAAGTGAAGTGCTGTGAATACTTTTTGGATGCACTGTATTATCTTTACAATCTAATCAAATCTTAAGAGTAACCTTTATCTCACCTCTTGCACTCCTCTTTTATACCATTCTCCAATGGCAGAAAACTCCTCCTGAATTTCAAACTGTGGTCTTTGATGTTTAAGTGTAGGTCTTTTGGATGGGTCGATATACCACGGCACTGAGGAAATATACTGGGGGATGTGTGGGTTTATGTCTCTGGAAAATTAGTGACACAAAAAACAAGACACGGAGATTTAGTTTTGTACAAAGTACAGTGAACTTGTACTGTGCACATACTTGCCAACGAGGGATGTGGGGAAAAAATCGATTCGAATTCGAATCGCGATTCTCACGTTGTGCGATTCAGAATCGATTCTCATTTTAAAAAAATCGATTTTATTATTTATTTATTTATAATTTATTTTAAATTAATCAATCCAACAAAATACACAGCAATACCATAACAATGCAATCCAATTCCAAAACCAAACCCGACCCAGCAACACTCAGAACTGCAATAAACAGAGCAATTGAGGAGACACAAACACGACACAGAACAAACCAAAAGTAGTGAAACAAAAGTGAATATTATCAACAACAGTATCAATATTAGTTACAATTTCAACATAGCAGTGATTAAAAATCACATTATCATTAGAAATGTATGCATCGCATCTCATAAGCATGACAACACACTGTGTCCAATATTTTCACAAAGATAAAATAAGTCATATTTTTGGTTCATTTAATAGTTAAAAACAAATGTACATTATTGCAATCAGTTGATAAAACATTGTCCTTTACAATTATAAAAGCTTTTTACAAAAATCTACTACTATGCTTGCATGTTAGCAGACTGGGGTAGATCCTGCTGAAATCCTATGTATTGAATGAATAGAGAATCCTTTTGAATCGGGAAAAAAATCGTTTTTGAATCGAGAATCATGTTGAATTGAAAAAAAAAAAATCGATTTTGAATCGAATCGTGACCCCAAGAATCGATATTGAATCAAATCGTGGGACACCCAAAGATTCACAGCCCTAATATATATATATATATATATATATATATATATATATATATATATATATATATATATATATATATATGACCCCCAGCGGGCCTTTTGAATATCTCCCTAAGTCTGAGGTCTCAAGGTTGGCCAGTATGATTGCCCCCCCCAGACACATGTTTTTCTTAAAATGGCGATATCATCACACTTGTATCGAACAGATACCGATAAAATCCTGTTATCGATAATATCAGAATATGGATCAACCCACCCAAGTAAACTGTGACAATCAACCTGCACTATAACTATCGTTTAATACTTGCTGAAGCGATGCAATATTAACATAACAATCATTAATGGAGTATATTTAACTTAAATCTTAAACTTACTTGCCCTCTTCGTCCACCTCAGCTTACCACCAGTGTATTATTGATGATGTACTCCAATCTTACTAACATTTTATGGTTCAAACTGCAATAATGTAATTAGTTTTCCCATATTTATTTAACACGCATGATATCCTGTGGGGGGTTATGGTGTTGAAGACTACATTCCTAGAGTGCACAAGTCAGGTAACTGACATGCAGGATAGTTATGCAGGTGTCTAATAGATCTTGTTAGAATTAAAATTTTTAATAATAAATTATTTTTTTAAATCTTTAAAAAAAAAGCTTAATTAAAAGGGGTAACATTTATCAAAATAAATAGTGTGGCGATAATAATGCACACAATTCAAGGTGTCTACATGAGTGATTTTAAACATGGCTAATAACTGGGATGGTCTTTCACTCATCAGCACCATTTTTTGTATAATATTTCAGGTTTTAATGTCCATCTGCACCATAGTGCAGACTTCCAGTTAGTTTGTGTTGATAGCAGCTTTGGACAAAAACTCTTGAGGAGCTTTAATATTAGTAAACGTTTAACATTGGATCCAAAAATAATGATACATTCATTCTTTCTTTCTTTTATTTTCAACACATTATTTGTTTTCATCAATTTCAGATCAATTATCAGTTTTGATTTTTTTTATTTATTATATTGCAATCAATTCACAAAATTAGGCAATATCTTGTCCATTAACATATATGATATATATATATATATATATATATATATATATATATATATATATATATGAACCCCAGCAGGCCTTTTGAATACCTCCCTAATTCTGAGGTCTCAAGGTTGGCCAGTATGATTGCCCCCCCCAGACACATGTTTTTCTTAAAATGGCGATATCATCACACTTGTATCGACCAGATACCGATACAATCCTGTTATCGATAATATCAGAATATGGATCAACCCACCCAAGTAAACCGTGACAATCAACCTGCACTATAACTATCGTTTAATACTTGCTGAAGCGATGCAATATTAACATAACAATCATTAATGGAGTATATTTAACTTAAATCTCTAACTTACTTGCCCTCTTCGTCCACCTCAGCTGGAGCGTTTCCCAGCTTCCTCTGCTCCTCCAGCTCCTTCTTCTTCCTCCAGTCCTCCCGGGTCATCTTTTTGGGCTCGTCCAGGCCCACGTTGCCCTCCGTGTTCCCCTGATTATCGTTACTCTGACTCGGCTCCTCCATGACTCAACCTGGCGGTGGTAACGGTGGTAACAACCTGGCGGTGGTCACGTCGTAGCAAGTGCGACAGAAAAGAGCGTTACGTTTCCTCCAGAAACACTTCTGCTTAACAAAGAGACAAGGTCGTTACGTTTTGATAAAGAAACAAAAAGGGGTTACCTTATCAATAGATAACCTCGTGTTTTAAGGTTATTCTTCTGTACAACGTAATATAAACAAGGCGAGTTTACACGAGCGACGCCATTTTAAAAAACGATACGTGACGTCACAGGTATCTTCTTCTGTGGTGTCGAAATTAAAATGTGAAGGGCGATATCTAGCGGACGCAGCGGCCAAGTTCGGCTACTGCTCGGCTGGAAGAGGTACGACTCCAACATATAATACATTTTAAACAATTGCAAATATAGCATTGTATACAAAGATTTCATTGAAAAAAAACAGCCGCAAAAAAAAAAGATGTGCACAAAGCAGTTGAATCAAAATGTAAAAAAAAAAAAAATGATACAAATAAGTTATTGGTATCGATCTTGAGAAGCAGGTAGATCTATCGGCTTGGAAAAAATACTACGCATGCATTTAGATAATTAATTAAACACCGTACAGTATGCACTTAAGTTGTATGTTTACATTTTTAATACAACCAGTCACTGTCCATAGCACAACAAGAAATAAAAGCAGAAAAAATATATTTTAAAAACTACTTCATTATTTATCAATGAATATTCAACAAAGTCCTGTAATAAAACATTGATTAAAATATATCGTTATTATTTTTCTAAATAAAAACAGTTATTGCTTGGAGCACAAACAAACAAAAAACGAATAGTATATATATATATATATATATGTATATATATATATATATATATATATATATATATATATATATATATATATATATATATATATATATATATATATATATATA
>NC_084734.1:83346380-83356380 GCF_033978785.1 Entelurus aequoreus | reverse complement strand
AACAGTCAGCATGGTAGACCTTCGGGCAACCAGGCTTCTTACATGACACGATCTGGCCACCATCGCCACAGCTGAAGCACTCGTCCTCCCTTTCTTTGGTCACCTCTTGCTTGGTCTTCTTCTTCATGGACACTCGCCTCTTTCCTTCCTTCATTTTCTCAGCCGGCGGCTGGTTCTGAATGGAAGGACAGCAAAGAGCAAGATGCAAGTGCCGAAAATGGGGTTTTGTTTCCTTTAACGCCTATTCGCATGTGTTTATCAGGTCACCCATCTCTAGTAGCTAGGGCTGAAACTAACAATTAATTTGATAATCGATTAATCTGTCGATTATTACTTTGATTAATCGATTAATAATCGGATAAAAGAGACCAACTACATTTCTATCCTTTCCAGTATTTTATTGAAAAAAAAACAGCATACTGGCACCAAACTTATTTTGATTATTGTTTCTCAGCTGTTTGTACATGTTGCAGTTTATAAATAAAGGTTTATTTAATTAATAATAAAAAAAAAATTATTAAAAAAAATAAATAAAAAAATTGCCTCTGCGCATGCGCATAGCATAGATCAGGGGTCACCAACGCGGTGCCCGCGGGCACCAGGACGCCCGTAAGGACCAGATGAGTAGCCCGCTGGCCTGTTCTAAAAATAGCTCAAATAGCAGCACTTACCAGTGAGCTGCCTCTATTTTTTAAATTGCAATTATTTACTAGCAAGCTGGTCTCGCTTTGCTCGACATTTTTAATTCTAAGAGAGACAAAACTCAAATAAAATTTGAAAATCCAAGAAAATATTTTAAAGACTTGGTCTTCACTTGTTTAAAAAAATTCATTATTTTTTTTACTTTGCTTCTTATAACTTTCAGAAAGACAATTTTAGAGAAAAAAATACAACCTTAAAAATTATTTTAGGATTTTTAAACACATATAACTTTTTACCTTTTAAATTCCTTCCTCTTCTTTCCTGACAATTTAAATCAATGTTAAAGTAATTTTTTTTTTTTGTGTAAAGAATAATAAATACATTTTAATTTAATTCTTCATTTTAGCTTCTGTTTTTTCGACGAAGAATATTTGTGAAATATTTCTTCAAACTTATTATGATTAAGATTCAAAAAAATTATTCTGGCAAATCTAGAAAATCTGTAGAATCAAATTAAAATCTTATTTCAAAGTCTTTTGAATTTCTTTAAAAAATTTTGTTCTGGAAAATCTAGAAGAAATAATGATTTGTCTTTGTTAGAAATATAGCTTGGTCCAATTTGTTATATATTCTAACAAAGTGTAGATTGGATTTTAACCTATTTAAAACATGTCATCAAAATTCTAAAATTAATCTTAATCAGGAAAAATTACTAATGATGTTCCATAAATTTTTAAAAAAAGTTTTTCTCTTTTGTTCGTTTGAATTTTGAATTTTAAAGAGTCGAAATTGAAGATGAACTATGTTTCAAAATTTAATTGTCATTTTTTTCGTGTTTTCTCCTCTTTTAAACCGTTCAATTAAGTTGAAAAATCATTAATTATTAATAATAACAGAGTTAAAGGTAAATTGAGCAAATTGGCTATTTCTGGCAATTTATTTAAGTGTGTATCAAACTGGTAGCCCTTCGCATTAATCAGTACCCAAGAAGTAGCTCTTGGTTTCAAAAAGGTTGGTGACCCCTGGCATAGATCCAACGAATCTATGACTAAATTAATCGCCAACTAATTTTTATAATCGATTTTAATCGATTAGTTGTTGCAGCCCTACTAATAGCGCTGAAATCAAGGTCAAATTTTTACCTTCGGTCGAACACCAAGGAAGCCGCTGCAGTTGGGTGCTCCACATTTACAGGCGGTCTTGCCGTTACCGAGACACTCCAAGTTATAGTTGAAAGTCAACTCCACACCTAAAGGAAAAACTGGGTCAAGTTGATGTTTTACACAGTGCACACTACCACAGTGAGTTGGTTGCAGATCGTAGCCGGGACCTTTTGGGATGTCTTGTAGTGCAAACAGTCCAACACGGGTGTCCCCGTTCACAGTCCATTTCTGAGTTTCACAGTTTGGTTGGCAGCTATGATTCATGAAGCGAGCCTGGTTCCCTTTGGGTCCAGCATCTATGATTCGGTCCTGCAATAAAATAAGGTTTACAAAAACCATAATATAAGTGCATTATGAACTGATAAGGTAAGTATAGGACCCGCGGCTCCGGAGCCGCATGCGGCTCTTTGACCACTCTGATGCGGCTCAGCTGCATACTTGCCGACCCCCCGATTTTCCCAGGAGACTTGTGGATCTCAGTGCCTCTCTAAGAAATCTCCAAGGGCAATTATAATCCTATTTTCACTCTAATTACTAAATAAAGGGCATGCCCTAAATGCACTGCAGTAATTGTCCTCTATAGCATTTACTAACAGCTTGCCAGCCCAGCCACATGTTGTATGTAGCTTTTACTTGCACACGTAGGAGACAGCAAAGCATACTTACTCATCAGCCACACAGCTTACACTGACGGTAGTGTAACACAACACAACCAATACCCAGAATCCCATGCAGCCCTAACTCTTCCGGTCTAGATTATACACCCCCGCTACCACCAAACCCCCCCACACATCAACCCCCCCCCCCCCTCCCTCCGTGCGTCGGTTGAGCGGAAGAGTTAGGGCTGCATGGGATTCTGGGTATTTGTTGTGTTGTGTTTATGTTGTGTTACAGTGCAGATGTTCTCCAGAAATGTTTGTCATTCTTTTTTGGTGTGGGTTCAAAGTGTGGCGCATATTTGTAACGTAACAGTGTTAAAGTTGTTTTTGTACGGCTACCGTCAGTGTAAGCTGTGTGGCTGTTGAAGTAGTACGCCTTGCTGTCACTTACGTGAGCAAGCTGGAGCTGCATTCTACATGTGGTCGAGCAGGTACACTGTTTGGGCAGACTGTAGAGGGCGCTAAAAGCAGTGCCATCACGCCCTGATATTCGGGAGTCTCCTGGAACTAATGAGAGGATTGGCAAGTATGACGCTATCAAGCGCCATTCATTCAAAACTTGCGGGCCGCACTAACATCAAATTTCCATATTAAGGTGCGTGCCGGTGCGTGTGTCTGAGACCCCTGGTTAACATAGCACAAAGCAATTTAAGCTTTGTTTGCGGTGTTTTTCATTTTAAATTTCAAAAATTTTTTTGTGGCTCCCATTATTTTCTTTAATTTGAGAAACTTGCCAAAATGTCTCTTTGAGTGGTAAAGGTTGCCGACCCCTGGTATAGGACAATGACCTGGTAAAAACAACAACATTTGTTCCTTTCTTTGAAAAGTTCCAGGCACCAACAAAGTGCAGCCCTGCAAACTAGGCTTAAAAAAGCTGCAAAATGTGTGCCAGCAGAGATGAGGCGAGGACTTTTATTTTGAAGGTGTCCAATTAATCACCAATCTGCCAGCCAATCATTAAGTATTTACAGCTACTATAGCGTGCACTACAAAGTAAAGAGTAAATGCTCTATAAGTAAATGCTCTATAAGTACTTGGTGTGGCGATACATGAAGTAAAAGCTCTCAATCACAAAGACAAAAACACCACAACATTCTACCCTTGTTTTACAGACAATATGCTGAAAATAGCAACAAAAAGGCAACAATATAGACACCTTGGTCGCACACCACTCAGTAGAGAGAGAGAATACCGTAATTTCCGGACTATAAGCCGCTACTTTTTCCCCTCGTTCTGGTCCCTGCGGCTTATACAAGGGTGCGGCTTATTTACGGCCTGTTCTTCTCCGACACCGACGAAGAGGATTTCGGTGGTTTTAGTACGCAGGAGGAAGACGATGACACAATGATTAAAGACTGACTTTTCACATACCGGTAGGCTGGTTATTTTGATAACGTACAGGCGAGCACTTTGTATTACTTTGCACCGTTGTATTATTTGTACTCTGCACGAATGCTGGTCGCCATGTCAAAGATGTGAAAGTTTGATTGAATGATTGAAAGATTTATTGTTAATAAATGGGACGCTGTGCGTTCCCAAACAGTCATCTCTGTCCCGACAATCCCCTCCGTGGTAGCAGGAACCCCTATATACTACGCTAACTACACATCAAAACCCTGCGGCTTATAGTCGGGTGCGGCTTATATATGGAGCAATCTATATTTCCCCCTAAATTTAGCTGGTGCGGCTTATAGTCCGGAAATTACGGTAATATTGAAAACTTGTTCTGCGTCGGCAGCACCATTATTTGTGACGAGAGTAATCAAATTGTAAGTGTGGATGAATAAAGACAAAAACGCATTGGTACAAATAACATTTTGCTGGTTGTCCTAACTTTGTGATTGATTGATTAAATGATAAGTTTATAGACATCTTAAAGAATTGAATGAATGTAATGCTTTAAAAAGGCAAATGGATGGCACAATCTTGAGTTGTGTTTCGACCATGAGTTAAAGCGTGTATGGTGACATCTTGTACATGCATGCAAATCTCTCCTCTCTGAAAATGCTGAATCATGTACAATTAGGATTTGTCACCGACTCAGATTTTCATACTCACCACTGCAGCTTATGAGTGTTGGTGTGCCTTCTCTGCACAATCATAGGTTGGAACACTAATATGAGTTTCTTTACAAGGCCATACTGTATGACTTGCCTTCTTACTTATGTTCCCTTTCAACTCCAAGTCACCACCGGACGAGGACTGTTTTAAAAGCATTTGCACCGTCATCCTGGTATAAACTACAGAATCATCTTAAATTGGATTACCGGTACATGACAAATTTGGTGCAGTTTAGAACTAGAATAAAGCACATGTCCTCCGTGTGAACGCTGATGATGATTATACAGTTGAACCTTGGTTTACGAACTTAATTGGTTCTTGAACTAGGTTTGGATATCTGAAAGTTCGAATAGTGAAGAAGAGTTCCCCATAAGAAACAATGTAAATATGACAAAAGTCCATATTTTAGTGAAGGTTTGTACACACAATATAAAGTGCTAGGTAGTACTGTATATCAAACAAACATAAGGGGTGAGGGATCAACTTTCTATTTAATAACAAGTAGAACTGTGTGATTTTGAGAGAATAAAAATAGGCCTAATCACTCTATTAAGGATAATTTACTGATACTACCCTTAGGATTGACATCACCAATTTATGGATCAATCCGCCCCCCTCTTACGTGTCGTGTACTGACTGTGACAATGTTGCTGTTATATTATCTCTTTAACACGTATTATTCTACTTGTTAATTTCCTGTTAATAACTGCTTACTTTCTGTTATTTCATCTACACTTCAGGTTTACTACAAGCACTTATTTGTTGCTGTTGTTTCAAGCTTAGCCAAGCTATTAGCATGCCTGCTCCTGCCTTGCTCTCGGTGTTAACATATTCAGCCTCATCCTTCAGTGATAATGATATGCAGTTTATTTGCTGTAATGGTTATTATTAACTTAGAAGAGCGGCTCTATTCTGTGTATGGAGACCAATAATTGGCTGCTGGCTTCTCAAGAGCCAAAAATAAATTCAGTGTCAGCCAAAGGGGATCGGCGTTTGTGAGTGGCATTAATCACAAAAAACGGCCGGTGATCAGTGGTTGATCGATCGGCACATCCCTATTTTTCATTTGTATTATATGTGAAATCTATTTGTGCTGCTATCCCGGCCAGGAATCCCTTGCAAAAGAGATTGTCATATCTCACTGGGCCCATTGTATTATATAGTTGTATAAAAGGTCAGGAATTAACTAACTATCCAGGTTACGGCATGCACTTAGTCTGCATATGCACTCACATCCGTTAGAGCAGGTGACATTAATATGGTACACCTGCACAAAACGCTTCTGTCTTACGCTAACTGGCCTATTTAAACACCGTTCGTCAGTGTATAATTCAAACTATTGCAAGTACAGTAAGTCATGCAACTCCACTAGACGCAGTAGCAATGTACATTTTGCTGGCACTGTGGGTCAACATTGTTAGTGTTGAAGTACTCACGCAAACCATCTTTTTTTTTTTTTTTTAACAGGCAACTGTTTTTTGTGTTTTCACGAAAAAGGACATAAAAACATGTACGTATTTTAAATTTGTTTTCATTTATTTATAGATCTTTATCGCTCTGGAATAACCTGCCTCAAATTCTCACCAGCATTGAAAGTAAACAGGTTTTTAAAAAGAGAGTAATATTTTATCTGAGTTTTTAAATTAGTTTGCTCATTGATGATTTGTTTGGTTTTATATTGTGTAGTTATATTTATATGGTAATTATTATTCTGTGACTGTAAATTGTTTACTTGTTTTTTATTGATGCTTTTATTTTTTTGTGTATTGTGTAGTTATAATTATATGCTTTTACTTGTAATTGTATTGAATTGTGGACCCCAGGAAGACTAGTGGGTTGTTGAGGCAACCAGCTAATGGGGATCCTTAATAAAAATCAAATCAAATCAAATTTGCATTTTCAGGGTCCAAAATGCTGTTGTCATATGAGCCGGTGGTGTCATGTAAACTACCCCTAATACCCCGAATCCACAAAGTCCGCCATTAAAAAAAAAGAAGAGCATGTTTAGCTCCACCTTCCGCAAGCATGCCACTGAAACTACTGAAAATTGGGACGTTCTGGTGGCAATTGGTTTGGTTTGTGGGTCGAGAATCTTACCTTGTCTACTGTCAGCATGTAGAAGTTACAGATGTTATTCTCCTGAGCGTGACGAATTCTGGCTCGACATTCTTCTTCATCAATCACCTCCCCTACGTATTCGCTCACAAAAGCTCCCTGCGGAGAAACAAGGAAGTGCATGAGGGACGATGGTTACTAAAGGGAGAAGGAGACAGTTGGAAAATTTCAGTTACCTTCTTGATGTCGGACACGCCGCGCAAACCCCAGCCACGCGACAGTGTCCTGAATATCTCCACAGGCGTGTACTGGCGTTTCGTGAAGGTCTGGTTCTGACATCGTTCCCCGGCTGCACACACCTGAGGGTGGCACTCGTACAACAGCATGCGATTAATGCACTCCGAATCCACGCTGCACGGGTTCTCGTCCGACGCCTTGCAGTTACACCGCGGGATCTCAGATAGGTCAGCCGTGATGATCTGCACCTTTCCAATTGGCTTATTTGCCTAAAAGATCAATGATGGGTGCTTGTATTTACTACGCGCTGTCTTTGCAAAGAAAATGACAAATCAGTGACGTTGCACACCTTTATGTGCTTGTATGGCGGAGGTTTCTTATAGTTCTTTCTGTCCTCCTGGAGCTGCTTCATCTCCTTTTCTGCTTGCAGCTCTTTGAATCTCTCTGCTGCCTCAGTCAGGGCTATAAACATACACAGACTATCTTTACTTACATCATTCAAAAACAAAACACAAACACACAGGAGCGTATCTTACCATTTTTATACACCGCGTCTGCCCCCTTGCCCATTTTCTCGATGTTGTGAGTGTCACCCTCCATGTAAGGGAACACTCGGGCCTGATAAGTCCATACAAAATCTTTGGAGCCAAAAAACTGCACCGGAAACTCTCCCACCTCGTGTTTCATCCTCAAGATGTTATTTGGGACATCTTTGGCCAGACACACTTCAGCAGGCCACCACCTACAACGTTATAATATCCCATTTTATACATTGTCACTGTCTCATTACATTTTTCAATGAATAATCATGTTTTGCTAATGAAAACGCAAATATTCATGCATGACACTGGGAACAAGCTCACAACCTAATGAGATCCAATATAAAATGTAAACAAATTGCAAAAGATTCACCAACACAGATGTCCAGAATACTGTGGAAATTTTGAGATGAAGACAGAGCTTTTTGTATTGGATTCAATGGGCTCTGAATACTTCCGCTTCAACCGTTGACGTCACGCGCAAACGTCATCATATCGAAACGTTTTCAGCCGGAAGTTTGCCAGGAAATTTAAAATTGCACTTTATAAGTTAACCCGGCCGTATTGGCATGTGTTGCAATGTTAAGATTTCATCATTGATATATAAACTATCAGACTGGGTGGTCGGTAGTAGTGGCTTTCAGTAGGCCTTTAAAAATAACACACATTTATGGTTGATATAATCAGAGGTCATTTTGACATCATTATCCATGCGTTCGTTACATCTCATCTCGATTACTGTAACGTTTTATTTTCGGGCCTCCCTATGTCTAGCATTAAAACATTACAGATGGTACAAAATGCGGCTGCTAGACTTTTGACAAAAACAAGAAAGTTTGATCATATTACGCCTATACTGGCTCACTTGCACTGGCTTCCTGTGCACCTAAGATGCGACTTTAAGGTTTTACTACTTACGTATAAAATACTACACGGTCAAGCTCCTGCCTATCTTGACGATTGTATTGTACCATATGTCCCGGCAAGAAATCTGCGTTCAAAGAACTCCGGCTTATTAGTGATTACCAGAGCCCCAAAAAAGTCTGCGGGCTATAGAGAGTTTTCTATTCGGGCTCCAATACTATGGAATGCCCTCCCGGTAAAAGTTAGAGATGCTACCTCAGTAGAAGCATTTAAGTCTCATCTTAAAACTCATTTGTATACTCTAGCCTTTAAATAGACTCCCTTTTTAGACCAGTTGATCTGCCGTTTCTTTTCTTTTCTTTTCTACTCTGCTCCCAACCCGGGGTGGACCGCTAGCCTGTCCATCAGATGGGGACATCTCTACGCTGCTGACCCATCTCCACTCGGGATGGTTCCTGCTGGCCCCACTATGGACTGGACTTTCGCTGATGTGTTGGACTTTCACAATATTATGTCAGACCCACTCGAGGGGGGGGGTTACCCACATATGCGGTCCTCTCCAAGGTTTCTCATAGTCATTCACATTGACGTCCCACTGGGGTGAGTTTTCCTTGCCCGTATGTGGGCTCTGTACCGAGGATGTCGTTGTGGCTTGTACAGCCCTTTGAGACACTTGTGATTTAGGGCTATATAAATAAACATTGATTGATTGATTGATTGATTTTGCTGCAGTGCTTGTTTTGTATTTTTATTACAAACGAGTCCGAAATCGCCTATATGTAGAAAAAATATGTTGCATACTAGAGACATGCAGCAATCAAATTCATTTGCTTGAAGTCACTATAAGTTTGTGTTGAGTCTCTGAGGCAAGACGGCAAAATTCAGTTTTGACCAGCAGTAGTTTAAATGAGGATTTTTGTACATTGAGGTTAAAACAACTGAAATGACAATGTGCAATATAAGAGAAGTGTGGGCCTTTTTTTTTTTTTAAGTTTTACACTTTTGATATCATTTACACCTAAAAACACTTGTGTTTTTTGTTCACATGTACTTGGTAAACCTCTTTTTCATAATGACCAGCAGGGGGCAACAACATAAACTAGAATTACCATACATCAGGGGTGCCCATTAGTCAGATCGCGAGCTACTGGTCGATCGCCAGCCAGGCATTAAAAAAATAGACCGAAAAATTTGCGATTGTCAGTCTTCACTATCACGTCACTTGATTGACATTCACGGGACTCCGGGGACTTGTTCGGTGACACTAGCTGCTGCGAGCTCAGTGTGAAGAAAAAATGACCGGAAGGAAGGCGAGAAACAGTTTTTATTTCAAGGGACTCTCGCGCCACACCTGCTGTCAAAACCCTAAAGACCGACTGCACAGTTCCTGTCCTCACAATAAAAGCGCTGCTTCATCCTGCCTGCGCTAACAAAATAAAAATCTCAGAAAGCTAGCGTACACAAGCTAGCAAGCTATGGCGTTTGCCGTCAATGTATTTCTTGTAAAGTGTATAAAAACGAGTATGGAAGCTGGAGAAATAAGTTGCCAAAAAACCAGAAAAGCGGACTTTTTTCACCTCCATTCGAAAAGGTGGACCTTATCACCACTACTGTCTGATTCCAATCAATGCAAGTCATCCGAAACAGGTAATACACCAACTTATATTCTTGTCTTCATGAAAGAAAATAATCTATATGTGTTAAACATGCTTGTATTGTCATTAAACACCTTTAACATGTTAACAAAAACATGTCTATCAGAAATAAATAAAATATATAT
>NC_084734.1:83121380-83343880 GCF_033978785.1 Entelurus aequoreus | reverse complement strand
CCAGCACCAGGCTGCCAGCTGCCATGCAGTTGTCGTTGGCGTGATAAGCCACAGGGCAGCGCACACAGCGAGCCAAGCGACCTGCGCGCGGGAAAAAAAAAATTTATGCTGCGACTTCACTCATTTGTATTTTTTTCCACATGAATCTACTAGTATTTACTAGTATATAAACATTTGTGATACAGATATTCTCAGTTTTATCATTAAAAGGACACCTATGAGGATTTCCGCATTTTCTGACTTATAAATGCTACAATGCTACTTATGTTAAACAACGCCAAACCAAAAAATCATAAGGTTCATGCACTTGTAGGTAGGGATGATACTCGAAACCGGTTTTCCCGGTTGTTTGATAAGAAAAGAACCAAGTCCTCGGACTCGAAACCCTTTTTGAGAACCGGTACCCGTTATCGAGACCACTATAGTAAAGAAAAAGAGTTGATTCTTTATTCGAATCCCGTCCCGACCAGAAATGCTCCGTGGGACATCACAAGAATTGACGTCACGTAGCTCAGTCATTAGGCGCAGATAGCGAAAGCAGGAAAACAATGGACGGGAAAAAGCGCTCCAAGGTGTAATAAAGTTCAAAACAAAAGCTATAATCCATCGAATAACTTTACTGAGAGATTTTAGCAGGGTAAAACACATGACGAACACTTTTACGACCAACCGGAAACATAGCAACCAGGCTAGCAACGCACCTCCTTTACGGCAGCTGTCGCAACGTTCTTAAAACAACCGCAGCACATACATATATATATATATACAACATATCTCCCTTTTTTAACTTTCGTTTTTCTTTCCTTGTAAACAAAACAAAATCACACTGTAGATGTGTTGTCTGTCTAATTATAAATAATGCAGACGAGGCGTGTTGGCTGAGTTCTTGACGTTTACTTTCACAGCGTGGCAACATGCAACACTTTTCGGGGCTACCGCGCATGCTCGTAACTCCCGTTGCATGCTGGGTAGTGTAGTTGTTATATTCTCTAGCTCATAACATTTTTCCCACTATAAAGAAATAATGTTAACTCAATAAAGTGTATTTCTTTTTTAGCTTTAACTTTTCATTTTTTAGCATTGTAACCACATTTGCAAACAACTTTTCTCTTCATAGAATTTTCTTTCAATAAAGAAATAAAGTGCAAAAATGTCAAAGCATCATAACAAACAGTTATGTCAAATAGCAGCAGAAGTGCACTTTTTGGAGAGCTGTATTATTTTCAGTTTTGTGCCCAAGGGACTGATTTTATTTAACACTATATTATTATTTATACACCTATAGTGATCACAGAGACAGGTTGTTTTTGTGTTACTGTATATATTTGTTTCTCTGAAAAATCCCACTTAATATACTTTGGGTAACAACAGTCAATATTTATTTATTTTATTTTATTTTTTTAGGTGGGTAACAGTCAATATTTATTTATTTATTAGATTAAATTGTTTTCTTATATAATAAAAGTGAGCTTTTGTTAAACCAAATATTGTGTGTTTTTTTCCATATACAACAACCTATCTGGACTCGATAAGAGAATCGATAAGGAATCGGTTCGATAAGAGGATTCGATAATAGGCTCGAACTGGATAATTCCTTATCAAACATCATCCCTACTTGTAGGTGAGCTTGTGCGCAGTTTTTGAAGTCTTTTTTTTAAGATTGACTACGTTGTAACATCACAGTGAGGTGGACTTACACATGTGGTCATTCTTGCACATGCTGTGTTGGCAAGCCTCCTCACATTTTGCTGCCAGTGGAGCTTCTACATATTACTTCTCGCCTGTTCTATGTCAATAAAATAAACTGTAAATTAAAAAAAACTTCCGTGTTTGTCTGCTATGAAATTGGATTTGCCGCTAAGCACGCATGTAAAAAAATGTTGACATTACTACTTTGTTTGAGGAAACACAAGATAAAGTATTATTTTCATCTTGGCATGCGCATCGTAACACCTATGTGCGACATGCATTGACAAAAATGCTGGTAAAGCTATTTTTGATGAAACCGAAAGTGTGCAGGTGTACCTAATGTTGTGACCGGTGAAGCTATATATATTGTTTGACGATTATAAAAAAAAAAATAGCGATGTTTGTTTTCAAAATTTCTCATAAACATTGTACATTTTCAAGAGATATTTTCCGATACGGAGCGTAGGCTGTTTCTGGGAACGCCTCAACAGATGAACAGCTTGCAGACAATCAAAAAATGGGTTATAAACGTGACCGTGGAACAAAATTCACACAAAATATATCCAATAAATATCTAAACCACAAATAATTGTTTTAAATGGAGATTAGAATCATTATATATCACCTTTAAATAAATGGTCAATGACTTATAGGCAGTTAGTTGCTGACTCCCACCCATGTAAAGACATTTTTAGAGGTGGGTAGTAACGCGCTACATTTACTCCGTTACATCTACTTGAGAAACTTTTGGGATAAATTGTACTTCTAAGCAGGGGCGCCGAAAAGGGGGGGTAAAGGAGACGGATTCTAGGGGCCCATGATGGAGGGGGGCCCAGAGAGGCCCCTAATGATGATGAAATTATAATACAGGGGGCCCTGTAAAGATTCTTTTCATGGGGCCCAAAATCCCTAGCGGCGCCCCTGCTTCTAAGAGTACCGGTAGTTTTAATGCAACATACTTTTACTTGAGTATATTTATATAGAAGAAACGCAACTTTAACTCCGCTCCATTTATCTACATTCAGCTCGCTACTCGCTACTGATTTTTATCGATCTGTTAATGCACGCTTTGTTTGTTTTGGTTTGTCAGACAGACCTTCAAAGTAGGATCTATCGCATGCCTGCGTTTCACCAATCAAATACAGTCACTGGTGACGTTGGACTCCGTTTCACCAATCAAACAGAGCCAGACGGTCACATGATTAACTGCACATAAAGTTTCAGCGGCAAACAACAAGCTTAAGCTTACATGAACTCAACGTCAAATTTGAGGAAGCACATCGCGGTAAGTAACGTTAGTAGATATTTTGGCTGTCACGGTAGGCTGATGTTAGCTTCCCTACTATGAATCACTGTCAAATGTACATTTATTAACGCACTGCAGCCTCATAGACACACAGACAGAGACACACAGTCGCACACACACTCAGGCATGCATAGAAACACCAATCAGAAGTGCACAGTGTGTTCCCAGGTGCAGCACACACCTATCAGTTTATGGTTTGCGTAAAGGCTAACTTGTTATTTTCCTTTGTAATCTCTGCCCACTGAGCCTATGGTGCTGTTAAGTTATTGTGGCTCAATTTGCCTTAATTTTTTTTTATGTTAATGTATTATTATTTAATATATATTATCGTTTTAGTTGCTTGAGAGATATTCCTGGTTCTTAATTTGCTCATTGCTATTTTTATGTTTTTGTGCATTATTTGTTGCCGTCATCATTAAACGAACAGGTTACTCATCAGTTACTCAGTACTTGAGTAGTTCTTTCACAACATACTTTTTACTTTTACTCAAGTAAATATTTGGGTGACTACTCCTTACTTTTACTTGAGTAATAAATCTCTAAAGCACGGGTCCCCAAACTACGGCCCGCGGTCCCAAGTATTACAAAAAAAAAACAACTAAAAAAATAAAATAAAAATCTGTCTTTTCTTATCCACTTTGTACCGCTTGCTACTCACGGTGTCTCCTAGCCGCTCAGGCAAATCATCGCGTGCGCGGAAAGTGTGTGTGTGTGTGTATATATATATATATATATATATATATATATATATATATATATATATATATATATATATATATATATATACTACCGTTCAAAAGTTTGGGGTCACCCAAACAATTTTGTGGAATAGCCTTCATTTCTAAGAACAAGAATAGACTGTCGAGTTTCAGATGAAAGTTCTCTTTTTCTGGCCATTTTGAGCGTTTAATTGACCCCACAAATGTGATGCTCCAGAAATTCAATCTGCTCAAAGGAAGGTCAGTTTTGTAGCTTCTGTAACGAGCTAAACGGTTTTCAGATGTGTGAACATGATTGCACAAGGGTTTTCTAATCATCAATTAGCCTTCTGAGCTAATGAGCAAACACATTGTACTATTAGAACACTGGAGTGATAGTTGCTGGAAATGGGCCTCTATACACCTATGTAGATATTGCACCAAAAACCAGACATTTGCAGCTAGTATAGTCATTTACCACATTTGCAATGTATAGAGTGTATTTCTTTAAAGTTAAGACTAGTTTAAAGTTATCTTCATTGAAAAGTGCAGTGCTTTTCCTTCAAAAATAAGGACATTTCAATGTGACCCCAAACTTAAGTTTGGGGACCCCTGCTCTAAAGTAACAGTACTCTTACTTGAATACAATTTCTGGCTACTCTACCCACCTCTTGACATAAAAGCATGGAGCTGTGTGAGGAGCTTCAATTCAATCCAGCTTATATGGTCAAACTTTTGGGGTTTACTAACGGCGCCACTTCTTACCTTTGGTACAGCAGGAATTGAGAGGATTGGTGATGTGGCACGACAGACAAACATGTAAGGGGCAGCGAAAGGTTTTGTTATGTGGCTGCGTGGCAGAGAAGGTCATGATGCAGTCGGTGTGATAGAACTTCCCGCACAGTGGGATCATGCACCGCTTCACACCATTGTCAGACTTCTTACACACAAAGCAAGTGAGAACGCCTGCAAAAAAAGGAGACAAAGAAAATGATGCGCTTTCAGTTGATTAAAGACAAGCATATCATTCATGGCAGAAACAAGGCGCACCCACCGGAGGTGCATTGTTGGCAAAGGAACTTTCCCTTGGGCGCCCCAGAAAAACCAATGCACTGTGGGTGAAAGGCTCCATAGCAGTGGCCGTCACAGAGCAGAAGGTCTCCGGTCCTCTCACACACCTACACAAATGTATCATAAGACACATGGTCAAGTGCCTCTTAAAATAATGTATAAGTATAAAAAGGCAAGCTCAAAAGTAGAGATGTCCGATAATAGCTTTTTTGCCGATATCCGATATTGTCCAACTCTTAATTACCGAAACCGATATCAACCGATACCGATATATACAGTTGTGGAATTAACACATTATTATGCCTATTATTGTTGTGATGCCCCGCTGGATGCATTAAACCAGGGGTGTCAAACTCAAATACAGAGTGGGCCAAAATGTAAAACTGAACAAAGCCGCGGGCCAAGGTTGAACAAATTAACCTTTTAATAGGGACCCAAACAAGTTTTGCATTGAATATTGAACAAGAAAGGCTTATATAACTTCATAGTGACATGCAAAATCGGGTTTCAAATAATAATAATAATTAAAAAATATCAATGGCACATCAAATACAATTTAACTAAAAATGGAATGCCTCTTTTCTATTTGCAGCCTTCTGAGGTAAATATCAACATTAACTTTTTCCACAGGCTAATACATTTGAAAATAAAATAACAATGAGTAAACCAACCATTCAGGACTTTAAACTGCTCAGTTTGCAACACACTGATCTAATCTGATGTGCCCAAGCCAGATACCTGCCATCTTTTCTTGGATGCTAGTTCATTAATGTCGGGGCTCAGGCTTTGAGCTGAGGCAACCTTCATTATCGAACGAAGGTGTTCATCAGTCATTATATCTCGTAGTCCACCCGGACCACAGTCTTGGGGGCCTTTAAGGTCGACTACGAGCTGTCGTCACGTCTGCTTTGCATCCATTCGAACTACATGCCGGCCCGATCACAAAATATGTGCGGGGTATGTATGCACAAACATGTGAATGCAATCCATGCTTAATCAACAGCGATACAGGTTACACTGAGGGTGCCCGTATAAACTACTTTTACACTGTTAGAAATATACGCCACACTGTGTGAATCCACACCAAACAAGAATGACAAACACATTTCGGGAGAACGTCCGCACCGTAACACAACATAAACACAACAGAACAAATACCCAGGACCCTTTGCAGCACTAACTCTTCCGGGACGCTACAAAATACACCCCCGCTACCACCCCACACACACACCTTGTAGCGGAAGAGTTAGTGCTGCAAAGGGTTCTGGGTATTTGTTCTGTTGTGTTTATGTTGTGTTACGGTGCGGATGTTCTCCCGAAATGTGTTTGTCATTCTTGTTTGGTGTGGGTTCACAGTGTGGCGTATATTTCTAACAGTGTAAAAGTTGTTTATACGGGCAACCTCAGTGTAACCTGTATCGCTGTTGATTAAGTATGCGTTGCATTCACTTGTGTGTGCGTGCAGAAGCCGCACATATTATATGATTGGGCCAGCATTCGGACTGGATGAAAAGCGGACGTGACTATCATTGGGAGGGGCAGTGAAATTGGGAGTCTCCCGGGAGGGTTGGCAAGTATGAGAATTGGGAAGTATGAGAATTAGCGGTGAATGAGGCGTTACCGCGGCACTGCCGCTGTATATAATCGGCGGGCCAGCTCCAGTGTTAATTTGATTTCGCCTCAAGGGCCAAGTGAAATTACACCAGAGTTTGACACCCATGCATTAAACAATGTAACAAGGTTTTCCATAATAAATCAACTCAAGTTATGGAAAAAAATGCCAACATGGCACTGCCATATTTATTATTGAACTCATAATGTGCATTATTTTTTTTAACATGCCTCAAAACAGCAGCTTGGAATTTGGGACATGCTCTCCCTGAGAGAGCATGAGGAGGTTGAGGTGGGCGGGGCTGAAGTGTGTGTGTAGGGAGTAGCGAGGGGTGTATATTGTAGCGTCCCGGAAGAGTTAGTGCTGCAAGGGGTTCTGGATATTTGTTCTGTAGTGTTACGGTGCGGATGTTCTCCGGAAATGTGATTGTCATTCTTGTTTGGTGTGGGTTCACAGTGTGGCGCATATTTGTAACAGTGTTAAAGTTGTTTATACGGCCTCCCTCAGTGTGACCTGTATGGCTATTGACCAAGTATGTATTGCATTCACTTTTGTGTGTGAAAAGCCGTAGATATTATGTGACTGGGCCGGCAAGCAAAGGCAGTGCCTTTAAGGTTTATTGGCGCTCTCTACTTCTCCCAACGTCCGTGTACAACTCAGCACAGCGGCGTTTTAAAAAGTCATACATTTTACTTTTTGAAAGAGATACTGATAATTTCCGATATCACATTTTAAAGCATTTATTGGCCGATAATATCGGCAGTCCGATATTATCAGACATCTCTAAGAAAAACGCTTGAAAACAAACAAAGAAAAGACCTGTGTGTTCTTGTCTCTCATAATGATTGTGAACAGTAGGCAAAATTCCAAAAAAAGTGCAGTTCCACTTGAAGTCGAGAAAATGTAAAAGAATATCAGGCATGCCCTCTATTACGTTAAGAAATTGCCAATATAATAAGTTTACATAAATGTTTGTGACTGAAATGTCGTTATCTCTCTTAAAGTCCAAAAATTAAGCAAAGAAAAGTAACACGGCAATAGATCTTATTTGTTTATTTTTTTGCACTACCTCAGATAGAAGTGTGTTTGCCTAGTTTCTTTTGTATTGTTTGTTATTTAACGCTGTGGTTCTGTTAACTGTTACATGTTATAAACAGAGGTTTAACTCTGTCCTCCTATTCTGGGTCAGTGCCGCCTGTCAAGCAAAACCTTTTGGCTTGTTTGGGACTCAGCAAATAACCATCAATAAGTAATTGACCATTTGCCTATTCATTGTAAGACTTTGGGACTATATGTAACTCACGAATGCTAGCACGTCTTACAAATGATTGAATAATAGAGCACATTAGGATTTTTAGGTTTGGTATAAAACGTTACACCTGACCCGCTGTCCTGGCGTTCGCTTATACATGGTTGTATTTGATTTTCGATCTTCCATTGTGCAGTTCATAAATATTCATGAGCATCATCTCACCTGACAGACATTCTCCTTTAGGGAAGTAGCACTTATTTTCCCTTTAACATCCACTTGGGAAGACAGGCTGTCAGACAAACTGTTAGAAAGCACCTATAGAAACCGAGACATTGCAGTAAGTGTCCATCCTAAACAACAGATGGTCACACTACAATATGAAGTGGAAAAAGATGATACGACGTGTTCACCTCAGCTTTAAGATTTTCTGTGTTAGGTTTCTCTTCAGTGCTGCAGGGTGTCACTTCGTTCTCCTGTTTAGGGGACTTCGGTTCCAACAGGACAGGCAGTGTTTCGGGAGTGAGAACTCTGGTATCCTCTTTGGCCTCGGAAGTTGGAGAGGCAGTAGATTTGCTGGGAACGGGTTTGTCTTTCTTTATGGGTTCATCCTGTCCAGAACAAATGTACATTTATTTGAGATTGTGTATGTGTATAGTACTTTTGACAGTTTAGGACAAATACTGACCACGTTTTCTTTAAGTTTGTGCTTTGGAAGTATCACAGTTTTCTTGACCAACACCTTTACTTCAGTTAAAAGTCCAAGGGGGCACTTTGGCTCCTGCATGGAAATGTGTTAAATATCACCCATCAAACACTTTCAAATGCAATGTGGGGCACATTAGACTTGAACATTACATCACCCATCAGATTATGATGGGATACCATCATGGTAATAATAACACCGAAACTGACCATTGCTTAGACATTTATTTGAGACTTTCACCAGGGACAAGGGGAAAACGGTCAACAATGAAGCATTTTTGAACCAACGTTTTTTTTCACATTCCCTTACTGTATTTCTCTTCTTCAGATTTTGTGTGATATATTATACTGTAGCGGTTGATTTAAGGACATAATTCACCACACCTGTTATACGCTTATTTAATTGATAGATAATAGGGTGTTATAACTTTGTTAAGTGCTGTGGTTAGGGTTGGTCATCATATCAATTTGGACGATTCCTGTTCTAATTCCTCGTTTCGATTCAAATTCCCAACAATTCTTAAATTTCAATTTTTTTAAGAGGCAGTGTCAAACATTTACGGTACTATGAATTTCTCACAGCTATTTTCAACTAGTATATAAATATCAAACCTTTGAGCTTGAATATAAATGTTATGAAGTGTGGAATACAAAAATATAAGTACAATTTGGGAAATAAAACTATTGATCATATACTGACACTAACTTTGGTTTCAACACAACAATTTATGGATTGATGCATACTCCCCTTCGCAAATGGTTGACAGTGGCCACTAAAGCGCAACCGAGCAGCCCAACAGTTGTTATATTATCCTCCCTCTAGACCAGGGGTCACCAACCCTTTTGAAACCAAGAGCTACTTCTTGGGTACTGATTAATGCGAAGGGCTACCAGTTTGATACACACTTAAATAAATTGCCAGAAATAGCCAATTTGCTCAATTTACCTTTAACTCTATGTTATTATTAATAATGAATGATATTTACACTAAATTGAACGGTTTAAAAGAGGAGAAAACACGAAAAAAATGACAATTACATTTTGAAACATAGTTTATCTTCAATTTCGACTCTTTAAAATTCAAAATTCAACCGAAAAAAAAGAAGAGAAAAACTAGCTAATTCGAATCTTTTTGAAAAAATTAAAAAAAGAATTTATGGAACATCATTAGTAATTTTTCCTGATTAAGATTACTTTTAGAATTTTGATGACATATTTTAAATAGATTAAAATCCAATCTACACTTTGTTAGAATATATAACAAATTGGACCAAGCTATATTTTTAACAAAGACAAATCATTATTTCTTCTAGATTTTCCAGAACAAAAATTTTAAAAAAAATTCAAAAGACTTTGAAATAAGATTTAAATTTGATTCTACAGATTTTCTAGATTTGCCAGAATATTTTTTTTTAATTTTAATCATAATAAGTTTAAAGAAATATTTCACAAATATTCTTCGTCGAAAAAACAGAAGCCAAAATTAAGAATTAAATTAAAATGTATTTATTATTCTTTACAATAAAAAAAAATGTACTTGAACATTGATTTAAATTGTCAGGAAAGAAGAGGAAGGAATTTAAAAGGTAAAAAGGTATATGTGTTTAAAAATCCTAAAATCATTTTTAAGGTTGTATTTTTTCTCTAAAATTGTCTTTCTGAAAGTTATAAGAAGCAAAGTAAAAAAAAATATGAATTTATTTAAACAAGTGAAGACCAAGTCTTTAAAATATTTTCTTGGATTTTCAAATTCTATTTCAGTTTTGTCTCTCTTAGAATTAAAAATGTCGGGCAAAGCGAGACCAGCTTGCTAGTAAATAAATAAAATGTAAAAAATAGAGGCAGCTCACTGTTAAGTGCTGCTATTTGAGCTATTTTTAGAACAGGCCAGCGGGCTACTCATCTGGTCCGTACGGGCTACCTGGTGCCCGCGGGCACCGCGTTGGTGACCCCTGCTCTAGACTCTTATTAATCTACCTTACTTTCTGCTGTAATACACTTCCATCTACACTTCTTAAACTTTACTAAACAGTGATTTCTTGTGTTGTTCCAAGCTATTTTAGAGGCTAGTTTAGCAATTAACAAAGTGGTAGCACAACTTAACAAATCGCAAGCCACATTTTTTGCGAAGAGAGATTTTATAACACTTCTGTACTGGCTATTATCCGACCTGTGGCTATTGAGTACGTATGCACAAAAGTCAGTCACTGCTTACCTCTTTCTTCACAGGAACAGAGACTTCTTCAATGGTACAATCCAAAACTTTGTGCGACAGCTTCCGAGGCCTCTTTCTTTCTGCTGCTAAGTCTGTAACTAGGGGCACATATGTTTCACTTTTTTAATAACCAACAACGTGATGAGCTGACTTGGTTAAAACACAGAATTACCAGAATTGAGAGGTAGATCAGCTTCTTCGGCTGTGTCAGTGTCTAAATGGGGCTGACTTGTGGCTGAGGTTGAGGAGGGCCCTTCAGGGGGGCATTCATCTTGAGATGGACTATGCGATTCTGTTGCCGGAGGTGCAGAGGGCGCCATTGAGGGTGACAATGAGGTAATGGTCTCCGGTTTGATGTTGGTATCCGGGTGCAGCGATACAATTTCACTGGTGTCACTAGGATCCTGAGACACAAACATGCTTATTTAACAACATTCATCAATCTGACCTTTGACATCAACTATTTTGAGCATACCAATGCTGAAATCCAAATTCCAAACTATACAATAGGCAAATTAGGAGGCAAGCTCAAAATTGTGGAATGAAAAGCAACCTGTTGGTTTTGCCTGAATTTCGTTCAAAATAAGTGAGGTTCTTGCATTGACTGAAAATAAACCCTGAATGGTTAAAGAACATTGGTTGACAGGCAGAGCTGCAAAAGGGAAAATTAACAAAAGCAATGGAACAGCAGACCGTGACATCTAATATGTAAGACAATATGCACATCGATGAATACTGTGTGAACATTACCCTATAACAGACCTGGGCAAATTAAGGCCCGGGGGCCACATGCGGCCCGTTGAGCTTTTCAATCTGGCCAGCCGGACATTCCCAAATAATTTTCTTAGATCTTTAAGATGGAAACTGTAGCTGCCATTATGATGTGCAGTGATGTTTTCTAATGACCTTAAGTCTTGAACTATACAAAGTATTTCAATGGTTGGAATCTGCGCTTTTGGATGATATACCAGTTACTATGGTAATCTAATTAGTTACTATGGTCATCTAATTAGTTACTATGGTCATTTACGTCACAGCAGCTCAGACGAGGCACCAAGCGGTGTGGGCGGGAAGCGTTTCCACAGACGCGGAAGGAGATTTTCACAACAAAGTTCTAAA
Source organism: Entelurus aequoreus (assembly GCF_033978785.1). Classification (NCBI taxonomy): domain Eukaryota; kingdom Metazoa; phylum Chordata; class Actinopteri; order Syngnathiformes; family Syngnathidae; genus Entelurus; species Entelurus aequoreus. Next base: position 83,332,216 of record NC_084734.1, on the reverse strand, counting down.
TCTTAGTGATATATCAGATTGTAGGTGGGTTTATTTTGTACCCTTCGCGTTCATATTTCACTGTTTGTTGCATTTTTGTTGCGTTTCACTTGATTGTAAAATATGTCGATCGAAAGGGGGTGTGACATACATATTTTGTCAATATTCAGTGTTTTATCGTTCATATAAAAATGTAAAATTCCATTACGTTTTTTAAGGCGGTCTGTCATAACGTTTTTAGCATTCAATCAGACATTATTGTGAGGTTTTGTATTAGTGTTCCTAAAAATAGATATACCGGCCCCCAGACATTTTTTTCTCTAAATGTGGCCCCCCCCGAGTCAAAATAATTGCCCAGGCCTGCACTATAATCTCAATTTACGAACCCCACTATTTGCAAACTTTTTGATTTACAAACTTTTAGATCGAGCCAAATATATCTCTGTGTGAGAACAATGTCTGTGTAGTAACGCTTCATTCATTCATTTATTTTGTGTCCCACCAACAGACAAAAACCAGGGGGCAACGTTTTTGGGGAGGCGCAGCCCTTCACAGTACACTATTAGTCACTTCTTAGAGCTTAAGCATGTGTGCCTTTTCTGTGTTTTTTCACCTTTTGACAAGTTTTGTTCATTTTGCTAACTCAATATGAGTCACAAAAAGACAACAGACTATCATGGAAAGAAGGAGTGAATCACTGTGGGGTTAAGAAAAAAAAGACTATTTGCGAGGAGTAAATCAATGGCGCTCACGAGTATGGAAGAATCGACAAAGCCGGCTTTGTACCACAGCAAGTTTTAATTGAGATGAGATCGGACTTTTCTGGAAAAAATGCCAAACCACTTATTTTACAGCAGGAGAGAAGAGCTACTCTCAGTCAGCGGGGCCTCTTTCACGCACGTTGCAAGCACGCATGTGGCATGCACGCACGGACCCTCCCCCAACCCCCTGCTCTCCCTCTGTATTTTCTCATCAGCTCCTCCTTTGCCAATAGTAATGTACGGTACATGGATTGTACTTTTTTAAAATGTTGATTATTGTAGAAACATGGCTGTTAAAGTTAAGGATTTTTGTTATTTCCGATCGTTTGTGAGGGCACCAAACGGTCATCTGTGTATGTGCACGTGTTTGGCAGAGCAGCGCATACAAGACGGTTCAGCTTGTTGTTTTGACTTGTTAAGAAATAAATAGTTGATCCATCACCTCCTTGTTATGATTGATACACAGTACTGTGTGGCACTTAATATTATGTTCAAAGTGTACAAACTTCACTAAAATATGGACTTTTGTCGAGGCTGAAACTCATTCACATTTAAATAGTTTATTAAGGAGAAATTTGCTTCACTATACGAACTTTGATTACAAAGTTGAGGTCTTGCACACAGCCAATCCAACAAAACACTAGCCACTCCCCGCACTCACGCTACCTCACCTCGCTCACCCACACACTCACCTCACATGCTGTCACATATTAAAGGGCCACACACACACATACGCTACTCTCATAACACATGCTAACCCATTTGAAGCATCACCACCGCATTCAAGCAGCCTCTCTTCGGCGAGTCAGGCAGGGCTAAAGCAATAACAAATGTTTTTATAGCAGCAGATATAAGTCCAAATTGCATTAAAAACTAGATTTTGACCCACTTCTATGGTGGAAGAACATTGAGCCCATATATCCTCTTACTGCCAAGTTAGCCAGGCAGGGGGGGAAAAAGAAATGTTAATCTGAGGCTGAGTTGACTTGAAACTGTTTAATGTTGCACGTTTTATATGTAGAAGAAAAGTTTTGTCATTTTATTTAATCTGAGCAACAACTTGAGGCAGTTTAATGTCTATTAACGTGGACCCCGACTTAAACAAGTTGAAAAACTTATTGGGGTGTTACCATTTAGTGGTCAATTGTACGGAATATGTACTGTACTGTGCAATCTACTAATAAAAGTCTCAATCAATCAATCAAAAAAAGCACTTTATATGTAGAAAGGTTTTGTTAAGAAACCATTCTGAGCCTTATCTTATTTAGTTTTTATTTTATATATGTTGACCACATTAACCCTGGCAATGGACCCTGTGTGTATATGTATGTTATGCCATTGTTTACAAATTTGGTAAATAAATAACCAAAAAATTTATATTTTGTTGTTTTCTTACTGTACCGAAAATGAACCGAACCGTGTACCGAACCGACATTTTTGTGTACCGTTACACCCCTAATGATCTAGTATATAAATTAGAATGAAACCTTTAGAAAACATGCCACAGGCCACAGATGTATGATGTATAACAGGCCTGTGCTGAAAACCAATAAGTCAATTAATCGAAAAAATTAAAATCAACTTGAAAACTTCGATAAATTGTCATGTTCGTGTGTGTGTTTCCTTCGTCTCTTCCAAACATGGTGCCAAAAGTTTCATTACTGCATTGCTCTCAGCACCTAGGGATGATGTTTGATAAGAAATTATCGAGTTCGAGCCTATTATCGAATCCTCTTATCGAACCAATTCCTTATCGATTCTCTTATCGAGTCCAGATAGGTTGTTGTATATGGAAAAAAACACAATATTTGGTTTAACAAAAGCTCACTTTTATTATATAAGAAAACAATTTAATCTAATAAATAAATAAATATTGACTGTTACCCCCCTAAAAAAATAAAATAAAATAAATAAATATTGACTGTTGTTACCCAAAGTATATTAAGTGGGATTTTTCAGAAAAACAAATACATACAGTAACACAAAAACAACCTGTCTCTGTGATCACTATAGGTGTATAAATAATAATATAGTGTTGAATAAAATCAGTCCCTTGGGCACAAAACTGGAAATAATACAGCTCTCCAAAAAGTGCAATTCTGCTGCTATTTGACATAACTGTTTGTTATGATGCTTTGACATTTTTGCACTTTATTTTATTTATTTATTGAAAAAAAATTATATGAAGAGAAAAGTTATTTGCAAATATGGTTACAATGCTAAAAAATGAAAAGTTAAAGCTAAAAAAAAAGAAATACACTTTATTGAGTTAACATTATTTCTTTATAGGGGGAAAGATGTTATGAGCGAGGGAATATTACAACAACTACACTACCCAGCATGCAACGGGAGTGACGAGCATACGCGGTAGCCCCGAAAAGTGTTGTTGCATATCGTCACCCGGCAGCTAAGACTGAGGTTAAGAGCACGCTGTGAAAGTAAACGTCAAGAACTCAGCCAACACGCCTCGTCTGCATTATTTATAATTAGACAGACAACACATTTACAGTGTGATTTTGTTTTGTTTACAAGGAAAGAAAAACAAAAGTTAAAAAAGGGAGATGTCATATATGTATGTGCTGCGGTTGCTTAAGGAACATTGCGACAGCTGCCGTAAAGGAGGTGCGTTGCTAGCCTGGTTGCTATGTTTCCGGTTGGTCGTAAATGTGTTTGTACCCTGCTCAAATCTCTCAGTAAAGTTATTCATTGGATTATACCTTTTGTTTTGAACTTTATTACACCTTGGAGCGCTTTTTCCCGTCCATTTTTTTCCTGCTTTCCCTCTCTGCGCCTAATGACTGAGCTACGTGACTCCATTTCTTGTGATGTCACACGGAGCATTTCTGGTCAGGACGGGATTCGTTCCGAGGGATTCGAATAAAGAACCAACTCTTTTTCTTTACTATAGTGGTCTCGGTAACGGGTACCGGTTCTCAAAAAGGGATTCGAGTCCGAGGACTCGGTTCTTTTCTTATCGAACAACCGGGAAAACCGGTTTCGAGTATCATCCCTATCAGCACCTGAGTGTGTTTGTTCAATAGCAAAATCACATGAACAAAGTAAACCTTCTTGTCAGTCAGGTGCAATCTTTGCTTCTGTGAGTGGAGGCAGGACTGCTTGCTTCTGACAGCAACAGGACCTCTCTAGTCGCTAGTTAAAAACACGGCAAGGTAACAACATTTAGAGGGAAAACTGATGATTGTAAAGTCAGTTGTCCTGTTGTGGGAATATTTTGACTTCATACCGAGCCAATCAACACGGACAAACGAGCCAATATGCCGAATTTACGATGCCCAAATGGGTAAAAATAAACTGTTTTTTATACTTTGTTCGTTTGGGGTTTTATTAGCTGAGGATTTGAGTATAGCTAAAGGTTTGTTTTACAGAAGATTGAAGATTATATTTTACTTTTCTTATATTTATTTCGTAAATACATTTCATTTGTAGGCTATTTCTATTGAATATGTTTTAATGTACATTAAACTTAACAATTTAAATAGTTACTTGGTTACTCGCGTTAAGTATTTCTTTCAATAAAACTAAAAAAACAACAACGCATGTTTTCCTTTGACTTAGTATAAACTTACTTTACGGGGAAAAATATTGCGACATATGCCGTGCATCGATATCCAGCCAAAATACACCAGGATATGAGTTTTGGTCCATATCGCCCAGCTCTATTCTCAGCTAATTGTTGTGCTTTAAGCTGCAAGCAAACATTTGAGTTACAGGCATTGCCGCCAATAGTCGGCATAGAAAACGTCAAAGGGAACCTCGTAAGCTTTGCCCAAAACATCTGGTCTTACTCACGAGCATTAGCTCACAGCTAAAATGGACATAACTTCATTTTCCCAAGCATGGGACGGAAGAAAGTGAGTGAATGGCAGTGCTAATCAAAAACACGACCAAGCGTGTCGCCAACTTGACAAAGTAATTTGAAGCAGAATAGTCTAACGCCAGCCAAGAATGTTGACATAACATCCAAACGGGGGACATTTGTCCATGAAAATATGGAAACGCTGCTGATGGTGTGTTTGATGGAGAAGCAGCTTGAAGGAGATAGTGTAGAAATCTGCTCTCCAAAGTAAATGCTGTACATTATTAACGTAATACAACTACTGCAGTTAGTAGCACATGTTATTATATATTTTTTATACAAAATCAAAACATTTGTTTTCCTTTTTAAAGGCATGTTCCATGTTAAAATTCAGCTGTTTTGCGGCTGTCAAGCAACGATTAAATTGATTTCAATGGGAGATGTTGACTTGAGGTTCAAGAGTTAAGAGTTAAGAGCTCTGTCACAGAACCAATTAAGATACTACTGTATCAGGATTTCCACATAAGTACGTCCGTCAATCTGTGACTTCACAAATAGCTCGCTGTCAAAAAAAAGACTGCAAAACACAGGGCAACCAATGCTTCACATGAACCTTAGGATTTGACACTCCGGCATTGTTTAACATGAGTATCCGACATTGTAACACAATTTCAGACAGTCAGAAAAGAGAAACATTGCCATAAGTCTCCTGTAAGGATTAGGTAAATATTTATAGTATTTACAACATGTACAAATTGTACAGAGAACAAAATTGCAACATCTTACCGCATCAGACAACTCCAATGTGTGTTTCTTGGATTTCTTTATCGGGGTAAATATTTGTTCATATTCCTCAGTGGACTCCAGGAGCCTTTTTGTTGGTTTACGGAGGCGTTTGTTCTCCGAATTTCCTGTGTAAACACAAAAAGTTTGGTATTTTTTAAGCAATCTCCTGTGTGTAGCAGCAGTTTGCATCTTACCGGTTGCAGTGCTCGACTCAGAGAAAGAGTTGTTCTCTAGCTGCCTCTCAGGTTCCACGAGAACATCTGGAGATGTTTTTAAAGTGTCCAATCCGTTCATCTCAAAATTTACGCCGGCAACGTTCTCCTCGACCAGCTGCCAGCGTTTCTTTGGGGCCAAGGGGGATTCTGTGATCTTGTCGAGGTAGTTGGCATTGGGATCATCCGCAATAGGGTGATCAGATCCAGCTAAATCAGCGTGGCCACTGACAAACTCCCTGCCGAAAGCCAAATCGGCCATGTTACAGGGAAGACCAGGTCGTTGAGGCTTCAGTTTGGCAGGAAGTCTCTGTTTTCTCCGTTGTTTGTCCGTGTTCCCAATATGTAATGCAAAATCTTCGCAATGATAAGTGTCTGCTGACATGATAGATTTTGTCTTGGACTTAGTTTTTACCTTCGAAAATTCTCCTAATTGTCCAAACTCAGTTTTGATGCCTTGGCTCACGGAAGACCCCCGCAGTGGATCGGCCCATGTAGGAGAAGGAATAACCAGCGGTTCCTCCTTGATGAGGAACGGGGATGGTGGGACAAGCAGAGGCTTACCTTCTTTCTGTCTGGTGTCATGCATGTCTTTGAGGAGCATGAGGAAGGTACTGAACTTGTAATTAGAATTGGGATGAAATGAGTTCCCCTGGGAGTCTGTGTTCTCTTCAACAAGTGACTTAAAGGTGATTTCCTTCATATCCTGGATAGCGTCAATGGGACACAATGCAGAGGACGACAATGACGGGTCCGAGCTAACATTCTCGGTCTTAATTTGAACCGGTTGTGTAAAGGAGACACGCTGGCCTAAATTTGAGCTGATTGTGATTTTTTTCTTGTCTGGTTTCCTCGCCCGCCTCTTTGGAGAGATGCGATTTACAGCGAAAGATCTATCAGAGATTGAATCCCAACAGGGAGACTTTTGAGTTTTTAACCGAGCTGCATCACTTGTGGTTTCAGTACGACAGTCAGAGTGGGATAAGGCCAGGGCATCTTGGAGATCATCCTCTTCCCTTGCTTCAATGGCTCTCATGAGGCGACCACTGGCATGAAGGCTTGTTCTAGACCCATGTGCTGTTTCTTCTCCGTCCATTGCCTGATTTCTACAGTCCAAAGGGACACCCCTAATAACACTGGCAGAATGATGACTTTGTGTGACCGTTGTTTTTACTTGACTGTAAGGTCCGTCTAGTTCCTGCAATGGGGAAACTGCACTACGTTTTGGACAATGTAACACGGGAACTGATTCCAGATCTGTATAGGGCGAGTTCTGTGGTTCTTGTTTCGGTGTGTGGATTGTTGTATAAAGGTCCATTGTGTCTTTGTTGGCTAAAGACTCCTGTGACCCAGTGATAATATGGCCAAATATGTCGGACAGACATTTCTTTTTCTTTTTGCAGGTTTTTTTATCCGACGGCGTGTCTGCTGAGTTTTTGATTACTTGTTGCTCATTTCTCCCGGGGGGCGGCAGCAGAGTTGCGTCCACACTGAAAGAAGGGGGCTCCTGCTGTGTGTCAGGATGGAGCGGGCGGAGTGCAAACTCCTCTCCATTGAGAGACATTGCAGGCAAACGATTGGCATTAAATTGTTGAACGGAGCAGATACGCTCAGCTTCTGCCACACTGACATTCCATGCAGACCGCAAACTTTTGGGTATCTGCAAAGGGCAGAAAAGACAAAACCATGCATATTAGGGTGATAGGAGATTGTAGATTGCCCATAGGTGTGAATGTGAGTGTGAATGGTTGTTTGTCTACATGTGCCCTGTGACTGACTGGCGAGGCAACCAGTCCAGGGTGCAGCTCGCCTTGCATAAAGTCAACTAGGATTAGGGACGGGAATCGAAAAACGGTTCTTGTTTAGAGCTAGTTCCCAGTGTATCAATTCCTTGGAATCGCTTGCCAATTATTCAAACGATTCCTTGTGAAATTCAATAATTTGGTGCATTTGCAAACAGCTAAAATTATGTACAAAGCAAACTAACCTGCTACCCAAGAATGTACAACAATTCTTCTCAACAAAAGAGGAGAAATATAACCTTAGAGGAAAATCTAATTTAAAACATTTGTATGCTCGTACAACACTTAAAACCCTTAGCATATCCATATGTGGAATTAAATTATGGAATGGATTAACCAAAGAAATCAACCAAAGCACCAATATGATTCAGTTTAAGAGACTGTTCAAACTACAAGTGTTCACAAAGTACACAGAACAATAATTATGATGAACATCATGAACCCTTTTTTATTGAGACAAAGGTTATTTATGTATTTAATCTCTGTTTTCTTACTATCGTATATTATTTATTTATTGTTCACTGTTCTGTTACAGAGAACAAGGAAATTGGATAAAATTGCTATGGTATGAAAAGGGGTAGGATTAAATAAGCTCTGCTTCTTCCTACTCCTTGTCGGGCGTGCTGTAATGAAACAACTGGAAATATGTGATGTATTACATAAATAAATAAACTGAAACTGAACGATGCCAAAGATTGGAATGACGTTATTCCGTAACGTACGTAGTGACATCAGATAGCAAAACGGCAGCGCACGGGCGGAACAAACACTCTAAATTTAATTTTACAAGAAAAGATTGCAACAGCGTTACTTGTTTTGATTGCAATATTTGTATTTCATCAAGTGCAGGACATTTAAGCAATATGCTGAAACATTTGAACGCAGAGCATGTAATAACTATAAATGAAAGTCGCGTTTTTGAACCGCACAATCTCATCTAAGCAACAATAACGCAAGCACGTCATCTGCCGTAAATACAACAGGTACTAATGTTAGTGCTATTATTTACATAATTGAAATGAATGCTTTTGTCATTTAAATGAGCAAGACGAGAAACTGTTTCTGACTTGCTCCGAGGCGGGCATTGAGTCTCCACCGTGGCAAGGAAGAGTACACGCAACACAGACAAGCTGTAAATACGTTTGTGGTCAAAAGCCACAGTGCTCCTGATTTTCAAGAAATGAATGTTTAAATGTAGTCGGAGAAAAGTTGCACGTTTTTCTGCGACCACATTTTCACTCAGTCATTTCCATTATACAGATGAAACTCACAATAATAGAAAATCGTGTAATAGTCCATTCATGTCAGCAAATCAACTTCAAATGTAAAAACTAATATGTGATTATAACTCATTACAATGAGCAATCATCAAAATTATATCAAAAGAAGGCTTGAAATATCTTGAGTTGCATGTTATGTATATGATATTTTCACCCTGTAAATCTAAAAAAAACATTCTAATATTTTGAGTTACACCAGTATATTTTCTAGGAGATTAGAAAAGATTCTTAAAAGTTTAAAAAATGTTACTAAATGTTACATTCTTGCGTAATTTCAACATTTATTTTGTTAAATTCTACAGAAGAATATTTATTTCTTACATTCACTTTCAAAAATATTTTTTCCTATGCTATATGTGCATCTTAAAAGGGAACTGCACTTTTTTGGAGTTTTGCCTATTCACAATCATTATGAGAGACAAGAAGACAAAAGTTTAAGTTTTTTTTGTTTTGCTTTTTAACATAAAATTTGTCTCGTTCTAGGTGGCTAGCAATGCAGCTAACGGGAGCAATACATTCTACCCCTAAATCACTGTAAAAATGCATTAAAAAAACGTCAACGTTACTTCATTCACATCCCGTACCTGTATAATAACGAAGCTGTAGTAACATTGTTATTGTATGAGCGAACACTGAGGAACTTTTTCTATCGTAGTAACATGGCGTGCTTCGGTATTAGCCATAAAAGCTAACTACGGAAAGAGATAATTTAGCTTCTACAACCACACAAAACGCGTTTGAGTTTGTAATGCACAACACTGCAATACGACACCAATTTGTACTGACTGAAAAACATGAACAATCATATTACAGTATCTGTAAAGTATTAGCCCACATTTCATATTTTGTTTATACACAACTGAGCTAACCAGACAACGCATGTACTGTAGTTGTACTAACATGCATGCCGTGCTGCGTGTAGGATCAATATTAAAGTGACACACTCAATGTACAGTTGTTCATCTAATCCAGCTGGCCGGGAGGTTTCCTGTTGATTTTGGATAAGCAATCCATTTATGTCAAAATAGCTTGGCTCCAAGTTCCACATTTATACCGTCAAAATTACTTTTAACCCCCCTCTCCCGGTTTCAGTCTGCTCCAACGTCTCACCCTTCCTTTGTACTGGCTTCTAAAGGTAGCAGTATATTTAGCTTCAAAAGTATAAGGTTGTAAATCCTCATTTGTCCAAAAATAGTTGTCTTTGTTGTCTGTTACCAAGTCTGCCATGATTAGAAAACACACTTTTGTTTGATTCCGGAAGTAGGAACATACATGTTGCTTGAAGTCAGATGTGCGCTGCTATGGAAACAGAAATCAATGCGTGGAATTAATCAGTCCCGGTAATTATTAAAATGATCAAAATACGGTAAATATTGAACATGTTACATATTGTTATGACCGTGTCTGTTACTACATTATATATAGACTTGCACTGTGGTTATAAAACGTTGCTGGAGGGTTTTGAAATTGTTGTAGAGGGCTTTGAAGGCTACAACGGTGACTATTTCAAGCGTTTCATCTTTAAAACCTTTAAAAACAAAAAAAAATTGTGTTCTTTTCTCTCCTAATGATTGTAAACGATAGGCAAAATTCCCAAAAAAGTGCAGTTTCCCTTTAAAATCTCACTGTTACTGATGCTAATCCACCTTTTTGTTCACTTTTTCCCCCAAATAATCGATAAAGAACCACTAAGGAACCAAATTTTAAGCAGAATCGAAAGTGGAATTGGAACCGGAAAACTCCTATCAATTCCCATCTCTAGCCAGGATGGGATCAAGCTCACCGGTGCCCCAAATGAGGACAAGCAGTATAAAAAATTAATGTGTATTGTTACCGTGTACTTGTAGTCTTTCTCCTTCTGCTTGCCTCTCCGCCGAAGCACGGGCAGGTCGTCAAACTCATAGAGTCCATGGAAAGGAAAAATTGCGTTCCCAGGGACCCAGGCAGACTCCACAATCTCTCCAATGGTCTCCAGAAAATACATGCGACAGGGACGAGGACTGGGAACTGGGGCAAAAACAAAATATTGATTTAAATACGGTCAACCTGCTTCCCATTAAAGATATATCTGTTTACGGTCTTCTTTTAATTGATTTTATTATAACAAAAATAATATAAAATGAAGTCTCCATGAAGAGACTTTTAAACAAAATTGCAGTACTAAAAACATAAATCACCCAGAAGACAACAAAAAACAAGGAATGAGTTTGAAAAGAAACATAAGATTATGATGTCCTGCCCTATCACTCGGATTACCTTATTCCAAAACCAAAATATATATTGTACGTCATGCTTAAAATACAATTGCCAGACTGATTATAACATACACCAACACAACACACAAGAACTCAAAAATATACAAAAGACTGTATAGCTAAAACACACACAATACTGCAGGTGGGATGAGATTTCACCAGATTTAAAATGTGACAGTTGTTTAGAGACAAAGCTGTCTCGTGAGATCAGAAGTTTTTTTTAAAAAGGTAAAAAGCATATACGACTGGACACGCAAAAAGGATTGGAACCACACATTTAGGGCCTGATCTAGTAAGATCCATGTGCTAAACAGCGTGCGCAAACTAGTTGTTTACAGCCTGCTGAAGTACTGCATAACAGTGTGGTACGCCAGCTGCACTGAAGCAGACAAAAAGGCGATTCAGAGGGTCATAAAGCCTGCACAAAAAATCAGCGGCTGCCCCCTCCCCTCCCTGAAGGATTTACACAACTCCCGTTGCCTCAACAGAGCAAAAAACATCACCAAGGACAGCACACACCCTGGCTTCCACCTGTTCGACCTGCTACCATCGGGCAGGCACTACAGGTAAATCAGAGCCAGAACAAACAGGCTCAGAGACAGCTTCTTTCCCAGAGTTGTCACCATCTTTAACTCTAACTTATAATAAATAATTCACCCCTATACAATATCCTACCCTAACACCCTACTGTGCAATATTACCCTTCGAGTGCAATACACCATACATCATACTCTTGTCTTGTTCTGTATATTGTACAGTATTTTGTATATTGTTTTGTATATTGTAGAGGATTGCTTATTATTTTTATTGGATAGTAGTCTATTTATTTAAATTATTAGTTTGATCTTTATTACTTCTCGTGTAATTTATTTTTATCCCATATTTGTTCCCACTACCGCACCTTAAATCGGAGTCCTTAATCTCATTATATGCAAATATAATGACAATAAAGTCCATTCTATTCTATTCTATGTTTGACATGTTGCGTGTGATCTACAAAGACTGTGTGTACAATTGATAACAATTGCAGAATCGGTGCAGCCTTATTTAATTGAGGTTTTTATGTGTACTCCGTGGCTTTCACCATTGAGACACTTATATAATGCACATTTATGTTCATGTTCTCATGCTCCTATCTGTGGCGTTTTGCTATGTTTTGAAACATGCAGCAGGCATGCACCACTCTTCCTGGGTTTTTTAGAGGCAGTCCTGCAGTGCATCTACAACAGAACCCGCTCTAGAGCGCTGAAGGGGTGCTTCGAGAGATGCTGGTACCAACTGGGAACAAGCACCTGAATGTCCCAGATGCAAGAAAATGGATATTGCAATAAGTTTTTGTTTTTTTCATATAGAAAATATGTTAATGACAAAAAGTAATGTCATGAAAAAAATGCCAGCAGACCCCAAACACACTAACTGAATTTGTTTTAATCAGTCCCTTAAGTCATCCAGCAGCTATTCAACTATAAAATGATAAGGCTAAATAGACGATATGTCTTATATTGTCTTTTTTTGACAGTCCATATGTGTTGACTAGCATTCGTAGGACGGAGCTGGAACCGCTATTCCCTCCTTTCTCACAGCTATTTCTGCACAATTGCCAGTTTGCATGCACATTTCAGACATGCTAAATATAGACACAAAACATGTCCCGCGATACATTTCGAGTCTTGATAAATCACAGTGTGTGTGAAAAATAATAAGATTAGAATTTTCTCCTCCCAGTATTGTGACCGTTCTGGTGATCAGCATATATTCAGCATATTCATGAACACAGACTTGCTACCTATTTGGATCACTTAAGAGAGACAATACTCCGCGCACGAGCTCAGTAGATCAGCTTCAGAATCAGGTTTATTTGGCCAAGTACACTTGCATATACAAGGAATTAGTCTTCGGCAGTTTTTAGCTCTCTAAACATACAACAAATAGACAAGTATACATTCGCGGGGCAAGCAAGTACTCTAGGAGCATACTTTACAGCAAGACATATACTAGTCACCTATCAACATTATATACAAGTAAGACTATGCAATATTTAGTGCAAAGTACAAATATGTGCATAAGAGATATATTGTGTGCTATATCTTGTGTGCTATCAAGTTTGCACATGTTTTAATACATGCAAACCTTTCGTAGATCAGTCACTGAGTGTTTTGCATACAGATAAAACAGAGCTAGCAAATAAAGCTAGCGAATAGAAGACGTAGCAGGCTAAACTGTTGATTGTGGATACAACAGACAAGCACTCCGGACACACCGAATTGCTTCCGTCAGCAACAAGATGCCACTACAGCAGCCCAGAGATAAGACAAAACAGACAAATCACTGACGCACTTGACAGCTGTGATATCGACTCTCTTTTAAAAAGCTATTGAATTATTTTACTTTGTGTTAACATTCATCATTTTTCATGTGTCTTAATTTATGGAATACGTTCCACAGTTAAAAGCTCATGCATGCAAAAACTTCAAAGTGCACCTGCATTGTTTTTTTTGACACAGCCCAATTAAAACAATGTTACCTTGTCCAATCAAAAACCATGGCGAGGTGGATTACCTAAAATGCAGGGGCGCTTTAAGGTTTTTTTTTTAAAACCATGATTTCCCCTTCCACCCACCCGCACACAGTACATGCAGGTCGGAGGCCCTTGGAATTGTCACAACCTCACATGGCGCCCCTGCTTTGAATTAATGTTAAAATCTTATCTCGTCCTTGGGAACACAATATTTTGTACTGTCCCGTCTTGACAAAACAACAAGAATGTTTAAATGAAAGCTTACTTTTCATCTTGGTGTGGAGGCCCAGTTGAGGGTCGCAGAGAACTCGGCATGGCCACCAGGGCCGTCTGTTGAACTTAGCCCATACCACATCGCCTTCCACATGTTGCACCGATGGAGCAAGTCTTTTCTTTGGGCTGTTGGACTGAGCAAGAGAAAGACACAATTAACATTTAACACATTTCAAGATGTCTTAACTGACCAGAGAAAAGCATTTTGTTTATTGAAGATGTATACTGTATCGGGCAGGGGTCTCCAACTACCATCACTGTTAGGGCTTCTTTGACAAAAAGAAAAAAAGAGGTAAGTTATTTTTTATTTTTGTGAATGGCAACATTTAAATTGTATGATATAGTGTGTTAGTTTGTTAACAAATAGTGGCATAATGCCTGAATACAACAGTTGTATACCGTAGTTTACCCTTTGGTGAGCTACTCAAAATCAGGTGGTGCTCTACAGGTCACAGGTAAGACCCCTGCAATAGGGCTTTTTGCATTTACTTTGACTTTACGGTATACCCTTTCATGTGGAGTTATGTTTAAATAATTCATATCGTCCAAATTCTGAGTTTAGGTGATTTTTTTGTGTGTTGAATGGCTACCTTTAACTGGAAAAGATGTACCGTCTGCAGACGTGTGAGCTGTAAGTTTGATCAATTTAGTCTTCTTTCAGCAAAGAGGCTAACCTACCATGATGTTGCTTTTTAAAAAGTGGCTGTAATGTTAGCACTGTCCCTCACATAGCTATCTTAGTGTTGCTACAGTTTGTGACCTTTTATCTCACCCCCTTAATGTTACGTTGATGTATGTGATATAAGGCATCTATTAAGAGTAGAGTTACAGTGTATGTGTAAAAAGTGGAGAAAAGTGCTTCACTATGTCAGACACACGTGTAAACAAACAGCTCATTAGCATAAGAGCTACACACACTAAAAACAACATGTTCCCAGACGGACTAACAAGCAATTTAAGCTGTCTGAATACCAGCATCAAGGCCAGAATTTGGACAACCTACTTCAATTGCGCTTTTGTGGGACGTCTGAAACTTATTTAAGACAAAGTACAGTAGTACCTCCTCAACTCAGGGATACAAATAGTCGCTCTGATGCTTTAAGTTGCGAGCTCCTTGCCCGCCCTCGATTGAAGTAGTATTTGTCCACAGTTAGAGATCGACACAATCCGCGAAGGAAAAGAAGCAGGCGACATGTCCAGGAACCTCACTCTGCATCACACAAGCCGCAGCCAGCGTTCGTGGCATGCAGACAAAAGCATCCAGACAACAAACATTTCTCTATTAAAACACGGAAAAATTGCCAATGCTGTTTGACGTGTTTCAGTTTGTCATGTCTCCCAACTCAACTGGACAGTCACGCATTACCTTTTGTACGCAGACATACAGTACATATTACTTGCGGTCACCTCTCGACGATTTCCTGGTTGGTATTGTTACACTTACAAAAGTCTGCTCCCCAAGGTAAACGTTCAACGGAATTATTACATTATTTCCTAACACAACTGTAGTTCTTTGTAGTACATGCTATATTAATGATTTCCAATCAGTATTTCTTATTTAAAAGTTTGTTCTTCATTTTAAATGACATGTTACATGTTAAAATTGTGGCATTTTGGAAGGGCCAAGCACACAGATTAAATCGATTTCAATTCATTTCAATAGGAGGGGCTGGTTTGAGATACAAGTGTTTTGAGTTTAGAGCTCTGTCGTGGAACAAATTGAGCTTGTAAGTTGAGGTACCACAGTTGTTGAATAAAAGCATAATAATATTGGATGTTTGAAGGAGTCTTATGATGCTAAACCAACTTTTCTTAGCTCTTGGCACCCGTTTATGAATTTGAGATCCCCATAACTCACGAAAATTTGAATCCAAACCGCGGAGGCCTTTCGGAAATATTAAAACACTTTTGCCTTAGTTACGTTAGCGAATACCTCCATATATGGTAGAGGTTTAGCCGTAGAGCTTTGTGCAAGTCTGACATTTTTATTCAGTTGTAGTCAGTAAGTTTGCTATTTTACTCCAACCTCTTGTTTTGAGGCAGACTTTCTCATACATGCATGCTAAAATCCTCTGCTGTTGCCATTTCTAATGAAAAGTAGGGCAAAGTTCTAACTCATATCTGTTAGAAAACTCGATATGGAAGCGCTAAAAACTACAACATGGCGGACGGGGTAGAGACACAGTCCAGGGTGGATTGGCCTTGAGGAGGGCTTGGGCACGTAAATAAGATCGCCCTGACAAGACAGTCAGAAAGCGGCTTAAAGATGATCTATAGAACAAAATGTATGCAAAACTTTAACCAAAGCACCACCATTACATGTTATGTGGACCTCGAGGAAATGTTTTAGATCATAATCATAACCATAACATGGCACCTTTAAAGGCCTACTGAAAGCCACTACTACCGACCACGCAGTCTGATAGTTTATATATCAATGATGAAATCTTAACATTGCAACACATGCCAATACGGCCGGGTTAGATTAGTAAAGTGCAATTTTAAATTTCCCGCGAAATATCCTGCTGAAAACGTCTCGGTATGATGACGTCTGCGCGTGACGTCACGGATTGTAGCAGACATTTTGGGACACCATTGTGGCCAGCTATTAAGTCGTCTCTTTTCATCGCAAAATTCCACAGTATTCTGGACATCTGTGCTGGTGAATCTTTTGCAATTTGTTTAATGAACCATGGAGACAGCAAAGAAGAAAGCTGTAGGTGGGAAGCGGTGTATTAGCGGCCGGCTGCAGCAACACAAACACGTAGCCGGTGTTTCATTGTTTACATTCCCGAAGGATGACAGTTAAGCTTTACCATTGGCCTGTGGAGAACTGGGACAACAGACTCTTACTAGGAGGACTTTGAGTTGGATACGCAGACGCGGTACCGTGAGGACGCAACCAGAATGTTGCCATAAGCGTTTTGTTTAATTTGTACGTGTAACGCAGTACGCAGCTTCGGCTAACAAACATTTGATTGCTTGCCCGTACGTGCGTGCCGCTATGTTCATGTCATGTACGTAACTTTGGGGAAATATATGTGCTGTATGAACTTTGCGGAGGTGAACGGTACTTTGGCTGTGGGATTGAGTGTGTTGTGCGGGTGTTTGATTTGTATTGGCGGGTTGTATGGACGGGAAGGGGGAGGTGTTCGTTATGCGGGATTAATTTGTGGCATAGTAAATATAAGCCTGGTTGTGTTGTGGCTAATAGAGTATATATATACGTCTTGTGTTTATTTACTGTTTTAGTCATTACCAGCTGAATATCAGGTCCCACCCGCCTCTCACAGCATCTTCCCTATCTGAATCGCTTCCAATGCCCTCTAGTCCTTCACTCTCACTTTCCTCATCCACGAATCTTTCATTCTCGCTAAAATTAATGGGGTAATCGTCGCTTTCTCGGTCCGAATCGCTCTCGCTGCTGGTGGCCATGATTGTAAACAATGTGCAGATGTGAGGAGCTCCACAACCTGTGACGTCACGCTACTTCCGGTACAGGCAAGGCTTTTTTATCAGCGACCAAAAGTTGCGAACTTTATCGTCGATGTTCTCTACTAAATCCTTTCAGCAAAAATATGGCAATATCGCGAAATGATCAAGTATGACACATAGAATGCACCTGCTATCCCCGTGTAAATAAGAAAATCTCATTTCAGTAGGCCTTAAAGTAGTACAGCTCAGATTTAAGTACATAAGCAAATTGGTCTGAGACCCTAGACATTAAGAAAAAATAGCAAAGTATTTGTGTGTTTGCGTGGAGTTCTGTTTTTAGAAACTTGCTAAAATGACCAACTGAGCACGGACGAGGAACGCAGCATACCTAAAGGCCTCAAAAGGTAACTGGAATTATTGTTACTATAATTCCTGAATTGTTCAAAAAAAATCAGCAATGTTTGCAACTCACATTGGAGTTGGTGCCAGCTGGTGAAACAATCCCTGGATCAGGAGACACAAGCTCTCCATCACTTTCTGATCCCTCGTCCATGCTCCACCCGTCTCTCATGGTGATGTCTGGAAGTGCGCTGGGGCTCAGAGTGGGGTTGAGCTCAGATATAGTTTTGGACATGAGATTAAAAACGGTAGGTTTGTAAGTCCTTTTGTCCGAGCTCGAACCGCTCTGCGTTCTTGAGCTGGCAACAGTCTGGTCCCATGTCCGGTGAAAGGGTATGAAGTTCTCGCTCGGTTTGTGCACCCCCTGCTCATGCTGCTGCTTAACGTCGCCGCTGTCAAACAGCATAGAGCCAAAATGCAGGTAGCCGTTGGTGGTGGGAGAACATCGCTTTCGGACGTCCGGATTGTGAGTGGGGAAGCCGATTCTGTGGACATGTGGCAGAGATTCGAACGAGTCCGTGTCACCGTTGCATGGCGAGGTAGGCAGAAGGACCGACGGCGGCTCAAACTCGTCGTCGTCATTGTCACTGATTGGGCTCGAAGAGTGCAATATGTTCCGACCATGGAAGTCCGCCTTCCTGACCCTCGCGTTAAAGTCATGCAGCCTCTTCAGCGGGCTGTAACAGTTGGGGCGCTCCGACTGCACTCCCGAGGGCTGCTCCGACCCGAGCCTGGCCTTGCCGCATTGACTCCTGTAGGAACTGCCCATGAGGCCATTGTGCGGCCTCGGCTCCGGCTGGCCGGGGGAGCCGAACGCCGAGCGAAAAGCCGGTCTGTAAGACTGACTCATGTTGTCATGGCTCGGCCCTGTCAGGAAGGAAACATGCGGTTTTAGTTGCCAAAAGTGTAGACGGATGGTAGCTTGGCAGTACACACAAGAGCAAAGCCAAGCAGATGTTGTGTATGACACCTTCCATTCATAAAAACAGAGACAATAGAGAGAAAGAAGCTGTTGTGGGGCAATGGAGGAGGCTGTGTAAAGAGGTGGTGACACCGAGCAAACACACACACACACACACACACAAGCAAGAAGGAGGAAGCCAGACTCTGATCGAAGGGTAAAAAAAAACCTCACCTTGTGGTGATCGGTCACCGGGAAACCAATTGGTGATTGTGTAGCACAAAGCAAGTGTTTGTGCGCAGCTGTGCACAATCCCAGCAGCCGTCCCGAGTAGGCCGAGGCAAGGCGCTCATTCTCTGCACCACCGGCCCTTTCCTCAAAAGTGCCACTCTAGGAAGACAAAAAGTAGCACTTCTGATAACATACAACAACAATCAAAAATTTAAAAAAAAAGGGCTCCGTGCGTGACGTCAGCGAGCCATCGGCGGTCCCCCCCTGTGGCACTGCTAGCTTATTGACTACATGATCCCCGCCTGCTGTCGAGGTGCTGGCCTCCGGTTTGTGTTGAAACAAGCCCGGAGAGCGACCGAGTGTGTGGGTGAGCTGCAAGCCAATCGGCACCGCCACCCAACCCCCCCATACACACACAGTCTGCACAGGGCCGTGACACCCAAGCCTGGTGCGCGCACACACATTGAAGGCGCGCACACGCACGCACACACACACACACACACACACACACACAATTGAAGGCTAACTCGGGCACGCGCACCCAGGTAACTCATTATGACACAAAATAAGATTGAATAACTTCAATGTGTGTCATTACGCTGCCTACACTCGAGGCCCGTGTGAGTGTGTGTAATTTGGACAAACAGCGGCCGCCATGTTCTTTCCCAACACGAAGTCAGGAGAGAGGCCGCTTGGCAACACACGACAAAAAAAAAACAACCAAAAAACCCCCAATAATTCATAAATGGTCGACAGTTGCCGAGTTAAAGTAGGTATTTTTCGAGTTGGTCTTCATATCCAGCCAGGTTTGAACGCGCCGACTGCAGAAAAAGTCCATGTTGAGGCCACAAGACGAGACAAAGACAACTTACCTCCATTCAGATCTATTTCACACGCTTTGGTTCACAACTAAAAACGGCTCATGTATGTTTGTTGTTATTCACTCCCCTCGCTGTAACGTGAGTGTGTTTATGAACTCTCTTATCGCCACCTGCCAATTACGTCGTGTCGGTTATTTTATAGTTAGTTCGATGTAATTATTAAACAAGGTTTTTACAGGGGTAATTGTTCCATTTTTAAAAAATAAAAAAAACGGGTATCGTGGCCCTCTTGTGTCCAAAACTAGAAATTGCACCCTTTTAATTTCACAAAAAGGGGCATATTTTTTGTTCACTAACTTAATGTAGGAACTAAATATGATTTAATTTTGCCTTTATGCATAACTGAAGTAATCTCAGCAGGTTTGACAATGAACTTTTTCTGTATATGTCTCAAGCTGTTTTTTGATTGATTGATTGATTGAAACTTGTATTAATAGATTGCACAGTACAGTACATATTCTGTACAATTGACCACTAAATGGTAACACCCAAATAAGTTTTTCAACTTGTTTCGGGGTCCACTTAAATTGATTCATGATACAGATATATACTATCATCATAATACAGTCATCACACAAGATAATCGATTGATTGATTGATTGGAACTTTTATTAGTAGATTGCACAGTGAAGTACATATTCCGTACAATTGACCACTAAATGGTAACACCTGAATAAGTTTTTCAACTTGTTTAAGTCGGGGTCCACTTAAATTGATTCATGATACAGATATATACTATTTTCATAATACAGTCATCCATCCATCCATTTTCTACCACTTATTCCCTTCAGGGGCGCTGGAGCCTATCAATCAATCAAACATCTCAGCTACAATCGGGCAGAAGGCGGGGTACACCCTGGACAAGTCGCTACCTCATCGCAGGGTCAACACAGATAGACAGACAACATTCACACCCACATTCACACACTAGGGCCAATTTAGTGTTGCCAATCAACCTATCCCCAGGTGCATGTTTTTGGCGGTGGGAGGAAGCCGGAGTACCCGGAGGGAACCCACGCAGTCACGGGGAGAACATGCAAACTCCACACAGAAAGATCCCGAGCCCGGGATTGAACTCAGGACTACTCAGGACCTTCGTATTGTGAGGCAGACGCACTAACCCCTCTGCCACACAAGATAATCATCTGAGTATATACAATGAATTATTTACATTATGTACAATCCGGGGTGTGGGATATGGAGGAGGGGGGTGTTTAGGATTGGGATATGGAGGGAGGGGGAGGGGGTTAGGATTGGTTGGTATCAACACTTCAGTCATCAACAATTGCATCATCAGAGAAATGGACATTGGAACAGTGTAGGACTGACTTGGTAGGATATGTACAGCAGGTAGTGGACACAGAGAGAGATCGGAAAGTATAAGAAAAAGTGTCTACATTTGATTATTTACATTTGATTAATTGATTTGATCATCAGGGTATATACCAGTGGTTCTTAACCTGGGTTCGATCGAACCCTAGGTGTTCGGTGAGTCGGCCTCAGGGGTTCGGCGGAGGTCAAAACACCCGACTCATCGTGTAAATACAAACTTCTCCCTGTCGGCGTATTACGGATACGGCAACAGCTGACTGGTTTGCAGGTGTGTAATTTGTTGTGAGTTTATGCACTGTGTTGGTTTAGTTCTTTGAACAAGATGATGTTCATGCATAGTTCATTTTATGCACCAGTAAAAAAACATGGTAACACTTTAGTATGGGGAACATATTCACCATTAATTAGTTGCTTATTAACATGCAAATTAGTAACATATTGGCTCTTAACTAGTCATTATTAAGTACTTATTAATGCCTTATTTGGCATGGCCTTATTATAACCCTCTAACCCTAACCAAATAACTCTAAATTAAGTCTTTGTTACTTAGAATATGTTCCCCTAGTGTCCAAAACACTCTAAATTAAGTTATATGTTACCAAAAACATATAACTTGCTCTTGAATTTGAAAAAAATAAACATTTTATTTTTCACTAAAGAAGGGTTCGGTGAATGCGCATATGAAACTGGTGGGGTTAGGTACCTCCAACAAGGTTAAGAACCACTGGTATATACATCGAATTATTTACAATCCGGGGTGTGGTGTGTGGAGGGGGGGCTTAGGTTTGGTTGATATCAACACTTCAGTCATCAACAATTGCATCATCAGAGAAATGGACATTGGAACAGTGTAGGACTGACTTGGTAAGAGAGAGAGAGAGAGAGAGAGAGAGAGAGAGAGAGAGAGAGAGAGAGAGAGAGAGAGAGAGAGAGAGAGAGAGAGAGAGAGATCAGAAAGCATAAGAATAAGTATCTACATTTGGAGGTGGGATGTGGAAGGGAGGGTGTTAGTTTAGGGTTGAAGTTGCCTGGAGGTGTTCTTTTAGTGCGGTTTTGAAGGAGGATAGAGATGCCCTTTCTTTTACACCTGTTGGGAGTGCATTCCATATTGATGTGGCATAGAAAGAGAATGAGTTAAGACCTTTGTTAGATCGGAGTCTGGGTTTAAAGTGGTTAGTGGAGCTCCCCATGGTGTTGTGGTTATGGCGGTCATTTATGTTAAGGAAGTAGTTTGACATGTACTTCAGTATCAGGGCAGTGTAGCGGATTTTATAGACTAGGCTCAGTGCAAGTTGTTTTACTCTGCTTCATCTTCTATCTGAGCACACTGTACTGGTCACATGTCAATAATTTTTACACAAATACACAAACATTCAATTAAGTCTCCCTTTAACATTAATGGGTTTTCACATACACCGGGAGAAGAAACCAATTCCGCAAAGATTTTATTTATTTATTTTCAAATCCAATAACATAAACTTGAAGTGATTAACACATAACGGAGTTCCTATTCAAGAGTAAACAATGTGTTTTATTATTAAACTGGCTCAAACTAACACGCACAAGAACACCAATACAACAATGTATCCCACCAGACATCCTCCATACTATATCAGCTACAACATTATGACACAATCAAATGGGATCCAATACAAGAGCGGTTTAAAAAATAAAATACAATTACAAAGGATAAGAGAAACGTGTCATTCATCCATCCATTTTCTTCTGCAGTTTCAGTTGGGGTGCCTCAAATTCCCCAATCCCACCTCCTCTAGTTCCACTGGGCTGTGAGACATTGTCCCTGCGATGTGTCCGAAAATGGATGTCCGACTCTGAATCCCTCCTGGATGATCTCTCCAAGTGTGAGTAATATTTTCAAGACATGATAACCACATACTAATACAGCCAGTGGTGATGAGAGTTTATAGTAAAACATGTAGAAAAGTGTAAGAGATCTTGGTCCAATGTGCTTACGTGTTGAACAATACATTGACAACGTGCTGCCAAGTGCATGTTTGTGAAAGGGAATTTGGTCACTTCAACAAGACTGCACTGCAAGGTGGGCGGCTCGATCCAAATATCGATATCAAAAAGGTATTGGATGATGATGCCATCGATATTTTTCGGTTCTCTTCTGTTTATTTTATTATTATTATTACATATGTTCAAATATGTATTTATAAGGGCTGTCAAAAATAGAGCAAACTCATGAGATTAATGATAAAAAAAAATATTGCGTTAATCATGTATAGACGCAGATTAATCAAGCAATTAAATGGACCTTACATGTTGTTTTACCGTAACCGTGGATGGTTACCTGAAAGGGTGTTACACGGTCAGTACAAAGATGAGTGAAGAGACTCCGACTATTGTGCTCGCTGGTGAATTTCACTCTAAAACAGTGATTCTCAAACTGGTACGTGGGCTCCATCTATAGCGGTATGCCAAAGAATCACTTAATTAAATATTCAAACAGTGTTACTGTTCAATCTGCGTGTAATGTGGCCAACCATATTGAATATACCTGTTAAATAAAAACCTCTGCCTTGTTTTTAATGAATATTTAGGCCTACTACGCTACTGTATTTTCATGTAGGTCATTATCGTGGTGCTTGGAGAGCCACGTGTTTTCTGAGGTGGTACTTGGTGCAAAAAGTTTGAGAACCACTGTTGTAAAAAACACCCTGACTGGACTTTAGATACAACGTTAATTATTGAACATCTATCATCATAGAAGGCATACTGAAATAGATATGCATATTATTGGCAATTTGTAATGTGCAAGGCTACCAACTACCAAAAAATAAATTCAAGAGTACACGTTGCAACTTTAAGGATGTATGAAATGATTTAGGAAATGGTTAAGGATCTAAGAATGTGGAAATGTAACTAATACTGTACCTTATTATCTTACATGTACTGTATTGGGGCCCCCGCTTATAAGCTATTATAGCTTCTTGGGACTTTCCCCTTTACAAAGCACTTACAAATCATATACAATTGTTAAGTGTATGGACTTTTATAATGTTTTGTAAATAGAGACAGGATCATGCCGTGCTTTCAAGTAAAACATTAAACAAAATCTGTGTGACATTCTTACAATAAAATGGCACGTGTGTCCAAGTATTGGGGTCGTTTTAAAGCTTCAATTATGCAAGCAAGTGATGAATTGTGATTAATCCAAATATAAAATTGGGGATTAATTTGACTAAAAATTGTATCATTTGACAGCACTAATATTTATGTTGTTTACAATGTCAGGGAATACGTTCTCTACACGGACTTGAATAAGAGCCAATAGCAGTTTTTGCTTTTGTTGTCTTATTGCACTCAATTGTACATAATAAAATGTATACAATGTGTTATTTTGTTTATATTGCTAGATTGCCTTATATTGTTGAATTAAATGTTAATTTGTGCCACCTATAAGTGTGTCAATACAACTATATTTACGTGTTTGCCTAAATTATTCTTACTGTAATCATGATTGACAAAAGAAAGGTAAACGTCACAAAATCAATCGATGATCTTGAAAAACGTCCGAGTAAAAAGTATCGGCGGTATTGTCTGGTATTATATCGATCCCGATGACTGTGGTATCGCCCACCTCCAATGCACAGTGACAATATGGTCAGGACTCTTCAGCGGTTGGCGTCGTCCACTTTAACAAGAGGCCCACACAAGTCTCTCTTCTCCAGCATGGAATAGTCAAGCAGTGGAACATCGCAGCCGGTGAATTCCAGTTTGTTCGGACTGGTGCAGATGCTGAAGTCTAGTTTCTTGGTAGCATCGCCCCCGTGTTCCAGCATCTTGAGCCGAGCTGGGCTTTTGACACTACCCGGGGGCCGGCCAGGACTCACCTTATACCCCGCAGCTCTGGTTGTACCCACAGGCCTGCCGGGGCTGGTTTTAAAACCAGCGGCCCTTGTGGTCCCGGGTGGACGTCCAGTACTGGTGCGGTACCCTGCTAACTTTGTGGTCCCCAACGGTCTGCCTCTCTTCCCCGACTTCACTTTAGTGGTGTTTTTCTTAGCGCCTGCAGCCACCTCCGTATTGGTTCTCAGCGACTGAAGATGAAAGGGATTCTGGGGGTCGTGGAACTGACCTGGCATCATCCCCTTGTGCATGCTCTGTGGCAAAGGGGCCAAGCCGGCGAGTGACAGGTGCAACCCAGACGTTGTTGGGTAGAACTTGTTCGATTGGAGGCTGTATAGATCAAAACAGCTTGCAGGGTGAGAGTCCTCTGCAGGGCCACTCATACAGTAGTCGCTGCTGCTGCCACAGGTCACGTGATGCATCATTTTCGGTTTTCTGCGGGGCGTGTAGCAAAATAACACAAGCACCAATGTTACACACTGACTTGAGTATCGCCACGTAATGTCAATGGAACGTAGCGAGTTAGCTAATATAACGGTATGCATTTTTACAAAAGCAACATTAACCGTACCTCAGTCGATGGAGGACAATACGCGAGAAAAGGGTAATGTCGTATGGTCAACAACTGACATGTCTGCAAACTACGCCCAGGTGTCCGCCATTGGGAGGGAGCGACGTTCGCATCTCTTTTATTCCTTCAGGCTGTGGGCGAGAAGATGAGACAGGAAGCCATTTTTGCCTAAAAAAAAAAATCAATGGAACAAGACGCTTTAACCACGCATGCGCGTAAATCTGACTTCCGGAGTGGAGGAAGAACGAAGAGTTCCATCAAAACCTTCCATTGTACTTGAAATAAAAATGCGTGCTGTCATTTACAATAATAATTAAACTTTTCTCCTTATGGTTATAGACGAAAAGTGAAAATAATTGAAAAGGAGTTCAACAGCGCTTGGTGATGTCAATCAAAACCCAGCATTATGTTGTGAAATGTTTGATACAGCTTTTATATACTGGATGTCAGTTAATTGCACAGGTCGAAAATGCAAATAAAGACATCATTTTACTAAGGCTGCAACTAACAACTAATTTGATAATCGATTAATCTGTTGATTATTACTAAATAAATAATCGGATAAAAGAGACAAACTACATTTCTATCCTTCAAAGTATTTTATTGGAAAAAAACAGCATACTGGCACCATACTTATTTTGATTATTGTTTGTCAGCGGTTTGTAAATGTTGCAGTTTATAAATAAAGGTTTATAAAATAAAAAAATAAAAAAGTATCCTCTGCGCATAGCATAGATCCAACGAATCGATGACTAAATCAATCGCCAACTATTTTTATAATCGATTTTAATCGATTAGTTCTTGCAGCCCTAAATTTTACATACCAACATTTGCAATATGGGAATTTTCCTAGATGATGGCTTTACCCACCTCCAACAACACGGCAAACCCCCAAAAAGGATTCTATTTCCAGGCTCCTTCTCAACATTTGTGTTTGAGAGATTTTTCATGTTGACTTACATCATATCTTCCATCATTGGATTTATTAAAATCTGTAAGGGATCATCCAAAAATCAGGAATGTGTCTGACCCTGCTCCTTTAGATAAGGACAAGTCTACTTCAAGTATTTAGACCAGTGGTTCTTAACCTGGGTTCGATCGAACCTTAGGGGTTCGGTGAGTCAGGCTCAGGGGTTCGGTGGAGGTCAAAACACACCCGACTCATCGTGTAAATACAAACTTCTCCCTATTACGGATACGGCAACAGCAGAAGTCTGACTGATTTGCAGGTGTGTAATTTGTTGTGAGTTTATGCACTGTGTTGGTTTTGTTGTTTGAACAAGGTGATGTTCATGCACGGTTCATTTTGTGCACCAGTAAAAAAACATGGTAACATTTTAGTATGGGGAACATATTCACCATTAATTAGTTGCTTATTAACATGCAAATTAGTAACATATTGGCTCTTAACTAGTCATTATCAAGTACTTATTAATGCCTTATTAGGCATGGCCTTTTTATAACCCTAACACTAACCCTAACCAAATAACTCTAAATTAAGTCTTTGTTACTTAGAATATGTTCCCCATATTAAAGTGTTACCAACAACATATAACTCTGTCTTGAATTTGAAAAAAAACATTTTATTTTTCACTAAAGGGTTCGGTGAATGCGCGTATGAAACTGGTGGGGTTCGGTACCTCCAACAAGGTTAAGAACCACTGATTTAGACAAATGTTTTCTTTGGCAGCTCCATCCATCGGTCTTAAACTTTTTCACATAGAAGATTTAAAAAAACTAGAAAGGACAGCAAAATACAAGAGTTACCCAGGAAAAAACAGACAGGTATTATAAACACAAAACAAAACTTTTATCATGGAGAGTGTTTATTAACATCCATAGGAATTTAAGGACAGACACTGGCTTTCTGCAGCAACTGCAGTGCTAGAACAAATATCAATTTACATTTATCAGCGTTATTTCCCCTGATGGTCACTTCCAAAATGGATCCAAGATGAAGTCCACAGGACTTAAGATTCTTTCATGAGCTTGGTCAACTTCTGAATCTTCGTCTTCGTGGACATGTCCGCATACCTGTCGCCGATACTGACAATCATGCCACCCAGGATTGATGGATCAGACTGTTAGGAACACGACATTTTAAGTCAAATCAACATAGTAGTTCAAATAAAGGCAGACAATAGCTACGTGCTAAGTACAATTAATCTGATTAAAAGCCTTACCGCAGACCTGGGCAAAATGTGGCCCGTTATGATTTTCAATCCGGCCCGCCGGACGTTCTACATCATTTTTTTTTACCTTTAACATCAAAACTGTCGCCGCCATTATGATTTGCAGGGCTGTTTTTAAATTACCGTAAGTCTTGAACTACAGAAAGTATTTCAATGATCGAAATCTTCGCTTTTGGGTGTTATACAAGTTATTACGGTAATCTACGTCACAGCAGCTCAGACGAGGAACAGAGTGGGTGGGGTTTGTTTCCAGAGCAGCCAGCCTGTAACGCATGTGTCAGAAACAGATGCGGAAGCAGATTTTTATGTGATATCATATTGTAGGTGTTTATTACACTTTGCATTCATATTTTGCTGTTTTTATATTTTTGTTGTGTTTTGATTGATTGTAAAAGATACACAACTATCAAGGAGCTGGTCTGAGAATAAAAGAGGAGCGACGTTCATATGTTAATATTCAGTGTTTTATTGTTCATAGTTAATATTGTAAATCCCACTTTCTTTATTTTGATGTGCATCTTGGGTGCACCATTCAGTAAAAAACTGTAAAATTCCATTCCGTCTTTTTGAGGTGGTCTGTCATAACGTTTTTAGAACTCTATCGGACATTGTGACTTTTGGTATTGGTGTTCCTGAAAAAAGGGGGCCCAAACACACATACTGTACAGCAGATGTTTACACATACACCTTGGCCCCCAGACAAAATATTTGCCCAGCTCTGCCTTACCGGAATAAAATTGCTTCATGTAAACACACCATTCGATCACACGTTTGGATCAAAATTTAATTCCGATCGACGGGTGATTTATGCCGATAGTCATTCAGATCGGAGCAAATGAAAACACTTCTGAAATTTGGCTCATATTTATCCTTACTGCGCATGTCTTTGATGTCAGCTATACTTTAAAGGCCTACTGAAATGATTTGTTTTTATTTAAACGGGAATAGCAGATCCATTCTATGTGTCATACTTGATCATTTCGCGATATTGCCATATTTTTGCTGAAAGGATTTAGTAGAGAAAATCGACGATAAAGTTCGCAACTTTTGCTCGCTGATAAAAAAAAGACTTGCCTGTACCGGAAGTAGCGTGACGTCACAGGAGCTAGTATTCCTCACAATTCCCCGTTTACAATGGAGCGAGAGATTCGGAGCGACAAAGCGACGATTACCCCATTAATTTGAGCGAGGATGAAAGATTCGTAGATGAGGAACGTTACAGTGAAGGACTAAAGAGGCAGTGATGGACGTATCTTTTTTCGCTCTGACCGTAACTTAGGTACAAGCTGGCTCATTGGATTCCACACTCTCTCCTTTTTCTATTGTGGATCACGGATTTGTATTTTAAACCACCTCGGATACTATATCCTCTTGAAAATGAGAGTCGAGCACGCGAAATGGACATTTAAAGTGACTTTTATCTCCACAACAATACATCGGTGACACACTTAGCTACTGAGCTAACGTGATAGCATCGTTCTCAAATGAAGATAGAAACAAAAGAAATAAACCCCTGACTGGAAGGACAGACAGAAGATCAACAATACTATTAAACCATGTACATGTAACTACACGGTTAAAAATTCTCAGCCTGGTAAGGCTTAACAATACTGTTGCTAACGACGCTAAGGCTAATTTAGCAACTTAGCAACCGGACCTCACAGAACTATGATAAAACATTAGCGCTCCACCTACGCCAGCCAGCCCTCATCTTCCCATCAACAGCCGTGCTCACCTGCGTTCCAGCGATCGACGGCGCGACAAAGGACTTCATCCGTGGGTTTGGCGGCAAGCATCGGCTAGGCGTAGTAAGTAGTCCTTGTTGTGTTGCTGTAAGTATTGTACTTAGACGCTAATACACCGATCGATCCCACCTACAACGTTCTTCTTTGCAGCCTCCATTGTTCATTAAACAAATTGCAAAAGATTCACCAACACAGATGTCCAGAATACTGTGGAATTTTGTCGAAGAGTACCCCACTTCCGTGGATTTTGTGACGTCACGCGCATAAATCATATCCAAAGGAGTTTTTCAACCGGAAGTGTGGCGGGAATTTTAAAATTGCACTTTATAAGTTAACCCGGCCGTATTGGCATGTGTTGCAATGTTAAGATTTCATCATTGATATATAAACTATCAGACTGCGTGGTCGGTAGTAGTGGGTTTCAGTAGGCCTTTAATAGTCTCGGAATGAAGCAATTGCCTTGCTGCCATCTCCCCCGTATATACTGATGCACTCTATAGTAATTGGTAATTAAAATTGATATGTGAAAAAATAAACAATGGGATCTTTAAAACTAAAAATTGTACCTTGGTTTCCAGCTTGATCATTTCACCCTTCTGAAGAAATCCATTGAGTGCGACTTTCAGCTCCGCAAGACTAGCCTGATCTAAAGGCTGAAACGATACAACATTGAGTAAATCGGACAGATGACGATAAAGCCTAAAATGACAGCAACATTTGTACGACATACCTGAGCAGTGGTAACTGTGCAGATCACCTCACCGCGGTGTGCACTCATCATCTTGCCGAAAGCAGTGATGACGTCCCCAGTTTTAGTCAGACGACCATTGTCGGCCAAAACATCTGCAGAAAACGATATAATCGATTAACACTAATCACTAAACAAGAATTTAAAGGCATACATGTTAAAAGGAGAATCAAGCATCTAAAGCCTGTGTCAAAGTCAAGGCCCGCGGGCCAGATCCAGCCCACAAATGAATTATATATGGTCGTCGGGATATTTGATTAGTATTACAACCAGGCCACAGCCGCCTGCTGCTGTTTTACACGCACCAATACTCCATTAGTGTTGGCGCTAGGTCCCAGGGACCCCATCAAGTCAAAAAAAATGGGGTCCCACAGAAAATTTTTTGTAACCGTTCTGAATTTTTTAAATAAATGTATGCATTATCGTGTTATATCTCACATTCTATATTGTGTTTTGGAAAAAGGTTGTCATAAACGTTAAATTCATTAAAAAAAAACAATACAAAAGAAAACAAATTTTTGTATTTTATGTATTCAATTATAAACATTCATTCACTTTCTTCTTTCCTTCATGGATCTAAACTTTACCGCTGCCGGTATTTTTTTCTATATTTTTATTGTAATATTTTCAGAATGTGTTTGTTCTATTTTTGGCCAAAGTAAGACAAAGAAAACAATTTGAAGTGGTCTTTATTTTTTTGTTTTACAGATTTTCCTCCATGCGGCCCCTGAGCTAAAATGAGTTTGACACCCTTGATCTAAAGGATTAATAACTCTGCAAGTGTTTTTCTCATTTTATGTAGCATTCCATTACAAAACCACTGGTCAATAAATGAAAATTAACTCGATAAAAAGTTTTCTTCGTCTCTGGCTTTCAAACAGGGTGCAAGAGGGTTCACTTGGTGCATCGATCTCGGCACGTTTAATAAATTGTAAAATTAAACGAACGTAGTGAATTAGGGCTGGGCAATTATGTGATTGAGATCGATGGTTGTGTGGAATTTGAGTTTTATCACGGTGATCAGCTGTTAGCATATATTACATCGATCAAACATGGCAGAAATGTCTGTTAGAAGTTACCGCAGTAGTAATCAGGAGGGAAGAAACAATGCTCGGTATAATCCTGCACGGAAAAATCTGCCTTTATTGACCGTGATCCTGTGTGTGTCTGTGAATGTAAGTGTGTACGTTTGCATGTGTGTGTGCGCGTCACCATCCCGTTCCACGCCGCAAAAGTCAGGCTCATCGCGATGTAACTATTATGTTCAATCAGCATTGTGCCTGTTTCTCCTTACACAGCTCGAAGGGCAGACCAGAAGAATAAAATAAAGAAATGTGTCTAACACTTGCATAAAAGTTAAAACAACGAAAAGTTAAAACAACGTTGAGAAGGAACAGCAACTTTATATTGTGTTGCGCTGCCTAGCATTCCTCCAATGGGGAATTCAAATTGCTAGTCTCTCCCAGATTCTTTTTATGGCAATAAGCTGATGTTTATTTTCAATCACCAGGCAGAAGTTGGTATTTTGTGGTTTATTCTCCAAGCTTAGAGGACAAACGTGAGACCAATCTAGTACACCAGCGTTCCCTCGCCCGGTCTAGCTCGGTCTCCCTCCTTCCACCTCCTGTCCCCCCAAGCTCAGCACTGCACTGTGCTCCTTATCTTAGGAATGTTATGGCAGTCTCAACAGCTCTTTGCCTTTCTAATCAAGGACACTCGAATGCAAGCACTTTGTACCACACGAGACATTAGCTGATGAAAATATGACTATAGGAGTTTAGAAAAAAGTAAAACTTAAATATGGATATGATTCTGATCTGCTTCCATCAATTGACACACTTCAGTTTCACTGCAGCTCACCAGTAATCCTGTCCTGGATGCAGACTCGCAGGCATGCACAGAATGTATTTGTGACTGAACTACTGAATTGGTCCCGACTGGGGGAATAGACACACCTACTAATTTAAATCGGAAAAAAACAGTTTTATATCTAAATATTTTTTAATCACTTTCTGTTTGTGTTTGCTGTGGAATCCTCAGATAAATCATGTACTAAAAATCTCTGAAGACACTTTTTGTTCAAATTATTTTTGAGTTTGCGGATAAAAACATATTGTCCCTGAAATTATCATTAAAAATGTTTGGTGTGTTGGTACAGTACCTCAAATTCAAACTGCACTACATTATTTAAGTTTTCGCCAAACCACTGGTGAGAAGCATTGATGTATACGAGTAATCGAAAAATACAAATAATTTACAGTTTGAAAAAGTTGTTTAGTAAATGTTAACTTGATATAAAAGTCTTATAGTATTCAGTACACTACTGATGTGTTTACTGCAGAATGAAGTTTGTGATGAAAAGCAAAATACAAAATAACTAAGACAAAAAGTTGCTCTCTTAACGTCGCAAAATGAACTGAAAAAGAATCAAAACTGTGTTTTTAAAACCAAGGTACGGAACTTAGCGTGGGATACCTGTACTCTTGCACTTCTAGTAAGCACAATTGTAAAAATTAACACACTGACAGTTTTTAGCATATATTACCTTGATCAAACATGGCAGAACTGTCTGCGACAAGATACTGCAGTAGTAAACAGAAGGGAGGCAACAGTGCTCGGTACAATCCTGCACGAGACAGTCGGCTTTTTAAAACAAATGGTGATATTAATCGAGATCGGATGATATGAAAAACTTAATCGTGATCATTTTTTTTTTTTGCCATATTGCCCGGCCCCTAGAGTGAATATTCTTGTCAGTCATCTACAATCTTTGTCTAGGTAGGTGGAGGCGAGGCCGCTATCTTACGGACATACACATATGTATGGACAGAGCTTTGGTAGGTGGAGCTTACTCGTGAGAAGCATCGCAAAGTGACAAAAATTAGGGGGAAAAGACAATTGCATTGACAAATGTCTGGTATGGGAATATTTTGGCTTCAAACCAAACGAGCCAGAACACCGAAAATGGTGTGAAGCGACAGTTACAAAAATAAAAAACAACTGGGGGAAAAAACTGTTCTTTGTTAAATTTTTGCTAACAGAAATGTATTTCATTTGTTTTGTTTGTTTAGTTATTTAGGATAATTAGACATTCTTGACCTTCCAATTACAATGTGAAAATGTACTAACTAGAGATGTCCGATAATATCGGACTGCCGATATTATCGGCCGATAAATGCTTTAAAATGTAATATCGGAAAGTATCGGTTTCAAAAAGTTAAATTTATGACTTTTTAAAACGCCAGAGCGCCAATAAACCTTAAAGGCACTGCCTTTGCGTGCCGGCCCAGTCATATAATATCTACGGCTTGCCACACACACAAGTGAATGTTTTACAGCCATAAAGGTCACACTGAGGGTGGACGTATAAACAGCTTTAACACTGTTACAAATGTGCGCCACACTGTGAACCCACACCAAACAAGAATGACAAACACATTTCGGGAGAACATCCGCACCGTAACACAACATAAACACAACAGAACAAATACCCAGAACCCCTTGCAGCACTAACTCTTCTAGGACGCTACAATATACACCCCTCCCCCAACCTCCTCATGCTCTTTCAGGGAGAGCATGTCCCAAATTCCAAGCTGCTGTTTTGAGGCTTGTTAAAAAAAATAATGCACTTTGTGACTTCAATAATAAATATGGCAGTGCCATGTAGGCATTTTTTTCCATAACTTGAGTTGATTTATTTTGGAAAACCTTTTTACATTGTTTAATGCTTCCAGCGGGGCATCACAACAAAATTAGGCATAATAATGTGTTAATTCCACGCCCGTATATATCGGTATGGGTTGATATGGGAATCGGTAATTAAGAGTTGGACAATATCGGATATTGGCAAAAAAGCCATGATCGGACATCTCTAGTACTAACGACAGTGACAATAAAAAAAGTATTGCTTTTGTAATGGTTACTTGCATTATTATATATAGTGCTTAATATGGTCTCAAAATAATGCTAACAATATTGTTTATCGGCAATAAAGTGCACAACTATATATCGTCCAGCAAAATTCTATATTGGCCCAAGCCTATGTACCGTATTTTTCTGACTATAAGTCGACGTTTTTTTTCATAGTTTGGCCGTGGGTGCGACGTATACTTCGGAGCGACTTATGTGTGAAATTAACACATTACCGTAAAATATCAAATAATATTATTTATCTCATTCGCGTGAGCGACGAAGAAAATGTCCGCAATCGTCACACACACGTCAGCAATCGTCACTCACACGCCAACCAATAAGAATTTGGCGGGGGAGGGTCATGGCAGAAGTGCATTGTGGGTCATGGAATACTAACTGCTATATGCTATACGCTACTGCCGGAGCTATTAAAATGGATCACATCAACATTGGCGGTAATTTATAAAAACTGAGAAGGGCTGAACTAAAATGGCACCGAAAAGGAAATCATATACTGCAGATTACAAGCCGGACGTAGTGAAATATGCAGCAGAAAACGGCGATCGAGCAGCAGAAAGAAATGGAGCGGCGCATACCAGGAGCGACAACGAGGAAGATTTCATCGGATTTAGCGATCAGGAGTGACAGATTGTTTGGTAAACGTACAGCATGTTCTATATTTTATAGTTATTTGAATGACTCTTACCATAATATGTTACGTTAACATACCAGGCACGTTCTCAGTTGGTTATTTATGCCTCATATGGCGTACACCAGGGGTCACCAATGCCGTGCCCGCGGGCACCAGGTAGCCCGTAAGGACCAGGGGCCGTACTTATCAAGCTTCTTAGAGTGCCATTTTACACTTAAGTCCTGAGAATTTGCGAAATTTAGTCCTACTCTCAAACTTAAGAATAAAAGCTTTTTATCAACGTTCTTAAGTCTAAGAATCACTCCTACTCTCCACGATATTTAAGAGACCTTCAGAGGTGTCTTAAGTGGTTAGGAGTTGCCAGCAGGGGATGGCACTGAGGCGAGAGAGACGTGCGCGAACGTTCAGGGAACGGAACAATGTTTTTGGTTTTTTTGATGACGAGCAGCTGATCAAACGTTATCGTTTAGACAGAGCGGACATTATTTTTGTCACAGATTTAATACTTTTCGATTCCTTGTTGATTTCTGCATGTGTTTGCAGTGGGCTAGTATATATGGAGCCACCCACACCAGTTTCAAATTAGTTGCCTAATTAATGAATTGGAAAGAAAATGTTATGACAGTAGCGTATGTGTGTGGCCGTGAGGTGAGTGACGTAAGTGAGTGTGTGGGCGATAGAAGAGAGGGAGCGGTAGCGTGAGTGCCGGCGGGGACTAGTTTGTTTTGTATTATTTTGTAGTTTATTGTCAAAATATACACTCCCATTGTCCACTTAAATATTTCCAAGATATTTCTTTATTCTTAGACAACGGATTCCCTTCCGTGATTGGTCATTTCTATGGACACAGAAATTACGTCACCTAAAATTCCGTTTACGGCACATAGTAATGTCGTAATTCAGCTCTGAGTGTGACACTTAAGATTCAGTCCTACACTTCGCTGAAAGTGTGAGTAAGACGCTTGATAACTAACTTTTAAGTGCAGCTTTCAGCGAATAATTTATTTACTCTTAAGTCAACTCTTAGCAGACTTCTTAGGAGTAATTCTAAGAAGCTTGATAAGTACGGCCCCAGATGAGTAGCCCACTGGCCTGTTCTAAAAATAGCTCAAATAGCAGCACTTACCAGTGAGCTGCCTCTATTTTTTAAATTTTATTTATTTACTAGCAAGCTGGTCTCGCTTTGCCCGACATTTTTAATTCTAAGAGAGACAAAACTCAAATAGAATTTGAAAATCCACGAAAATATTTTAAAGACTTGGTCTTCACTTGTTTAAATAAATTCTTTTTTTTTTTTTACTTTGCCTCTTATAACTTTCAAAAAGACAATTTTAGAGAAAAAAAACAACCTTAAAAAGGATTTTATGATTTTTAAACACATATACCTTTTTACCTTTTAAATTCCTTCCTCTTCTTTCCTGAAAATTTAAATCAATGTTCAAGTAAATTTATTTTTTTTATTGTAAAGAATAATAAATACATTTTAATTTAATTCTTCATTTTAGCTTCTGTTTTTTCGACGAAGAATATTTGTGAAATATTTCTTCAAACTTATTATGATTAAAATTCAAAAAAATGATTCTGGCAAATCTAGAAAATCTGCAGAATCAAATTTAAATCTTATTTCAAAGTCTTTTGATTTTCTTTTAAAAATGTTGTTCTGGAAAATCTAGAAGAAATAATGATTTGTCTTTGTTAGAAATATAGCTTGGTCCAATTTGTTATATATTCTAACAAAGTGCAGATTGTATTTTAACCTATTTAAAACATGTCATCAAAATTCTAAAATTAATTTTAGTCAGGAAAAATTACTAATGATGTTCCATAAATTATTTTTTCAAAAAGATTCGAATTAGCTAGTTTTTCTCTTCTTTTTTTCGGTTGAATTTTGAATTTTAAAGAGTCGAAATAGAAGATAAACTATGTTTCAAAATTTTATTGTAATTTTTTTTCGTGTTTTCTCCTCTTTTAAATCGTTCAATTAAGTGTCAATATCATTAATTATTAATAATAACAGAGTTAAAGGTAAATTGAGCAAATTGGCTATTTTCGGCAATTTATTTAAGTGTGTATCAAACTGGTAGCCCTTCGCATTAATCAGTACCCAAGAAGTAGCTCTTGGTTTCAAAAAGGTTGGTGACCCCTGGCGTACACTTATTCAGCCTGTTGTTCACTATTCTTTATTTATTTTAAATTGCCTTTCAAATGTCTATTCTTGGTGTTGGATTTTATCAAATAAATTTCCCCCAAAAATGCGACTTATACTCGAGTGCGACATATATGTTTTTTTCCTTCTTTATTATGCATTTTCGGCCGGTGCGATTTATACTCCGGAGCGACTTATAATCCGAAAAATACGGTACTTGCATTATTATATATAGTGCTTAATATGGTCTCAAAATAATGCTAACAATATTGTTTATCGGCAATAAAGTGCACGACTATATATCGTCCAGCAAAATTCTACATTGGCCCAAGCCTATGTACTGCGTGACAACTCACTAATGAGGTTCACGGTGATCGGGGAGACTTTGGCCTTTGTAAGGGCATCGGTGAAGGTCTTCTGCTTGATGCTACGCTTCACATGAGGGTTCATTACCACACTGGAAAGTTTAGGATCCTTGATGAGGGTCTGTGGAACAAAAACACAGCCAATTCAAGCGGACATTCGACCAAATCACCTTCACATCCTTGACTTACATTTACTTTACCCAGCTCCTGTTCCACTTGGTCCAGTTTCTTCTGCTTACTAGCAGCTGAGAACAGAGCTACGGCATAACGGCCCTCCACTCCATAGACTTGGATGGGTGCCTTGAATAGAAAAGTTTTAAAAAATGGTCATTTAACAATTCAATACGTTGAAAGGGTGTCATGTTGTATATCATGTTGTACCTTAATCAGTCTGGTTGCAGGTCGCACAACTGATGTGCTAAACTGGCGGGCCTGCAGAGACAAATTGCATAACTTTGACATGAAACACCAAGTAGGTGAGAGAGTACACATTTAGTTTGGCATACATTTTAATTTTCCTGAAGGAATCAATAAAGTACTATCAAAACCGCAATAAAAGTTCACCTCCAGGCAGCTACAACCCTAAACTAACACCCTCCCCGGATTGCTAATAATCAAATGTAAACAACCAAATGCAGATACTTTTTCTTTTTCTTATGCCTTCTGATCTCTCTCTCTCTCTCTCCCTCTCTCTCTCTATGTCCACTACTTGATGTCCATACCCCCCCCCCATACCCCTGATTGTAAATAATTCAATGTGATTATCTTGTGTGATGACTGTATTATGATGATAGTATATACGATTATGATGTATTATGATGATAGTATATATGATAGTATATATCTGTATCATGAATCAATTTAAGTGGACCCCGACTTAAACTAGTTGAAAAACTTATTCGGGTGTTATCCTTTAGTGGTCAATTGTACGGAATATGTACTTCACTGTGCAACCTACTAATAAAAGTCTCAATCAATCAATGAATCTATTACTGCTCGCTGCTAGGCTAACGCTTTAGCAGTCATTCAAGTGCAACCCCGCGTGTGTTATTCATGCATGTCAAAGTCGACAGAAGGTTCCCCCGAAAGGTTATGGCGTGTCAGACGGAGTTTGCAATACACAAATAGAGACCATGAACTATTCTAAACGTGGCAAAATTGGTAAAATCATTGAACGTCGTACCTGCTGTCCTAGCATGAGTGCTGCCATTTTCTCCTCCAGCTGTCTTGAGCAAAAGTACCGAGTGCGCATGTGCATAGACGAAACTGTTCATGGGTAATGTAGTCCTAAAACAAATACGTTATGACAGTACAGTAGATATAAGCATCAATCCATCCATTTTCTAATGCTTGTCCCTTTTTGAGGTCGCAGGGGATGCTGGAGCATATCATTGCTACATAATTAGATTATTTGTAAAATAAATAAATAAATAAAAAATATCTCCCAGGTTTGTTTGGATCGCACGCGAGCTACAACGGTGTGTGCTAAAACGTTGAATTCCACGGACATTTTAATTACGTATATTATTTTATGTACATTTAACCTACATATCCTTAGCCATATTATATGTTTCTATCGTTGTGAAAGCATAGTCTGTGTTCGAGGTTCCACTGCTGCTAACCGTAGACATCTTATAAGTAGACGCAGCATCGAGCGCTACTGCCTACTGGCGCTGACGAGACGCCGGGCCGCCATCTTGGAGTGGTGATCCGCGCCACTCAGTGCAATTCATTTGGCAGGAGCAATGAACTGTCAGCGCATTGAATTCATCTTACCTCACTGAAAACCACTGATTTTCACGCGGTTTTTTTGTCATACGTGTAGCTATGATAAAGGACACATGTTTTGGCGTGTTTTATTATTCATGGTTTGCTTAACAGTAATAGAATATTCTTATATGCTACAAGTGACCTGACGTCCGAGATCAAAACTGGGAATGTAATCCCAGAGAAGGTGGAAAAAAACGGTCAGCTATTTTTAAATTCAAGAAACAATATGATTAGGTTATATGTATATTCGTATATCCTACATAAACAATGTATGAATACATTAGATATCTACATATCTTAGAGACCTATAGACTGTGTCTCTGTTGAATAGAATAGAATAGAATGGACTTTATTGTCATTATATTTGCATGTAGCGAGATTAAGGACTCCAATTTAAGGTGCGGTAGTGGGAACAAATATGGGGTAAAAATAAATTACACAAGAGGTAATAAAGAAAAAAACTAACAATTGAAATAAACAGACTACTATCCAATAAAAATAATAAGCAATCCTGTACAATATACAAAACAATGTAGAAATACAAAATACTGTACAATATACAGAACAAGACAAGAGTACCGGAGTAATAAATAACAATCAGTGTCGGACGTATTGCACTCGAAGGGTAATACTGCACAGTCGGGTATTAGGGTAGGATATTGTATAGGGGTGAATTATTATTATAAGTTGGAGTTCAAGATGGTGGCAGCTCTGGGAAAGAAGCTGTCTCTGAGCCTGTTTGTTCTGGCTCTGATGCACCTGTAGCGCCTGCCCGATGGTAGCAGGTCGAACAGGTGGAAGCCAGGGCGTGTGCTGTCCTTGGTGATGCTTTTTGCTCTGTTGAGGCAACAATAGTTGTGTAAATCCTTCAGGGTGGTGAGGGGGCAGCCGATGATTTTTTGTGCATTAAAAAAAATACATTATATGTATTTTTTATGTATGTCGCTTTGGATAAAAGCATCTGCCAAATACTTAAACATAAACATAATCCTGAGGGAACATCTCCTGAAAGTCTTTATATCAGCTAAAACCACCAATCTGTTTCACTGGATTCAGAATAAAACCAAATTCTGTTTTACCCAACAATGTTAGTATTTGAATATCGTTACTTGAAGACTTATTCCTGGTTACAATTATACAGTTAAGAAAGTATTGTCTTATACTTTGTCTAAAATGGTCATACTCTTTTGCTTGCTAGCGGCTACGATTTCAGTACTATTGAAGATCTTTGCTCCTTCTCAACTCTGTGGTAATATTCTTTTCACAAAATACAACCAATAGTACGTTAATGTTAAATCTTACTTGTGAAAGGTGATCCTCCGATTCCTATTTTCAACAGTCCGCTCATTTGAGCAGGAAAACGCTGAACACCATCTTTGTTTTCTACCTGTCAACTGTCAGTTTAGGCTGCTCGCCGGCTCATCACCACTTCAAGATGGCGGCCGAATTTCTCGCGTCACAGCAGCCAATGCTGCTAACGCTTCACAAGGTTAGCGTTAGCAAGCTAACTGGGGATTTCTTCCCATCGAACATTAAACGGTGGCAGTTCCAAGGTTTGTCCAGCAGAGGGCGGTCGACGCGTCAACGACAAAACACAAGGCACGTTAACTGTTAGCATATTTGTGAGAGAGAGAGCACGTCAGGCTCACATACATTTAATGATGTAAAATACGAATACACGCTAACAAAATCCCCCTTGAAGTGATGACGCTGAGGTAAATATTAAATGAATTATACATGCAGTCTGTTAGGACGTAGCTAGGCCGACTCATGTGCTCATGCTGCTCCTTTGGGATTTAAAAGGAGGCCTCACATTAGACATGGATGACAGGTCAGCCAGCAAAGAGTTGGAAGGATGGATCGAACAACTCAATGAGTGCAAGCAGCTCAGTGAAAACCAAGTCAGGGTACTCTGTGAAAAGGTAGGGTCA
Source organism: Entelurus aequoreus (assembly GCF_033978785.1). Taxonomy (NCBI): domain Eukaryota; kingdom Metazoa; phylum Chordata; class Actinopteri; order Syngnathiformes; family Syngnathidae; genus Entelurus; species Entelurus aequoreus. The sequence continues at coordinate 83,291,446 of NC_084734.1, read as the reverse complement.
CATCAAACACACTTTGCATCTTGGCGTCAACAACCCTGCTTTGTTTACTTGTGTCAAGGCCATAGAGATCCTGGAGAAGGAGTCTAATGTGCAGGAAGTGAGATGCCCAGTGACAGTCTGTGGAGATGTTCACGGTCAGTTTTATGACCTCATGGAGCTTTTTAAGATAGGCGGGACACCCCCAGACACCAACTATCTCTTCATGGGAGACTATGTTGACAGAGGCTATTACTCAGTGGAGACAGTGACACTCCTGGTTTGTCTGAAGGTACACAACCTCTGCATCACACTCAGGCAGACCTGGGCAAATGAAGGCCCGGGGGCCGCAGGATGTTAAGCGTTTCAATCCGGCCCGCCGGACATTCCCAAATAATTTTTTTTTAAGATCTTTAAGATGGAAACTGTAGCTGCCATTATGATGTGCAGTGATGTTTTCAAATGACCGTAAGTCTTGAATTATACAAAGTATTTCAATGGTTGGAATCTGCGCTTTTGCATGATGTACTAGTTACTATGGTCATCTAATTAGTTACTACGGTAATCTAAGTCACAGCTGCTCAGACCAGACACCAAGCAGTGTGGGCGGGGAGCGTTTCCACAGCGGCCAGCCTGAAATGCAGGTGTCAGGGACAGACACGGAAGGAGATTTTTATTAGAAAGTTCTAAAGCTTAGTGATGTATCAGATTGTAGGTGTTTTTTTAACCCTTCGCATTCATATTTTGCTGTGGTTGTTGCATTGTTGTTGGGTTTCGCTTGATTGTAAAATATGTCGATCGAGAGGGGGTGTGATGTTCAAAAGTGGTCAATATTAAGTATTTTATCGGTCATAGTTAATGTTGTAAATCCCACATTCTTTATTTCCATGTACATTCTGGGTGTCTCATTGAGTAAAAAAAATAACAATTCCATTCCGTTTTTTTAAGGCGGTCTGTCATAACGTTTTTAGCATTCAATAAGACATTAATGTGAGATTTTGTATTAGTGTTCCTAAAAATAGTAGACACATTTTTTTCTCTAAATTTGCCCCCCCCCCCACCTCCCGAGTCAAAATAATTGCCCAGGCCTGCACTAAGGATTGTATACAGTGCATCCGGGAAGTATTCACGGAGCTTTACTTTTTAACGTTTTTGTTACAGCCTTCTTCCTAAATGGAATAAATTAATTTTTGTCCTGAAAATTCTACAGACAACACCCCGTAATGACGATGTGAAATTTTATTTAAAAATAAAAAAATAATTTGTGCATTAATATATACAGCATTTACTCAATTCTTGTTGATACACCTTTGGTAACAATTACAGTATTTTTGAATACGATGCCTCAAGTTTGGCACACCTATCTTTGGACCGTTTCGCCCATTCCTCTTTGCAGCACTTCTCAAACTCCATCAGGTTAGGTGTGTCAAAAAAATATATTTTCGAATTAAACACGATTCTTATTTGTAACCATTCATAATCGATTCAGAAAAATAAAACAATCTATTTGAAAATATATATATATAAAGTACAGGCCAAAAGTTTGGACACACCTTATAATTCAATGCGTTTTTCTTTATTTTCATGACTATTTACATTGTAGATTGTCACTGAAGGCATCAAAACTATGAATGAACACATGTGGAGTTATGTACTTAACAAAAAAAGGTGAAATAACTGAAAACGAGTTTTATATTTTAGTTTCTTCAAAATAGCCACCATTTGTTCTGATTACTGCTTTGCACACTCTTGGCATTCTCTCCATGAACTTCAAGAGGTAGTCACATGAAAGGGTTATCACTTTACAGGTGTCATAGTTTTGATGCCTTCAGTGACAATCTACAGTGTAAATAGTCGTGAAAATAAAGAAAACGCATTGAAATAAGGTGTGTACTGAGATTATATATATATATATATATATATATATATATATATATATATATATATATATATATATATATATATATATATATATATATATATATATAGACATATTAATATATCTATATATATATACATATATATATATATATATACATATTAATATATATATATATATATATTTATATATATATTTATATATATATATATATATATATATATATATATATATATATATATATATATATATATATATATATATATATATATATATATATATATAGTAATATGTCGATCGAGAGGAGGTGTGACGTTCATATGTTGTCAATATTCAGTGTTTTATCAGTCATAGTTAATGTTGTAAATCCCACATTCTTTACTTTCATGTACATTCTGGGTGGCTCATTCAGTAAAACAATTTAAAATTCCATCCTGTTTTTTAAGGCGGTCATAACGTTTTTAGCATTCAATCAGACATTATTGTGAGGTTTTGTATTCGTGTTCCTAAAAATCAGATGTACTGGCCCCCAGACACATTTTTTTCCTCTAAATTTGGCCCCCGGAGTCAAGATAATTGCCCAGGCTTGCTGTAACATAAGAAAATGTGGAAAAAGTGAAGCTCTGTGAATACTTTCAGGAGGCACAGTAGAATAAGTAGACTTGCTCTGGCTACTTCCATTTTGCCTCACACAGGTCAGGTTTCGTGAAAGAATCACCCTTCTGAGAGGGAACCATGAGAGCAGACAGATCACATACGTGTACGGCTTCTATGACGAGTGCCTGATGAAATATGGAAACGTCAACGTTTGGAAGTACTTTACGGATCTTTTCGATTATCTGCCCCTGACTGCGCTGGTAGACAACCGGGTGAGAGTCTCTAGTGCAGATTCCGGGCAGTGACATCATGTGACGCACTACATTTCATTCTTCTCTTTTAGATTCTGTGCCTACATGGAGGATTGTCTCCTTCAACAGTCACCCTGGAACACATCCGAGACCTGGATCGCATGCAGGAGGTTCCTCACGAGGTACAAATGTCCTGTTCGGTGGAACTTCTGAAAAATCAAACCGAAACACCGATCATCCAATTTGTTGTGTAACGTAATTGTCTGCGTCATACATTTTTTATTAACAGTACAGGTTAAAAAAAAACACTTATTTGCTTCTGTACATATATTTGGGTGTTGAGATTCAGAACTAAGCATTTAGTTACATAACCAAGTCCCTTTAGTGTTAGCTGCCTATGTCAGAAAATGGCAACAAGCCAAATGCCTGAGCTGTCAGCTCGTTGTCCAGCACGACTCCTAATGGGGAACTGCACTTTTTTTTTTTTTTTTAATGTATTTTGCCCATCATTCACAATCTTTCTCTTTTCTGTGCATTCCGACGCCACCGCTGAAGTGGCAGCTGGGATGCATCTGCTCTGTGCTCTGCTAATTACTTTTACTTAGAGATGTCCGATAATGGCTTTTTTGCCGACAATATTGTTAGCATTATTTTGAGACCATAATACCGTATTTTTCGGAGTATAAATCGCACCGGCCGAAAATGCATAATAAAGAAGGAAAAAAACATACACCACCGTTCAAAAGTTTGGGGTCACCCAAACAATTTTGTGGAATAGCCTTCATTTCTAAGAACAAGAATAGACTGTCGAGTTTCAGATGAAAGTTCTCTTTTTCTGGCCATTTTGAGCGTTTAATTGACCCCACAAATGTGATGCTCCAGAAACTCAATCTGCTCAAAGGAAGGTCAGTTTTGTAGCTTCTGTAACGAGCTAAACTGTTTTCAGATGTGTGAACATGATTGCACAAGGGTTTTCTAATCATCAATTAGCCTTCTGAGCCAATGAGCAAACACATTGTACCATTAGAACACTGGAGTGATAGTTGCTGGAAATGGGCCTCTATACACCTATGTAGATATTGCACCAAAAACCAGACATTTGCAGCTAGAATAGTCATTTACCACATTAGTGAAGTGAAGTGAAGTGAATTACATTTATATAGCGCTTTTTCTCAAGTGACTCAAAGCGCTTTACATTGTGAAACCCAATATCTAAGTTACATTTAAACCAGTGTGGGTGGCACTGGGAGCAGGTGGGTAAAGTGTCTTGCCCAAGGACACAACGGCAGTGACTAGGATGGCGGAAGCGGGGATTGAACCTGCAACCCTCAAGTTGATGGCACGGCCGCTCTACCAACCGAGCTATACCGTCACTCTATACATTAACAATGTATAGAGTGTATTTCTTTAAAGTTAAGACTAGTTTAAAGTTATCTTCATTGAAAAGTACAGTGCTTTTCCTTCAAAAATAAGGACATTTCAATGTGACCCCAAAAAAATTAGTGTATATATATATATATATATATATATATATATATATATATATATATATATATATATATATATATATATATACAGTATATATACAGTATATATACAGTATATATATCTCACTACATATTATTTGACATATAATTGATATGATCTTTAGCTCTCAGCAGAATGTGAAGCGACTGGGATGGGAATCAGCACCTCCAAGTCCGAGTCCATGGTTCTCGCCCGGAAAAGGGTGGAGTGCCATCTCCGGGTTGGGGAGGAGATCCTGCCCCAAGTGGAGGAGTTCAAGTACCTCGGAGTCTTGTTCACGAGTGAGGGAAGAGTGGATCGTGAGATCGTCAGGCGGACCGGTGCGGCGTCTTCAGTAATGCGGACGCTGTATCGATCCGTTGTGGTGAAGAAGGAGCTGAGCCGGAAGGCAAAGCTCTCAATTTACCGGTCGATCTACGTTCCCATCCTCACCTATGGTCATGAGCTTTGGGTTATGACCGAAAGGACAAGATAACGGGTACAAGCGGCTGAAATGAGCGTCCTCCGCCGGGTGGCGGGGCTCTCCCTTAGAGATAGGGTGAGAAGCTCTGTCATCCGGGAGGAGCTCAAAGTAAAGCCGCTGCTCCTCCACATGGAGAGGAGCCAGATGAGGTGGTTCGGGCATCTGGTCAGGATGCCACCCGAACGCCTCCCTAGGGAGGTGTTTCGGGCACATCCGACCGGTAGGAGGCCACGGGGAAGACCCAGGACACGTTGGGAAGACTATGTCTCCCGGCTGGCCTGGGAACGCCTCGGGATCCCCCGGGAGGAGCTGGACGAAATGGCTGGGGAGAGGGAAGTCTGGGCTTCCCTGCTTAGGCTGCTGCCCCCGCAACCCGACTTCGGATAAGCGGAAGAAGATGGATGGATATAAATGATAATAACACCATGTCTATCAACCAAATTTCTCCTGCGCCTAGGAATTTATTTATTCAGTTTGTAAACGGTAACAAAAACGACACAAAGGCGTTTAGATATTAATAAATGTCGATCTAACCACTGTAGTGTGGACCACATATTAATTATAATATACTTGGTATCATTGGGGGCGGGGGGGCGTGGTTGGGGGCGTGGTTATTTACAGCTATAATTCACCAACTCGAGTATTTCATATATATATATATTTCATATATATATATATTTCATATATATATATACATATGTATGAAATACTTGACTTTCAGTGAATTCTAGCTATATATATATATATATATATATATATATATATTTTATTTACATAAAAGAAATACTTGAATTTCAGTGGTCCGGTGGCTATCCATTAGATGGCAGTATTGTCCTGTTTAACTTCTCCGTTCATGATGAGTATATCATTTCAGCCACCGTGTTCAATGGAGAAGTCTGTTCTACATATTTACAGGCAACATACTACTTCCCCTTCGAACGTCTCCTTGTTGTGTGCGCAGTTGTCCACTCTACTCTCTAAAAGCCCTAGATGTTATGACGTCATTGGGCAGGCAAGCTGTTTATATTGTGGGAAAGCGGACGTGAGAACAGGCTGTCCCCACTCAGTCTGAAATCCGCATTGAGCTGGAGGGGGCGTGGCCTCCAGCTCCGGCTGAATACCGGGAGTTTGTCGGGAGAAAATCTCTGCCGGGAGGTTGTCGGGAGAGGCGCTGAATACCGGGATTCTCCCACTAAAAACGGGAGGGTTGGCAAGTACGTTTATATTCTAGTTTCTTCAAAATAGCCACCCTTTGCTCTTATTACTGCTTTGCACACTCTTGGCATTCTCTCGATGAGCTTCAAGAGGTAGTCACCTGAAATAGTTTTCACTTCATAAGTGTGCCTTATCAGGGTTGATTAGTGGAATGTCTTGCTTTATCAATGGTGTTGGGACCATCAGTTGTGTTGTGAATGAGAAGGTGTGTCCAAACGTTTGGCCTGTACTGTAGATATAAAACTTAGGCTGCAGTTTTCTGGGTGAATCTTTCATTTTCATTTTCGAACACCCGTCCGCTGCTCAGAACAGGTCTGTTTCGAGGGGATTCTAGTCTTTTTATCCTTCGTTTTATATCCTTTAATGTTGGTCACATGTGAACAGCAGACAACACTGTTTTGTCCACCTTTTTTTTTTTTAAATTTAGGGTCCAATGTGTGACTTGCTATGGTCCGATCCAGATGACCACTATGGATGGGGCGTCTCTCTCCGTGGCGCTGGTTTCACCTTCGGCCAGGACATCTCAGAGACTTTCAACCACGCCAATGACCTCAGTGTGATTTGTCGAGCCCACCAGCTGGAGATGGAGGTGATCATTTCTGATACTGCTCTTTTGTCGGATCTTATTTTTTGCTCACAATGTCACGGCTTATACAGTATCTCCTGGAAGTGTTTACACTCCTCAATTGACACAATGTGGACATGTGAGGCATACTCACTTGTGTTGCCAGCTGTTTAAGCAGCAATGTTTGTGTTGTGTCTCATGGACTCACCAGTCTTGGAGGATGTTCATTCAGTTTCATTTTGTAGGGGAAAAAAAAGCAGAAAACAGACATCACACAAAACTACAGTCATTTAAAATGTCAACTTTCTAGCTTTAAGAAACACTAAAATTAATCAAGAATATAAATTGTGGCGGTCAGTAATAGGTTAATTTGTTTCAAGCAGAGTAAAACAATTATGGAATCACCCTGTGGGTTGGTAGAGTGGCCGTGCCAGCAACTTGAGGGTTCCAGGTTCGATCCCCGCTTCCGCCATCCTAGTCCCTGCCGTTGTGTCCTTGGGCAAGACACTTTACCCACCTGCTCCCAGTGCCACCCACACTGATTTAAATGTAACTTAGATATTGGGTTTCACTATGTAAAAGTGCTTTGAGTCACTAGAATTGGGAGTAAAATCCCGGGCGCGATCACTGCTGCTGCTCACTGCTCGCCTCACCTCCCAGGGGGTGATCAAGGGTGATGGGTCAAATGCAGAGAATAATTTCGCCACACCTAGTGTGTGTGTGTGACAATCATTGGTACTTTAACTTGGAGAAAAGTGCTGTATAAATATAATTCACTTCACTTCACTGTACATTTTCATATGTAAAGCTAACACATCCTTTAGATTAAATCTGGTTATTAGTTGGCAGTTAAAAAGGAGTCTTTACACCTTGGAGAGCTGTTGCACCAGGTGGATTGACATGAATCACGACTCAAAACACCCGTAATGTCTATTGGAACGAAGGAGAGGATTGTCAAACGTCTTCAAAAAGGTAAATCCGCACGCCAATGTTGCAAAATACGCTGATTGTTCACAGTCATCCATCCATCCATTTTCTACCGCTTATTCCATTCGGGGTAGCGGGGGGCGCTGGAGCCTATCTCAGCTACAATCGGGCGGAAGGCGGGGTACACCCTGGACAAGTCGCCACCTCATCGCAGGGCCAACACAGATAGACAGTTCACAGTCAGCTCCGTCTAAAATCTGGACCAAGGACAAACATCATGGGAAGGTTGTAAGAGGCAAGCATACCGGTAGACCAAGGAAAACATCATAGCGTCAAAACTAGAGATGTCCGATAATATCGGACTGCCGATATTATCAGCCGATAAATGCTTTAAAATGTAATATCGGAAATTATCGGTATCGGTTTCACAAAGTAAAATGTATTACTTTTTAAAATGCCGCTGTGTACACGGACGTAGGGAGAAGTACAGAGCGCCAATAAACCTTAAAGGCACTACCTTTGCGTGCCGGCCAAGTCACATAATATCTACGACTTTTCACACACACAAGTAAATGCAATGCATACTTGGTCAACAGCCATACAGGTCACATTGAGGGTGACCGTATAAACAACTTTAACACTGTTACAAATATGCACCACACTGTGAACCCACACCAAACAAGAATGACAAACACCTTTCGGGAGAACATCCGCACCGTAACACAACATAAACACAACAGAACAAATACCCAGAACCCCTTGCAGCACTAACTCTTCCGGGACGCTACAATATACAACTCCCCCCACCTCAACCTCCTCAGGCTCTCTCAGGGAGAGCATGTCCCAAATTCCAAGCTGCTGTTTTGAGGCATGTTAAAAAATGTATGCACTTTGTGACTTCAATAATAAATATGGCAGTGCCATGTTGGCATTTTTTTCCATAACTTGAGTTGATTTATTTTGGAAAACCTTGTTACATTGTTTAATGCATCCAGCGGGGCGTCACAACAAAATTAGGCATAATAATGTGTTAATTCCACGACTGTATATATCGGTATAGGTTGATATCGGTATCGGTAATTAAGAGTTGGACAATATCGGAATATTGGATATCGGCAAAAAAGCCATTATCGGACATCTCTAGTCAAAACAGAAAACTTAAAACAGTCTAAAAAATGTGTTAAAAACAGAAAATTCACAACAAAACACATGAAGAACAAATGTGTGGAAAATGGAGTACCATGTAAATGAAGACCCCCATTAACATCTAAGGCCCTGTTTACACTAAGCCGAATAAGGTTATCCAGGGTAAATCACACCTAAGCTTATCCGTGTCCACACAACAATGCCACCGTTTAAGACCCCCGACCCCCGTCCGTCCGCGGGCGCAATGCGACCTAGTACGCATGCGCGAAAAAAATTAATACAAATTTTTAAAATTTTTTAAAAAAGCGTCCATCTGCTCCTAGCTCTCCGGTTGATGACTTTACTTCGCTGTGAAGTTATTTAAAAGAGCTATATTGTAAATAGTTTGCTGTGCATTTTACATTGGTTTGCTGTGTTTTGTGTGCAAGTTTTTAAACTAAAAGTGATCTCCTTTGAACAATATCCAGTGTTGTGGTATTTCAATTAACTAGAATCCAGTGTGCTGTGGGGCCCTATTGTAGTGACTCACACCTGAGCCATCATAAATTCATCAAATCTTTAATCCACACGAGAAAGGAGACAATGCGATAAACAGTTCGGGACACGAGGGCATGGTTCCATCTAGGGCTGCAACAACTAATCGATTAAAATCGATTAAAATCGATTATTAAAATAGTTGCCGATTAATTTAGTCATCGATTCGTTGGATCTATGCTATGCGCATGCGCAGAGTTTTTATTTTTTTATTTTTTTAATAATTTTTATTTTATTTTTATTTTTATTTTTATTTTTATTTTTATTTTTATTTTTATTTTTATTTTTATTTTTATTTTTATTTTTATTTTTATTTTTATTTTTTATTTTTTATTTTTTAAAATAAACCTTTATTTATAAACTGCAACATTTACAAACAGCTGAGAAACAATCAAAATAAGTATGGTGCCAGTATGCTGTTTTTTTTTCAATAAAATACTGGATAGGATAGAAATGTAGTTTGTCTCTTTTATCCGATTACTAATCGATTAATCGAAGTAATAATCGACAGATTAATCGATTATCAAATTAATCGTTAGTTGCAGCCCTAGTTCCATCTTTCAGCTGTGCGCTAATGGCGGAGTTAGCGAAGATGCGGGCATCACGCACCCTTCCTGGCCATTTCACAGTCACACCCATAAAGCAATATTTGTAGTCACCCACTGGCTGTATCACATCCACGGGAGGAAGGGACCAAGTTTTCCGGTGGGTAGAATCACAGCTGACTGTTCGAAAGTTCTCTTGCCGTCTGAGAAGTGTTGATTCCGAAATAGCTGCAATCGCCCTTCTCTTAAGGTATTGATTTGTGGTTTCCAGAAGCGTCTGTACATGTAGAAGAAGGAGAAACACAGGCATCTCTGCATGATCCGCCTCCATCTTTGTTATGAAGCTGGCTTTGGCACGTTCTTTCTGATGTCTCTTCCTGTGTGGGGCGCGGACTTTGTGGCGTCACTTTCTGTGTGGACGGGGTCTTTCTGGCGTCACTTCCTCTCCGAACTCACTTTGTAAACAATCAATGAATCCATACAAAGCTAAGTGCCGGAGATTCAAGAAATACACGGCGTACTTACCCGTGTAAAAATGTGTCCGAGGAGGGGGACCTTAAACGCTGGTTTAGTGTGGCCGAAACGGGGCTTAGGCTAAATAATTATTCGTTTAAGGGGTTAAACGACTTAGTGTAGACATGGCCTAGAACAGAAAAACAAGGTGACAATGTGTTAAGGAAAAGTAATGAAAGTCATATTCAGTGATGAACCGCAAATCTGCATTGGGCAAAGTGATGATGTTGGAACTTTTGTTTGGTCTTGTTCTAATGAGATTTATGAAGACGACTGCCTGAAGAAAACATGCAAATTGTCACTGATGATAAGTGGCTGCATGTCAACTAATGGCACTGGGGAGATGGCTGTCACTTCTTTCACTCTACTTCAGTGTTTTTCAAGCGTTTCTGAGCCAAGGCACATTTTTTTTCATTGAAAAAATCTCGAGGCACACCACCAGCAGAAAACATTAAAAAAGGAAACTCAGCAGCCGATATTGACAGTAAAAAGTCGTTCTCGCAATTGTCTCATTTGAATTCAAACCATAACCAAGCATGCATCACTATAGCTCTTGTCTCAAAGTAGGTGTACTGTCACCACCTGTCACATCACGCCGTGACTTATTTTGAGTTTTTTGCTGTTTTCCTGTGTGTAGTGTTTTAGTTCTTGTCTTGCGCTCCTATTTTGTTGTTGATTGTCATGTCATGTACTTTGTGGACGCCGTCTGCTCCACGCGCTGTAAGTCTTTGCTGTCGTCCAGCATTCTCTTTTTGTTTACTTTGCAGCCAGTTCAGTTTTAGCTTCGTTTTGCATAGCCATCTCTAAGCTCCAATGCCTTTTCTTAGCGGCACTTGCCTTTTGTTTATTTTTGGTTTAAGCATTAGATACCTTTTTACCTACACGCTGCCTCCCGCATATTGTGATCACGACAAACCATGTTCCCGGCATCTACAAAGCAATTAGCTACCTGCTGCCACCTACTGATATGGAAGCGTATTACACGGTTACGCTGCCGATCTCTAGACAGCAAAGACACTCAACAACGGCACATTTGCGGATTATAATTATTGAATTGCAAAAAATATTTTTACCCCAATTAGGTGAAATTACATAATCTCCCACGGCACACCAGACAATATCTCACGGTACACTGATCCAAAAATGTAACTAGTTTCTGACTACCATAATTGATATTCTAGATTTATTTTAGTGTTTCTTAAAGCCAGAAAGTTGACATTGAAAATGATTATACTTCTGTGTCATGTCTGTTTTTTTTTTCTACGACTGAATGAGATTCTCCAGGACCGGTGATTCCATCATTGTTCCGTGACCAATGTAGGCTGATCATGTGACTCTCATCATTCAGGGCTTCAGCTGGCACCATGACAAAAACGTTGTGACGATCTTCAGCGCACCGAATTATTGTTATCGCTGTGGCAACAAGGCGGCGATCATGGAACTTGAAAACACACTGAAATGCTCCTTGTAAGTCACACGTTTTCTTTCCTCACGTACAAACCCCGTTTCCATATGAGTTGGGAAATTGTGTTAGATGTAAATATAAACGGAATACGATGATTTGCAAATCATTTTCAACCCATATTCAGTTGAATATGCTACAAAGACAACATATTTGATGTTCAAACTGATAAACTTTTTTTTTTTTTTGCAAATAATCATTAACTTTAGAATTTGATGCCAGCAACACGTGACAAAGAAGTTGGGAAAGGTGGCAATAAATACTGATAAAGTTGAGGAATGCTCATCAAACACTTATTTGGAACATCCCACAGGTGAACAGGCAAATTGGGAACAGGTGGGTGCCATGATTGGGTATAAAAGTAGATTCCATGAAATGCTCAGTCATTCACAAACAAGGATGGGGCGAGGGTCACCACTTTGTCAACAAATGCGTGAGCAAATTGTTGAACAGTTTAAGAAAAACCTTTCTCAACCAGCTATTACAAGGAATTTAGGGATTTCACCATCTACGCTCCGTAATATCATCAAAGGGTTCAGAGAATCTGGAGAAATCACTGCACGTAAGCAGCTAAGCCCGTGACCTTCGATCCCTCAGGCTGTACTGCATCAACAAGCGACATCAGTGTGTAAAGGATATCACCACATGGGCTCAGGAACACTTCAGAAACCCACTGTCAGTAACTACAGTTGGTCGCTACATCTGTAAGTGCAAGTTAAAACTCTCCTATGCAAGGCGAAAACCGTTTATCAACAACACCCAGAGCTGGGCCTGAGCTCATCTAAGATGGACTGATACAAAGTGGAAAAGTGTTCTGTGGTCTGACGAGTCCACATTTCAAATTGTTTTTGGAAACTGTGGACGTCGTGTTGTCCGGACCAAAGAGGAAAAGAACCATCCGGATTGTTATAGGCGCAAAGTGTAAAAGCCAGCATGTGTGATGGTATGGGGGTGTATTAGTGCCCAAGACATGGGTAACTTACACATCTGTGAAGGTACATACAGGTTTTGGAGCAACATATGTTGCCATCCAAGCAACGTTACCATGGACGCCCCTGCTTATTTCAGCAAGACAATGCCAAGCCACGTGTTACATCAACGTGGCTTCATAGTAAAAGAGTGCGGGTACTAGACTGGCCTGCCTGTAGTCCAGACTTGTCTCCCATTGAAAATGTGTGGCGCATTATGAAGCCTAAAATACCACAACAGAGACCCCCGGACTGTTGAACAACTTAAGCTGTACATCAAGCAAGAATGGGAAAGAATTCCACCTGAGAAGCTTCAAAAATGTGTCTCCTCAGTTCCCAAACCTTTACTGAGTGTTGTTAAAAGGAAAGGCCATGTAACACAGTGGTGAACATGCCCTTTCCCAACTACTTTGGCACGTGTTTCAGCCATGAAATTGTAAGTTAATTAATATTTGCAAAAAAAAAAAAAGGTTTATGAGTTTGAACATCAAATAATGTTGTCTTTGTAGTGCATTCAATTGAATATGGGTTGAAAAGGATTTGCAAATCATTGTATTGCGTTTATATTTACATCTAACACAATTTCCCAACTCATATGGAAACGGGGTTTGTAAATACGTTGGCTGAAGTGAATCGACTAGATTCAATAAAGACACTTCCTGACTATAATTCCGACTGACAAAAGATGGCTTTGTTTGCCAGCCAACAGTTTGATCCCGCCCCCCGCAAAGCAGCGCACCAAGTGTCGTGGCGATCTCCGGACTACTTCCTTTGAAGATCTAAAGCTGGTGGCTACACACATCAACTGGGGATCCAGCACTGAAAACAATCTGATTGGCAAAACAAATGGGAGGAGCAATCAGAAATCGTTTCTGTTTGTGCGGTATTTACTTTTCAGTCACACAGTATATTATTGCAATGCTTGTTGCCAACAATAGCAATATTCAGTACATTCTGTTTTGCAGGCACAAATACACTAAGTGGAAGACAAAAGCTTCATCAATAAATATTTTGTCTATTGTGTTAAAATAACTGCTAATATAAATAAAACTGCTCTAAATGGGTTATACTTGTATAGCACTTTTCTACCTTCAAGGTACTCAAAGCGCTTTAACACTATTTCCACACTGATGGCGGGAGGTGCCTGCAAGGCCCTAACCACGACCCAAGAGTGAAATGTCTTGCCCAAGGACACAACTAGGATGACGGAAGCTGGGGATCGAACCTGGAATCCTCAGGTTGCCGGCATGGCCGCTCTACCAACCAAGCCACGCCATCCCCTTTAGATACAGATTTTTTTTTTACACTTAAAATAAGTCGACTACTTCAGCCCGACATATACAGTACAGGCCAAAAGTTTGGACACACCTTCTCCTCATTCAATGGGTTTTCTTTATTTTCATGACTATTTACATTGTAGATTGTCACTGAAGGCATCAAAACTATGAATGAACACATGTGGAGTTATGTACTTAACTGGAAACATGTTTTATATTCTAGTTCCTTCAAAATAGCTACCCTTTGCTCTAATTACCGCTTTGCACACTCTTGGCATCTCGATGAGCTTTAAGAGATAGTCAACTGAAATGATTTTCACTTCACAGGTGTGCCTTATCAGGGTTGATTAGTGGAATTTCTTGCTTTATCAACGGGGTTGGGACCATCAGTTGTGTTGTGAATGAGAAGGTGTGTCCAAACCTTTGGCCTGTACTGTATATTAGTATATATTTTGGGGCTTTTAATCCTTTAAACGCCAGTATGTTTACATGTCTCTAATGCTGGTACATACACACCATTATTCAACATCAATAGGAATGAAAGAAAATAGTACCAAGTTATGACGTTTTGCTGCATGCTTTAAATGGGGAAAAGTCGCATAGTATGGTGGACAAATGTTGCCAGTCGTCCAAACGGAAATGAAACTGTTCACCCCAAACATTTTTAATTTGCACATCGTAGGAACTACAAATCTTACATTTGCATTTAAACATCACGGAATTATTTTAGCAAGTTTAAAAATTACATTTGTCCTAGCTCATTTTCGTTAGGAATATGTCAAGAGTTTTTGTAAAATTTGCAGATTATTAATAAAACTATTAAGATGTCCATGCTTTGTTTAAAGACTAGTTACACTCCTAACTGAGTGGGATACATTGTGCTTGTCTACAAACCTGTATTTGTAGACAGATGTGTGTGCAAAAAAGATGGATGTATAAAACGAGTATTTTCATAAATAAAATGTTCAGTACTTAAATTTATAAACCAGGGGTGTCCAAATTGGGTGTCATTTGTGGCCTACAGTATATTTTCAAAATAAAATCCAACCCAAAAACATGTAATGCGAAAACGCCAAGCTTTAAATACGTGTAATAATAATAATATGCTTTGTAACCAACAAACAGAAACACAATTTTTTTTCTTTAAAGTTAAAGTACACTGATAGTCACACACACACACTAGGTGTGGTGAAATTAACATCTGCATTGGACCCATCCCCATGTTCACCCCCTGGGAGGTGAGGGGAGCAGTGAGCAGCCGCGGTGGCCGCGCTCGGGAATAATTTTTTTGATTTAACCCCCAATTCCAACCCTTGATGGTGAGTGCCAAGCAGGGAGGCAATGGGTCCCATTTTTAGAGTCTTTGGTATGACTCCGCCGGGGTTTGAACTCACGACCTTCGAGTCTCAGGGCGGACACTCTTACGACAAGGCCACTGAGCAGGTTTAAATATATATATATATATACATATATATTTCAGTTTTTATAATGTAAAATTTAAAAAAAATAATAAAATAAAATAAAATTAAAAAAAAATATATATATATATTATTTTTTTTTTTTTTATATAAAAAAAAAAATATATATATATATATATATATATATATATATTTATTTATTTTAAAAACAACATTTTTATTTATTTTTTTAAATAAAAAAAAGAAGAAAAAAAAAATTATTTATATTTTATAAAAATGTTTTTTGTACAAATAAAAAAAATTAATCATATATATATATATACATATAAATATATTTTTTATTTATTTATTTTTTAAATACATTAAATACAAAAAATAAAATAAAAATAATATATATATTTTATTTGTATTTTTTTTACATGATAAAAACTGAAATAAAAATTAAAATTAAATTTAAAAAAAAATGTATATATTTAAAAAAAATAAATAAATATATATATATATATATATATATATATTTATTTATTTTTATTTATTTTTAAATTTGAAAAAAAAAAAAAAAATATATATATATATATATATATATATATATATATATATATATATATATATATATATATATATATATATATATATATATAAATATATATATATATATTTATTTATTTTTTAAATTTTTACATGATAAAAACTGAAATGGTCCGCTTGCTTTGACTTTTCAGTATGTGGCCCTTGGTGGAAAAGGTTTGGACACCACTGATATAAAACAATACACACAGTAACATACCCATCCATCCATTTTTTCTACCGCTTGTCCCTGTCTGGTTCGCGGGGGGGGTGCTGGAATCTATCTCAGCCGCATTCGGTCGGAAACGTACATGAACATATAGATAAAAATATAAATACACGTTTACATTCGACATAGATAAATAAACATGCACTTAGTTTCAGTAATAGCTCTTAGTGTCAACCATCAGCCTCATGTATCAAGCTCCCGTGTGAGGTCCCTACCGGAAGCTTAAATTCCCAAAATAAAAGCGTCATGATGTAACCGTGTGGTGTGTTCGCTGGCATTAGACTTGCGTGTGGTCAACAGTTTAAATCCTAACTAACATTAACGTTGAGTTGTAGTGATTTCTATCAAACAGGTTGGCGCGTTGGGCCGAGCGCGGCGCCTGGTCTTTTATTTTGTCAGGCAGCTGCTTCCGGCGTGGGGGGATGTGGTCGCGGACTAGGGCCATTCGCCAAATTAGCTGGCTGCAGCCTTCCAGGGACACCTCGTACGGAGCACCGGAGCCCTCAGTGCGGTAAGTAAACAAGGTTATTTGTTGGAGGGGAAGGGAGAAAAAAAACAAAACAAACATGTAAATGTGTCAGGGAGCGTGTAGCGGACGTGTGGATGTGGCGCCTCCAGATAGGCGCACAGCTGCCGGGTTTCATCTCCTAACTGTATCTATACAATATTCATACATTATTCCCTTTTACTGCCATTTTTTAGCCTCGTTGTGTTTGCCCGCGGTCCAGTTTGGACTGGTTTGGGTCAGGTGGTCAGTGTGGGCTTTCTCATTGCGCCGACAAAAAGGTACATTTTTAGGTACATTTTTAGGTAAATTCCTGTAAATTTAATTAAAAAAATAAATAAAAACATGGTGAAATGTATGTAAACGTGACGTTGGAGGCGATATGTGGTTAATGTGTAGCCACACAGGCCGGCTGTGATTGGCTGAGAGTGAGGGCACAAGCCCGCGGATCACTCGGTCCAAAGTTCACCTTCATTAGCAATTAAAAGTATTGATTAACGCTGCGTTTATGCCTTTATGGCTGAGGAAACTCTGCTTTTCCCCTCCTCCTCCTCCTCCTCGCCGCTCTCCTGACACTTTAATTGAATTTAAAGAGGCCGCACAGCCTCCGGCGAGACTTGGGCGCGCATGTCAGTCAAACAGCAGCCATGTTTGGTGCAATTCCCCGGAGGAGTTTCATCATCATGCTGCGGCACATCCTCCCATGCACGGGGCCTCCGGTCTAGGAGCCGACACGGTGCACCACCAGATGAGAGCGGGCACGTGCACGCGCGTTCGTGGCAGTTTCATCTGGCTGCATCCGGACACAAACTTTAGTGCACGCGCCAAAATAAATCCGCTGCACGGTGACTCCAAGCTGCACAAAGTTGCAACGCATCGTTCCAGGGCACTGCAGCAAAGTGGAGACTGTGGAGCGGACCTGGGCAAATTAAGGCCCGGGGGCCACATCCGTTAAGTTTTTCAATTTGGCCCGCTGGACATCCATCCGTCCATCCATTTACTACCACTTATTCCCTTCGGGGTCGCGGGGGGTGCTGGAGCCTATCTCAGCTACAATCAGGCGGAAGGCGGGGTACACCCTGGACAAGTCGCCACCTCATCGCAGGGCCATTCCCCCCAATTTTTTTTTTTAGATCTTTAAGATCTAAAATTGATCAAAATTGTTCGAGATGCAAAGAAAAATCCACAAATAACTTCAGCTGAAATACAGGACTCTCTGAAAAATGTGTGGTGTGGCTGTTTCAAGATGCACAATAAGGAGGCACTTGAAGAAAAATGGGCTGCATGGTCGAGTGGCCAAAAAGTTTAATTTTGGTCTCATTACTCCAAATTACTTTGTTCCAGAAGTTTTGAGGCTTGTCTCTGTGCTGTCTGGCGTAATGTAATACTTTGTGACATTTGCGCAGAAATGGCTTTCTTCTGGTGACTCGACCGTGCAGCCCATTTTTCTTCAAGTGCCTCCTTATTGTGCATCTTGAAACCGCCACACCACAATTTTTCAGAGTCCTGTATTTCAGTTGAAGTTATTTGTGGATTTTTCTTTGCATCTTCAGTGTTTCCCATAAACTGCCAAGATACCTGTGGCGGTGGGGGCGTGGCTATGGGCGTGGTCACATGACATCATCGAGTAATTTGCATAATTTACTACAATTATATGATTTTCTCTAAAAAGGCTCAAAAAATGTATACTTACTAATTAATAATAACAGTTTTGTTTTAAACGTCCATCCATCCATCCATTTTACAATATAATTACAACACTTTATGTACATATTTATATACAGATTTGAACAATAAGTTATTCACTAAAATATATTTATTAATTGTGGTTCTTACAAAAAATATATCTTATAAAAATATAAAAGCTAAAATGTCTCTTAAAGCTCTGCCCCTTTAATTAGTGCATACTAAATAATTTAACTTTAGCCTACTACTACAACCATATTATTTACCAGCAACATAAAGTGAAACAGAGGCAGAGGTGTCCTGTCACAGTCAGTAACAAATAAACAGAAAACAGTAGTGGTGGTAGATAGACACAAAGCTTCATCAAACATCTGATCCACTGAACAAAGACCTCCAAAAAAAAAATCTTGATCCTACACTTCTCTTTTGTAAAGTAAATCTGAACAGCCGATATGGGCATCTACATCAACTATATGATTTGCCTGAGAAGCTGGACAAAAAAAACAAAAAAACAAAACAAAACAAAAAAAATCAATTAATTAATTTTTTTTTTTTTTTTTTGTGGCGGCCTTAATTCTTTCGTGGCGGGCCGCCACAAATAAATGAATGTGTGGGAAACACTGATCTTGAACAATTTTCCTGGCAGTTGTGGCTGAAATCTTTGCTGGTCTACCTGAATCCCTCATTTTCCACTTCTTAATCAGCGTTTGAACACTGCTGATTGGCATTCTCAGTTCCTTGGATATCTTTTTATACCCCTTTCCTGTTTTATGCAGTTCAATTACCTTTTCTCACAGATCCTTTGACAATTATTTTGCCTTCCCCATGACTCAGAATCCAGAAACATCTGTGCAGCACTGGATGAAAGATGCAATGGTCTGTCAGAAGCCCAGAAACTCACTGACCTTTTATACACACACATTAATTACAAACAAACAGGCCACAGGTGAGGATTGGAACCTTGATTAGCCATTCAAACCTGTTTGATCTGATAACATGCACAAAAGTTGACACAAAGTCACCGGGGTATGTAAACTTTTGATCAGGGTCATTTGGGTACTTTCTTTTGTCATGTTGATTTAAAAAGAGTAAACACAGTTGTTTGCCAATAAATAGCTTCACACAACCATTAAGCATGAGTGGAAGAAAGGTGGTTATCATTCATATTCTCTGAAGAATGGCCAAAACATCATAAATTCTCCCAGGATATGTAAACTTATATACGACTGTGTGTGTGTATATATATATATATATATATATATATATATATATATATATATATATATATATATATATATATATATATATATATATATATATATATATATATATATATATATATATATATATATAGAAATACTTGAATTTCAGTGCTCATTTATTTACACATTTACACACACATAACACTCCTTTTGAAGCAATGCATGATGGGAATCCGGATGTTGTGTGTCAGTGTATTAACGTGCCGGCTTGAATAAACACACGCTGAGAAATAGCTCCGTGCCTGCCTACTTTATGGGCTATAGATAAACCTATGAATAACGGAGACATATATAATAGTCTCCTTCTTGTTGTTTGTGCAGTTGCGCACTGAGCTCCAAAAGCCGTAGATGTTATAACGTGACTGGGCCGTCACGCTGTTTATATGGAGGAAAAGTGGACGTGACCACAGGCTGTACTCACTCAGGTCCGGCTGGAAATCGGGAGAAATTCTGGAGAATGGTTGTCCCGGGAGATTTTCGGGAGAGGCACTGAAAATCGGGAGTCTTCCCGGAAAATTCGGGAGGGTTAGCAAGTTTGGTTACTATGGTAATCTAATTAGTTACTATGGTAATGTAAGTCACAGCAGCTCAGACGAGGCACCAAGCAGTGTGGGTGGGGAGCGTTTCCACAGAGTGTTTCCAGAGCGAGCCTGAAATGCGGGTGTCAGGGACAGACACGGAAGGAGATTTTTATAACAAAGTTCTAAAGCTTAGTGATATATCAGATTGTAGGTGTTTTTTTGTTTTTTTTACCCTTCACGTTCATATTTCGCTGTGTTTGTTGCATTTTTGTTGCATTTCGCTTGATTTTTTTTTTCCCCCCCAAATATTTTTATTGCATTTTGCAGACAGTACAGCATGATGAATCATGGCAACAGCAAGTTGAGGTATCTGCACATTTTACAATATGTAACATAATAAACCCAGTGTTTCACACACATTCATTTATTTTTTGGCGGCCCGCCACGAAAGAATTACGTCCGCCACAAATTAAAATAAATAAATAAATAAAAAATGAAAAATAATTTATTTTTTTTTGTTCTCTCCAGCTTCTCAGGCATATCATATAGTTGATGTAGATGCCCATATCGGCTGTTCAGATTTACTTTACAAAAGAGAAGTGTAGGATACTACTCTTGTTGCCTTATTTGTATTTGACTTTATTAAATGTATTTATATTAGAAACACAACATGTGTATATAACAAAGGGTGCAAAGTCTGTAGGCAGTAGGAAACACATGGTTAAGTGTAGGGAGTAAAACTGATGGCAGTCTAAAGTTCAAGATTTTTGGAGCTCTTTGTTCAGTGGATCAGATGTTTGATGAAGCTCTGTGTCTATCTACCACCACTACTGTTTTCTGTTTATTTGTTACTGACTGTGGCAGGACACCTCTGCCTCTGTTTCACTTTATGTTGCTGGTAAATAATATGGTTGTAGTAGTAGGCTCAAGTTAAATTATTTAGTATGCACTAATTAAAGGGGCAGAGCTTTGAGACATTTTATCTTTTATATTTTATAAGATATATTTTTTGTAAGAACCACAATTAATAAATATATTTCAGCTGTGTACATACATCTACTGATGCTTAGTCTGGACACATCCTCAGTGACCTCTTGGATTCACCGGGCGTTTCGGGTCTCTCAACTGGTCATACGCCCTCCTCCAAGCGACCCAACCGGGGGTAATCAAATCCCCCGGCTTGTGTCCAGACGGCTCGCTAGCTACCATGACTCCAAGGATCTCCTCTTTTGAGCCACAACCATCTCGAGGCCCTTTCCGCCGCTTCGGTGGTACTGCGGATGGCTCTCCTCTTTTTCTCTCCATCGATACCCAAACTGCTGAAGGCTCTGACCAAGGAACGGGCTGCAAATCCTCTGCATCCAACCTCCACAGGGAAACACCTTGCTCTCCAACCAGCCTGTTGACAGTCGCTGACCAGTCCCGCATACTTGGAGAGCTTCCTCTCGAAGGCTTCTTCCAGGCGATCTTCCCACGGGACTGTCAGCTCCAGCAGCACAGCTTGTTTGGTGGACTCAGACACAAGGACAATGTCTGGTCGCAGGGTGGTGACTGCGATGTGGCTGGGGAACTTCAGCTGGTTTTCAAGGTCCACCAACAACTGCCAGTCTTTTGCAGACGTCAGGATGCCTGCTGATGTTCTACTAGCAGGAGTTGGCGTGTCCCCAGCTCTGACAAAGGCGATGGTTTTCTTGGAGGGGTGGAACTGTTTTGCCAATGCCAGTCCTGTGCTAATGGCTTCAGCGATGGTCTTAAGGACTTGGTCATGCCTCCACCTGTACCTTCCATCTCCAAGTGCCCTTGTACAGCAACTGAGGATATGTTCCAGGGTTCCTCGCTTGGAGCACAGTGGGCATGCTGGTGTCTCTGCTATGCCCCATGTGTGCAGGTTTGAAGGGCTTGGGAGCACATCATACACTGCCTGGATGAGAAATTTGATGCGTTGCGGCTCGGCTTTCCAAATCTCAGCCCAGGTCACTCTCCTCTCAACCGCATTGTCCCATCTTGTCCAAGCTCCCTGTTGCTTCATTCCAACAGCCTTGCAGGTTCTTGTCTCCTCCACTGCCGCTCTCACCTCATCCTGAACAAGACGTCGGCCTTCTTTCCCCCTAGTGTTCAGTTGGGGAGTTGGAAAGAATCCTAGCCCAGCTCGACCCCGTGTGACTGCTCCAACCAGGCTCCTGTGTCGCAGCCTTGCATCTGCCTCTTGAACTGCTTCCTCTGCCCTCCATTTCCTGCCAGTCCTCACTTGGATCCCTGCTTTGGCCACCTTCGGATCACTTGAGTCCCTGTACTGTACCACTTCTCTGGCTCTAGTTACCTTAAATTCCTCCTCCAAGGATTTGAAAGGCAACTGCAGTTTGTTGCTGTTCCCGTAGAGTGCAATGCTACTCAGGCTCTTAGGTAGTCCCAGCCATCTCCGGAGGTGGTTGCTGACCCTCCGTTCTAGGATCTCAACTGTCGAGATGGGGAACGAGTAGATGAGGAGGGGCCACAGGATCCTGGGAAGAATGCCATGCTGGTAAATCCAGGCTTTAAACTTCCCAGGTAAGCCTGACTTGTCCACGGATTTCAGCCAGCCATCCAACTCAGCGCATGTCGACTGGATGGAGGTTGTGTCTCTCAAAGAGCAGTCAAAAACCTTGCCCAAGCTCTTGACTGGCTTCTCTGAGATTGTTGGAATGGCCGTGCCTGTGATGTTAAACCGGAACTTGTCCTCCACCTTCCCCTTCTTCAGCACCATTGATCTGGATTTGGCGGGTTTGAAACGCATCCGGGCCCACTCCACCAACTTTTCAAGTCCCTTCAGAATCCAACGGCAGCCTGGAACTGATTCTGTCATGACTGTGAATAACTTATTGTTCAAATCTGTATATAAATATGTACATAAAGTGTTGTAATTATATTGTAAAATGGATGGATGGATGGATGGATGGACATTTAAAACAAAACTGTTATTATTAATTAGTAAGTATACATTTTTTGAGCCTTTTTAGAGAAAATCAAATCATTGTAGTAAATTATGCAAATTACTCGATGATGTCATGGTGACCACGCCCATAGCCACGCCCCCACCGCCACAGGTATCTTGGCAGTTAATGGGAAACACTGAAGCCCCACCCCTTACAATACCCACCCACTCAATTCCCAAGGTAATTGTCACCTAGTGCCCATAACAAATATAGACACACATGAATATATACAAACATAGATTCAATCTAACAAAATGTATTAAAGATAAATAAAAAAATAGATAAGGTAAAATAAATACATAAATAATACATAAGATATACAATAAAATATAACGTAAAAGTAAATAAACACAAGGAATGGGGGTCAGGGGGTGGGGTTGGGTGCTTCAGCGGTCAGCTCTGTCTAAATTGTGTTACTCGAATCGCTTGGGGTGATGTCAAGCTTGTCCCTAATAAGGTCTAAGAGGGGGCCCCAAGTTTTATGGAAAGATGACACAGATCCTTTCTGCAAGAACCGAAGCTTCTCTAATTGTAGACACCGCAAGACATCTTGTATCCAACTGTTATGGGTGTTTCGCTTGACTGTCGATGGAGAGGGGGTGTGACGTTCATATGTTGTCAATATTCAGTGTTTTAGCGTTCATAGTTAATATTGTAAATCCCACATTCTTTATTTTCATGTACATTCTGGGTGTCTCATTCCGTAAAAAAAATTACAATTCCATTCCGTTTTCAAGGCGGTCTGTCATAAAGTTTTTAGCTTTTAATCAGACATTATTGTGAGGTTTTGTATTAGTGTTCCTAAAAGTAGATATACCGGCCCCCAGACACATTTTTTCTCTACATTTGGCCTCCCAAGTAAAAATAATTAGCTGTCAGCCAAGACGCTGGAACATGCCGAGTCAGTCCCTCGTGGAATTTGCGACGTTGCCATCGACCCAATTCACGAATCAAGCGTGGCCTCGCAACTTTGTCCGTAGTCCGCACTTTTCGGCCAGCGTTTTTTTCCGCCAATCTCAAACAGGCACTTCAACCGTCTAATCCAGCGATTCTCAAACTTTGATACACCAAATACTCACTTGATTGAAGTCGTTTTTAACAGTGTTACTCTTCAAACTGTGTCATGTTGCAGTGGCCAAAATATTACATAAACTTGTTAAATAAAACATCTGATTTGTTTTTAATGAGTACTTAGGCCAGGCCTGAGCAATTATTTTGACTCGGGGGGCCAAATCTAGAGAAAAAAAAAGTGTCTGGGGACCGGTATATCTATTTTTAGGAACACTAATACAAATCCTCACAATAATGTCTGATTGAATGCTAAAAACGTTATGACAGACCGCCTTAAAAAACGGAATGGAATTTTAAATTTTTTTACTGAATGAGACACCCAGAATGTACATAAAAATAAAGAATGTGGGATTTACAATATTAACAACATATGAACGTCACACCCCCTCTCCATCGACATATTTTACAATCAAGCGAAACGCAATGAAAATGCAACAAACACAGCGAAATATGAATGCGAAGAGTAAAAAAAAACCCACCTACAATCTGACATATCACTAAGCTTTAGAACTTTGTTGTAAAAATCTCCTTCAGCGTCTGTCCCTGACACCCGCATTTTCAGGCTCGCTCTGGAAACACTCTGTGGAAACGCTCCTCACCCACAGTGCTTGGTACCTTGTCTGAGCTGTGACTTAGATTACCATAGTAACTAATTAGATTACCATAGTAACTAGTATATCATGCAAAAGCGCAGATTCCAACCATAGAAATACTTTGTATAGTTCAAGACTTACGGTCATTTGAAAACATCACTGCACATCATAATGGCAGTTAAAGTTTCCATCTTAAAGATCTTAAAAAAATATTTGGGGCCTTAATTTACCGAGGTCTGACTTAGGCCTACTACGCTACTGTATTTTAAGTTGGACATTATGGTAGTACTGGAGGAGGTGGTACTGTGTGAACAAAGTTTGAGAGGCGCACTAGGAATCAAAACTTTGTTTCTTGTGTAGTCTTGCAGACAACTTGTAACAATATTTTATTGCGCTCATATCAGAATGTACCTGCTTAGCTTAGACCTACTTCCTGTTCCTGTCTACGGCGCTAAGCCTTCTGGGTAACGTACTATATAAACATTCAGTTGACATGCATTCATGTATTTATTTTAGCTCTATGTATCCACGGTAAGGCAATTAAGAACCGATTTGCAATGCTGACCTTGCAATGAGGCAGCATTTACATGCTGGAGATGTTGAAGTGTGATGATAATCTCTCATGGTCTCTAATTTAACCACCAAAATGAGCGCTGTAGAGGGTGGACGTGTTGGAACGTAAACACTTTCCAAGCATAAAAGACGATCAATAAGGAAGACTTTGGTGGTGGGTTTTTTCTATAATTGTAATTATCACTATTATTAGGTCATTTGACAATAAGCTCTTGAGTATGTGCTTCTAGTGTCTACTGCTAAGTTAGTGTGGTATAAAATGAGTAAAACATCAATACAGTATTTGTTTTTCAAGGTGAAGGTTACAAGGAACACTTCAAACATTATAAATAATGATAAATAGGTTATACTTGTATAGCGCTTTTCTACCTTCAAGGTACTCAAAGCACTTTGACAGTATTTCCACATTCACACACACATTCACACACTGATGGAGGGAGCTGCCATGCAAGGCGCTACCAGCACCCATCAGGGGCAAGGGTGAAGTGTCTTGACCAAGGACACAACGGACGTGACTAGGATGGTAGAAGGCGGGGATTGAACCCCAGTAACCAGCAACCCTCCGATTACTGGCACGGCCACTCTACCAACTTCGCCACGCCGCCCCCAAACATTGATATATATTAGATTTTATTTTTATTTTTTAAAAGCTGCTGCAAATTCAGGCAACAACCACAAAAAAAAGCCAGCGAAATCCTGGACAGACTGCTGAGCTAATGTTGGCTAATGTGTTGTCATTCCTTCTCCCCAAAAGCTGTAAGGCTACAGCTAGATGCCCCCCAGTAGCTAGGTCGGGCAATGGAAAGGCGCCAAAGTGAACCGAGTAGGTACCGTGCAGGTGTTTAGAGTGAGGAGTTCTCCTTCCAGAGTACATGTACAAAACCCAAAACCAGTGAAGTTGTCACGTTGTGTAAATGGTAAATAAAAACAGAATACAATGATTTGCAAATCCTTTTCAACTTATATTCAATTGAATAGACTGCAAAGACAAGATATTTAATGTCCGAACTGGTAAACTTTGTTATCTTTTGCAAATATTAGCTCATTTGGAATTTGATGCCTGCGACATGTTTAAAAAAAGCTGGCACAAGTGGCAAAAAAGACTGAGAAAGTTGAGGAATGCGCGTCCAACACTTACTTGGAACATCCCGGGTGCATGATTGGGTATACAAGCAGCTCCCATGAAATGCTCAGTTGTTCACAAACAAGGATGGGGCGAGGGTCACCACTTTGTCAACAAATGCGTGAGCAAATTGTCCAACAGTTTAAGAACATTTCTCAACCAGCTATTGCAAGGAATTTAGGGATTTCACCATCTACGGTCCGTAATATCATCAAAAGGTTCAGAGAATCTGGAGAAATCACTGCACGTAAACGGCAAAGTCTTGACCTTCGATCCCTCAGGCGTTACTGCATCAAAAACTGACCTCAGTGTGTAAAGGATATCACCAAGCAACTTCCTTTTTCATGGACGCCCCTGCTTATTTCAGCAAGACAATGCCAAGCCACGTGTTACATCAATGTGGCTTCATAGTAAAAGAGTGCGGGTACTAGACTGGCCTGCCTGTAGTCCAGACCTGTCTCCCATTGAAAATGTGTTGCACATTATGAAGCCTAAAATAGCACAAGGGAGACCCCCGGACTGTTGAACAACTTAAGCTGTACATCAAGCAAGAATGGGAAAGAATTCCATCTGAGAAGCTTCAAAAATGTGTCTCCTCAGTTCCCAAACGTTTACTGAGTGTTGTTAAAAGGAAAGGCCATGTAACACAGTGGTAAAAATGTCCTTGTGCTAACTTTTTTGCAATGTGTTACTGCCATTAAATTAAGTTAATGATTATTTGCAAAAAAAAAAAAAAAAGTTTCTCAGTTTAACATTAAATATCTTGTCTTTGCAGTCTATTCAATTGAATATAAGTTGAAAAGGATTTGCAAATCATTATATTCTGTTTTTATTTGCGAATTACACAACGTGCTAACTCCACTGGTTTTGGGTTTTGTACATTCATCTTGTGCATGAATCCTAACATACTCTCAGCTGTGCATTAATTGGGCTTTTTGAGACAGTTCTGCTATTTGATGATTGACATAAAACCTGATGTTCCTTTCCCCAGATTAATATGGCTGCAGAGCTCTCCACGTCCATAAACATCAAGGAGCCCCGCTGGGACCAGAGCACCATCGTGGGCCGTGCTAAGCACTTCTTCACCGTCACCGACCCGCGGAACGTCCTCCTCACCAACGAACAACTAGCACACGCGCACAAAATCGTCACAGACTACAGGTGGGTGAGGCCACGACATCAATCGGGAGCTCTTATCAGACTGTTTACGCTATTCCAGGCAAGGTATAGTCTCCCCGGGGCTGACGGAAGACGAGCTGTGGCGAGCCAAATATGTTTTTGACTCGGCATTCCACCCCGACACTGGAGAGAAGATGATCCTGATTGGCCGCATGTCAGCGCAGGTCCCAATGAACATGACCATCACTGGGTGCATGATGACCTTTTACAAGTAAGAACTTGCAGGATTTCGTTATTTGTCCGTGGACAATTCCCCCCAAACCAGCTTAATTTGTAGGGCTGTGAATCTTTGTTTTTTTTTTACCCTTCGCGTTCATTGTCAGGTTCAAACACTGATGACATCTATTAAACAAGACAAGAAGCAAGGAATCAAACAGAGACAGAATTAAATTTGGCTCAATGAGGAGAAACGCGTAGACACTGTACCCTTTGTAAAGTGTCTCACCACGCTCTGACGAAAGATTGTACGCCTCCTCTTTTATTTGGGCTTTCCCTGATTACATGGCAACAGCTGTTTCTAAGGGAGGGGGGTCGTAAACAGCCGTCGCCCTTATCACAAAACAGTTCAAAGAAAAGGTCGTAAAACAGTTCAAAGAAAAGGTGCCTTGAGGGGAGTCAGGCCCTGCTTCCTCTCTGCTTTGTAGAGCTCGGGTCAAGACAAAATCTTCCTGTGGATTACAATAGAAGAAAGAAATCGACGCCTTCATGTCGCTTCCCATTGTACACAGTGGAGTTTTACAAGCCTTTTGCTTGGTAGGATCAAAGACAGCTTTTGTCTTCTCACAGGGCGAGCTGAACTCAATGTAACACAAAGTTGTGTGTTAACTTAGATACAATTATTCTGACATTCATATTTTGCTGTGTTTGTTGCATTTTTGTTGCGTTTCGCTTGATTGTAAAATATGTGGATGGAGAGGGGGTGTGATGTTCATATGTTGTCAATATTCAGTGTTTTATCATTCATAGTTAATATTGTAAATCCTACGTTCTTTATTTTCATGTATATTCTCATTTAGGAAAAAATATGTAAAATTCCATTAGTTTTTTAAGGCGGTCTGTCGTAACGTTTTTAGCTTTCAATCGGACATTATTGTGAGGTTTTGTATTAGTGTTCCTAAAAACAGATATACCGTATTTTTCGGAGTATAAGTCGCTCCAGAGTATAAGTCGCTCCGGAGTATAAGTCGCACCGGCCGAAAATGCATAATAAAGAAGGAAAAAAACATATATAAGTCGCACTGGAGTATAAGTCGCATTTTTTGGGGAAATGTATTTGATAAAAGCCAACACCAAGAATAGACATTTGAAAGGTAATTTAAAATAAATAAAGAATAGTGAACAACAGGCTGAATAAGTGTACGTTATATGAGGCATAAATAACCAACTGAGAACGTGCCTGGTATGTTAACGTAACATATTATGGTAAGAGTCATTCAAATAACTATAACATATAGAACATGCTATACGTTTACCAAACAATCTGTCACTCCTAATCGCTAAATCCCATGAAATCTTATACGTCTAGTCCAGGGGTCGGCAACCCGCGGCTCTAGAGCCACATGCGGCTCTTTAGCGCCACCCTAGTGGCTCTCTGAAGCTTTTTAAAAAATGTATGAAAAATGGAAAAGGATGAGGGGAAAAAAATATATTTTTTGTTTTAGTATGGTTTCTGTAGGAGGACAAACATGACACAAACCTCCCTAATTGTTATAAATCACACTGTTTATATTAAACATGCTTCACTGATTCGAGTATTTGGCAAGCGCCGTTTTGTCCTACTAATTTTGGCGGTCCTTGAACTCACCTTAGTTTGTTTACATGTATGACTTTCTAGGACGTGTTTTTATGCCACTTCTTTTTCCGTCTCATTTTGTCCACCAAACTTTTAACGTTGTGCGTGAATGCACAAAGGTGAGTTTTGTTGATGTTATTGACTTGTGTGGAGTGCTAATCAGACATATTTGGTCACTGCATGACTGCAAGCTAATCGATGCTAACATGCTATTTAGGCTAGCTATATGTATACATTGCATCATTATACCTCATTTGTAGCTATATTTGAGCTAATTTAGTTTCCTTTAAGTCATCTCAATTCAATGTATATCTCATGACACACTATTTGTATGTAATATGGCTTTTAATTTGTTGCGGCTCCAGACAAATTTGTTTTTGTATTTTTGCTCCAATATGGCTCTTTCAACATTTTGGGTTGCCGACCCCTGGTCTAGTCTCTTACGTGAATGAGCTAAATAATATTATTTGATATTTTACGGTAATGTGTTAATAATTTCACACATAAGTCGCTCCCGGCCAAACTATGAAAAAAACTGCGACTTACAGTTAGAAAAATACGGTAGTTAAATTTAATGTGTTCAATAATCTTGTGTCTATATTGCAGAAAATATCCAAAGTTTATATGAAAAGGTAATGGGGAAAGAAAAGTGTCAGATATCTCCTGGCACAAGTTTGAAAATCACTGCAGTGTGCTAAGTTTTTAGGCCTTTGGAAATGTTCCAGTCTGAAGTGAGATGTTAACTAGATGGTGGAATTGTGGTAACAACCTGCTCAGTACAGACTTTAGACATCTAGTAGGTAACTCAAGGCAGCATGTTGATGGACTCAGACTGTGGATGATCTATTTGACGGTTTTCAGTAAAATGTGCCAGCAGTACCGGTAGTTGTCTGGTTGGCTGCAGAATAGCTGTTCATTCTGGAGGAATTCTTGTATTTTTAATGCCCACAACTTTATTGTGAAAAAATATATCGCACTTTAATGTCGAAAGGAGTTGTAAAGGAAGTGAAACTGAAGAGTTTGTGAATGGTAGCAAACAGGAAATGACAGTTGTGACCATAGTTTGTGATGATTTTAGAAAAAAGAATTCTCCCTTGTTCTTTGCGAAGTCCGGTTGAACTCACAACACTTCAAATGAGCAAAGTCGGAATATATCTGAAAACTGTTATTCTGTGGACCCACATTGCTACATAACGTTTTTGGACAACAGTCTAACTCTAACCATTCACACACGTACGTTAATTCACTTTTTAGGAAAGCTAACAAAAAGGTGTCAAGTTGATTGGTTGTTTACCTGGGAAAAAATTCTGTAACCCGAAACAATACAAACCTTTGAAAGCAAGTGTCATCAATGTTTCTCTACAGTGTGTTACAAACCCCGTTTCCATATGAGTTGGGAAATTGTGTTAGATGTAACTATAAACGGAATACAATGATTTGCAAATCCTTTTCAACCCATATTCATTTGAATGCACTACAAAGACAAGATATTTGATGTTCAAACTCATAAACATTATTTTTTTATTGCAAATAATAATTAACTTAGAATTTCATGGCTGAAACACATGCCAAAGTAGTTGGGAAAGGGCATGTTCACCACTGTGTTACATGGACTTTCCTTTTAACAACACTAAATAAACGATTGGGAACTGAGGAAACTAATTGTTGAAGCTTTGAAAGTGGAATTCTTTCCCATTCTTGTTTTATGTAGAGCTTCAGTCGTTCAACAGTCGTATTTTAGGCTTCATAATGCGCCACACATTTTCGATGGGAGACAGGTCTGGACTGCAGGCGGGCCAGGAAAGTACCCGCACTCTTTTTTTACGAAGCCACGCTGTTGTAACACGTGCTGAATGTGGCTTGGCAGGGGCAGCCATGAAAAAGACGGCGCTTAGATGGCAGCATATGTTGTTCCAAAACCTGTATGTACCTATCAGCATTAATGGTGCCTCCACAGATGTGTAAGTTACCCATGCCTTGGGCACTAATGCACCCCCATACCATCACACATGCTGGCTTTTCAACTTTGCGTCGATAACAGTCTGGATGGTTCGCTTCCCCTTTGGTCCGGAAGACACGATGTTGAATATTTCCAAAAACAATTTGAAATGTGGACTCGTCAGACCACAGAACACTTTTCCACTTTGCATGAGTCCATCTTAGATGATCTCAGGCCCAGAGAAGCCGACGGCGTTTCTGGGTGTTGTTGATAAATGGCTTTCGCTTTGCATAGTAGAGCTTTAACTTGCACTTACAGATGTAGCGACAAACTGTATTTAGTGACAGTGGTTTTCTGAAGTGTTCCTGAGCCCATGTGGTGATATCCTTTAGAGATTGATGTCAGTTTTTGATACAGTGCCGTCTGAGGGATCAAAGGTCACGGTCATTCAATGTTGGTTTCCGGCCATGCCGCTTACGTGCAGTGATTTCTCCAGATTCTCTGAACCTTTTGATGATATTATGGACCATAGATGGTGAAATCCCTAAATTTCTTGCAATTGCACTTTGAGAAACGTTGTTCTTAAACTGTTTGACTATTTGCTCACGCAGTTGTGGACAAAGGGGTGTACCTCACCCCATCCTTTCTTGTGAAAGACTGAGCATTTTTTGGAAGCTGTTTTAATACCCAATCATGGCACCCACCTGTTCCCAATTAGCCTACACACCTGTGGTATGTTCCAAATAAGTGTTTGATGAGCATTCCTCAACTTTATCAATATTTAATGCCACCTTTCCCAACTTCTTTGTCACGTGTTGCTGGCATCAAATTCTAAAGTTAATGATTATTTGCAAAAAAAAAAAAAAGTTTATCAGTTTGAACATCAAATATGTTGTCTTTGTAGCATATTCAACTGAATATGGGTTGAAAATGATTTGCAAATCATTGTATTTCGTTAATATTTACATCTAACAAAATTTCCCAACTCATATGGAAACGGGGTTTGTACGTTAACATACCAGGCAAGTTCTCAGTTGGTTATTTATGCGTCATATAACGTACACTTATTCAGCCTGTTGTTCACTATTCTTTATTTATTTTAAATTGCCTTTCAAATGTCTATTCTTGGTGTTGGGTTTTATCAAATACATTTCCCAAAAAATGCGACTTATACTCCAGTGCGACTTATATACACTACCATTCAAAAGTTTGGGGTCACATTGAAATGTCCTTATTTTTCAATGAAGATAACTTTAAACTAGTCTTAACTTTAAAGAAATACACTCTATACATTGCTAATGTGGTAAATGACTATTCTAGCTGCAAATGTCTGGTTTTTGGTGCAATATCTACATAGGTGTATAGAGGCCCATTTCCAGCAACTATCACTCCAGTGTTCTAATGGTACAATGTGTTTGCTCATTGGCCCAGAGGGCTAATTGATGATTAGAAAACCCTTGTGTGATCATGTTCACACATCTGAAAACAGTTTAGCTCGTTACAGAAGCTACAAAACTGACCTTCCTTTGAGCAGATTGAGTTTCTGGAGCATCACATTTGTGGGGTCAATTAAACGCTCAAAATGGCCAGAAAAAGAGAACTTTCATCTGAAACTCGACAGTCTATTCTTGTTCTTAGAAATGAAGGCTATTCCACAAAATTGTTTGGGTGACCCCAAACTTTTGAACGGTAGTGTATGTTTTTTTCCTTCTTTATTATCCATTTTCGGCCGGTGCGACCGGAGTGACTTATACTCCGAAAAATACGGTACTTAGCCGCACCAAAATTTTAGGGGGAACTTACCAGCACAGAATTTCAGGAGGATTGTTTGACCTGAATAAAACATGAATATCATAAAATACTGAATTCAGACAAAGATATAACTGTTTTTTTCAGTCTAACCCATGCAAAGCCATTAGTTTGCTGTTTTCGCCACCTTTCAGAACGACTCCAGCCGTGTTGCTCTGGCAGTGGATCAATCAGTCCTTCAACGCGATAGTCAATTACACCAACAGGAGCGGCGACGCTCCCATCACGGTCAGGTATGCCCGCAGCCAGGATCACATTAACCCTATCATTCAGCGCTGATGTGCTTCTCTCGTTTGCAGCCAGCTTGGCACGGCGTATGTATCTGCCACCACCGGGGCGGTCGCTACCGCTCTCGGACTAAACGCACTAACAAAGGTATCACTTCTCCCAACCCCATTCCACGTCTCATTTTAAACGCGCTGACCTCGAACGCCCGGGCGTGCTGACGTGAAGTTAGCCGCTCACAAATGGCCTCATTGTCCGAGAGGAGCCTAATTACTCACGGGGTCGTGCTCTGGAATCGGCGCGCCTCCCCGCCTACTCAGTGTTATTCATGCTGATTTATGCTGGGGATGCTTTAACACACACGCATTATTTCACCTCACCATTTCACTTCCCTGCTGTGTTTTAAAGCCCCCTCTCTCTTTCGCTGCAGCACGTCTCACCTCTGATTGGACGCTTTGTTCCATTTGCTGCTGTAGCTGCTGCCAACTGCATCAACATCCCACTGATGAGGCAAAGGTAAGGCATCCAAAACGTGGCCCAGTGTTAACCTAAGGAGTAGAAGAACACGCATGGTCATTTAAACATGTATGTGTGTTCAAGCAACACTCTAAGACAGACCTGGGCAAATGAAGGCCCGGGGGCCACATGCGGCCCGTTAAGCTTTTCAATCTGGCCCGCCGGACATTAAGTTTTTGGAAATAAGTTTAAGTAAATAAGTAAATAATGTTTTTAGATGTTTAAGATGGAAAGTGTAGCTGCCATTATGATGTGCAGTGATGTTTTCAAATGACCGTAAGTCTTGAACTATACCGGGGGTCGGCAACCCGCGGCTCTAGAGCCGCATGCGGCCCTTTAGCGCCGCCCTACTGGCTCTCTGGAGATTTTTCAAAAATGTATGAAGAATGGAAAAAGATGAGGGGAAAAAAATCCATTTTTTTGTTTTAGTATGGTTTCTGTAGGAGGACAAACATGACACAAACCTCCCTAATTGTTATAAATCACACTGTTTGTATTAAACATGCTTCACTGATTCGAGTATTTGGCGAGCGCCGTTTTGTCCTACTTATTTTGCCGGTCCTTGAACTCACCGTATAGTTTGTTTACATGTATGACTTTCTCCGACTTTCTAGGACGTGTTTTATGCCACTTCTTTTTCTGTCTCATTTTGTCCACCACACTTTTAACGTTGTGCATGAGTGCACAAAGGTGAGTTTTGTTGATGTTATTGACTTGTGTGGAGTGCTAATCAGACATATTTGGTCACTGCATGACTGCAAGCTAATCGATGCTAACATGCTATTTAGGCTAGCGATATGTACATATTGCATTATTATGCCTCATTTGTAGCTATATTTGAGCTCATTTAGTTTCCTTTAAGTCCTCTTAATTAAATGTATATCTCATGACACATGTAATATGGCTTTTAATTTTTTGCGGCTCCAGACAGATTTGTTTTTGTATTTTTGGACCAATATGGCTCTTTCAACATTTTGGGTTGCCGACCCCTGAACTATACAAACTATTCCAATGGTTGTAATCTGCGCTTTTGCATGATATACTAGTTACTATGGTCATCTAATTAGTTACTATGGTCATCTAATTAGTTACTATGGTCATCTAAGTCACAGCAGCTCAGACCAGGCACCAAGCAGTGTGGGTGGGGAGCGTTTCCAGATAGGCCAGCCTGAAATGCGGGTGTCAGGGACAGACACGAAAGTAGATTTTTACAAGAAAGTTGTAAAGCTTAGTGATATATCAGATAAATCAGATTGAAGGTGGGGTTTTATTTTTACCCTTCGTGTTCATATTTTGCTGCGTTTGTTGCATTTTTGTATGATTGTTAAAATATGTCGATCGAGAAAGAGTGTGATGTTCATATGTTGTCAATATTCAGTGGTTTATCGTTCATAGTTAATATTGTAAACCCCCCATTCTTTATTTTCATGTACATTCTGGGTGTTTCATTCAGTAAAAAGAGTTAAAATTCCATAAAATTAAATTTTTTAAGGCGGTCTGTCGTAATATTTTTAGCATTCAATCAGACATTATTGTGAGGTTTTGTATTAATGTTCCTAAAAATCAGATATACCGGCCCCCAGGCACATTTTTTTCTCTAAAATTTGTCCCCCGAGTCAAAATAATTGCCCAGGCCTTCTCTAAGAGGAAGGCTGATTCAATTCCCAACATGTTTTACACTGTCAGGCTGCTGGAGTCGCCCTCTGCTGGCCATTTAAATAATTTTATTTTTTTTAGAAGCCAATTCCTCTGGCAATAGGGATGCCTCATTGCCTAATTAGGTTTAAAGAGGTTCCAGCCCCAATGAAATAAATTGGATTTGGAAATAACTTTCTGTATAAGACATTTTGATAATAGAAATAATCAGTTCCAATAATAAGCCTTCATTGTAGGGATGTGGCGATCGATCGGCCACAGATCAATATGGGGCGATTTTCTTGAAAAAGTAGGTGATCGCTAGGGCTGTGAATCTTTGGGTGTCCCACGATTCGATTCAATATCGATTCTTGGGGTCACGATTTGATTCAAAATCGATTTTTTCGATTCAACGCGATTCTCGATTCAAAAATGATATTTTCCCGATTCAAAAGGATTCTCTATTCATTCAATACATAGGATTTCAGCAGGATCTACCCCAGTATGCTGACAGGCAAGCAGAGTAGTAGATTTTTGTAAAAAGCTTTTAAAATTGTTAAAGGACAATTTTTTATCAACTGATTGCAATAATGTAAATTTGTTTTAACTATTAAATGAACCAAAAATATTACTTATTTTATCTTTGTGAAAATATTGGACACAGTGTGTTGTCAAGCTTATGAGATGCGATGCAAGTGTAAGCCACTGTGACTTTATTGTTCTTTTTTTTAAATTTTTTATAAATGTCTAATGATAATGTCAATGAGGGATTTTTAATCACTGCTATGTTGAAATTGTAACTAATATTGATACTGTTGTTGATAATATTCATTTTTGTTTCACTACTTTTGGTTTGTTCTGTGTGGTGTTTGTGTCTCCTCTCAATTGCTCTGTTTATTGCAGTTCTGAGTGTTGCTGGGTCGGGTTTGCTTTTGGAATTGGATTGCATTGTTATGGTATTGCTGTGTATTGTTTTGTTGGATTGATTAATTAAAAAAAAAAAAAAAAAAAAAAAAAAAAAAAAAAGATTTTTGAAAAATGAGAATCGATACTGAATCGCACAACGTGAGAATCGCGATTTGAATTCGAATCGATTCTCCCCCCACTCCCCTAGTGATCGCCATTTCCAATTAATGCCGATCACTAACAAGATCCCCTCTGGTTGACAAGCTAGCAGCTAATTGTGTCTCCATACTCAGTGTGGAACCACTTCCCTAAGTTAACAATAATCATTGTTGCAAATAAACTGCATTTCGTAGTATCTTAAGTATCACTATAAGGTAGTATTATCACTGGAGGGCTAATCATGTTACACACCGAGAGCAGGCATGTGGATAGCTAGGCTAGCTTGAAACAACACCAAGAAATAAGTGCTTAATAAAGTTTAAGAAATGTGGATGGATGGATTTCAGTTATTAACAAGTACCGTATTTTCCGCACTATAAGGCGCACCTAAAAACCTCCAATTTTCTCAAAAGCTGACAGTGCGCCTTATAATCTGGTGCGCCTTATATATGGACCAATATTGAGCCACAACAAACCTAAACTTCATTTTCATAAAGTTTAGGTCTCGCAACTACGGTAAGCAGCCGCCAACTTCATTTTCCCCCGTAGGAGAAGAAGTTCTTCTAACCCCAAAATGGCTCCTATTAAGAGACACGCTTACCACGCCGAGTTTAAACTTAAGACGATCAGTCACGCAGCAGAACACGGGAAGAGAGCAGCAGCGACACTGACTCCATTAATGACGACTTTGTTGAATGCCGTATTCGCCCAACTGTTTAATTCGGACACTGAAGAAGAAGAATTTGAGGGATTCGTGGATGAGGAATAACTTCATAAAGTGAGCTTTACATGTTTATTTTGTGTGTTGTGTTGTGTGACATTAACGTTTGAGCAACGTTGAGTTATTGATATATTGTTATTGCTCTGCACTATTTCCAGTGTTACTATATTGTGATTGCACTAACGTTTGATTTACCGTAACAGTATCACTGTTTTTTACCTGTTTATTGAATCAGGGAAAAGTTCCCCTCCACTATTTGATATATAAATGTTGCACTACATGTTATACCTCGGGGAAAATAATAAAACAGCTGTTTATTCAGACAGAGTTGTCAGAACGCTGGTTTGTAATCTATTAATAAAGTTTGACTGACCTATCTGACTGTTTTGTTGACATTCCCTTTAGCGCAGCTCCATCTAATGGATGCATAGGTGCGCCCTATAATCCAGTGCGCCTTATATATGAACAAAGTTTTGAAATATGCCATTCATTGAAGGTGCGCTTTATAATCCGGTGCACCTTATAGTGCGGAAAATACGGTAGATTAATAAGAATTAAAGGGAGGATAATATAAAAACAACTGTTGGTGCATCAGCATTGTTACACAACATGTAGTGTAGATCAAACTATAAATTGGTGATGTCGATACCAAGGGTGGTATCAGTACAGTATATGATGGATACTACAGCGATTAGGTCGATAGTTTTATTTTCTCAAAATCTTTTTTTGTTAACATTTACAACAATATCAGGAAGTAATTCCCCGGACACAGGAGGACTTTGAGGGCAAAGATGATTTCCATGAACACTAGATGGTAGTTTTTGATTTTGTTGACTATTCATTTGGTTTTGCTCAAACAATTGTATGTCATTCAAGAGAAAAAAGTAAACACTTTAGATGTTGTGTGATATTGTTAAAATGTCAATAGCAGCCAAAACAAATACATTGAAAAATGTACAGTTAGTACACGTGATCTGTATCGTGTTGGTATCGGCCGATCTTACTCATGCATGATCAGTATCGGCAGCAAGAATGGGATGGTTACATGAAAGGCGAAGCAGGTTGTTATGTGACTGATGAGGACAATGCATACGCCAGTGCAAAGTTGAGTGAGGAGACTCGCTGGCATATTTCACCCCAATTTTAATACAACTGTTGGCATGTTTTGAGCAAATAAATGACGTGCATTCAAGTAAAACTTTTATTTATTTTTCCCCTGTATGACATTCTGAAAAACTTGCATTTGTGTCAATATTGTGTAATTTAATTTATTTTTACCCCGTATTTGTTCCCACTACCGCACCTTAAGTTGGAATCCTTAATCTTGTTATATGCAAATATAATGACAATAAAGTCCATTCTATTATATTCTAATATATTGGGGTCTTTATGAAAATGTATTTAGGTTATGCATGCAAGTTATTTACTGTGTGATTAATCCAATGAAAAATGTCATGGTTTGACGACAGATATTTTAACATGCTTGATTGTCATACAATTGTATATTATATAAAAGTTTGGTGATTTGGTAAAATTGCAAACAGCTAAAATGATGTACAAAGCAATCTATAACCTGCTAGCAAAGAATGTACAACATTTCTTCTCAACTAAAGAGGAGAAATATAACCTTAGAGGAAAAAATAATTTAAAACATTTATATGCACGTACAACACTTAAAACTTTTAGCATAACAGTATGTGGAATTCAATTATGGAATGGATTAAGTAAAGAAGTTAAAAATTGTACTGACATGATCCAGTTTAAGAGGTTGTTTAAATTAATAGTGCTTACAAAGAAGAAGAATTATGAGAAAAACTTCCAACCTTATTGAAAATATTCTTCATCTCAGTATGTTAATAATGACTGAATTAATTAATTACATATTACAAACTGTTGTGTATACTAATTCATAGATGTTATTTTATTATATAAAAAGGTCAGTAAATGATTTTATATAATTGTAAATGCTTTGAAGTGGGAAAGGGGTAGGATTAAATAAGCTTTGCTTCTTCCTACTCCTTTTCGGGCATGATGTAAATGAAATGATATGAAATTGTGTGATGTATTATGATGTAAATGTGTTCATGTTCCAAATAAACTAAAAGAAAGAATGAAAGAAAGAAAGAAAATAAGTTAGCCATCATAAATAGCAAAGCAACAAAACACAATATTTTGATGTTCGACCCAGCATGTAATTTATGTACAGTATAGGCCAAAATTTTGGATACACCTTCTCAATCAATGCATTTTAATTATTTTCATGACTATTTAGTACATTGTAGATTGTCACTGAAGGCATCAAAACTATGAATGAACACATGTGGAGTTATGTCCATCCATCCATCCATTTTCTACCGCTTGTCCCTTTTGGGGTCGCAGACTTAACAAAAAAGGTGAAATAACTGAAAACATGTTTTATATTCTAGTTTCTTCAAAATAGCCACCCTTTGCCCTGATTACTGCTTCGCACACTCTTGGCATTCTCTCGACGAGCTTGAAGAGGTAGTCACCTGAGATGGTTTTCACTTCACAGGTGTCATAGTTTTGATGCCTTCAGTGACAATGTACGAGGTAAATAGTCATGAAAATAAAGAAAACACATTGAACTGTTGGCCTGTACTGTATATAAATAAATTAATCCTGTTAGGAAAATTGTAAAAAAAAAAAAAAAAAAATCAAAAAAGTTTTAATTATATATTTTCTTTATTCCTATTGATTATATTACTGTTTATGTTTATTTATATATCACTTGGATATCATTATTTGATTATTGTTTTTTAATTATTTGACTTTTCAGTGTGATTTATAGCTTTATATTTCCATACACTTTGAACACCCTTGTTGTTAAATGTGCTCGACAAATAAGTGGATTGGAACTTTGATAAGAAGCTTTTGTTGACACTGCGGGGAAATAATGGCTAAGAAAGCCAAAGACAAAGCAAAATACACTTGTGACGTCGCGTCATGCAGTTTCGTGTGACTTCATTGGCCTATTTTTGGAAAATATTTGTTCAAATGGTTTAGAGGTTCTACTGTAGGGGCAGTCAGAGAAACAATCCCTGGGTGGTCAGTAGCCAGTTAAGAGATCTCCCATAGAGATGTGACATTCGCAAACGAATCGAGTCTTTTGAATGGCTCTTTTAAGTGACTTATTTGTGTTTCTGTCTGTATGCTCTTGTGCTGCAAAGTTTATTTTTTTTAGGTGGGGGGAAATTCCAAATAGTGATGTCACTGTCAAAGCATGAAGATATGGCGCCAACTTATGGAATGTTTACATTGCGAATAAAACTAAAAAATATAGTTAATATTTCAGAATATTTCCCACCAATATTGATTATTTTGCTTCACATCTTATTTTATAACTGATATCAGTGATTGTTTCCTTGATTAAACGGAGCCATAAATCCCATCTCTCGTCTCTGAGGCCATACTTTGTGTATGATTTGTCTTTTGCTCCGTGTCCTCAGAGAACTCAAACACGGCATTCCAATAACAGACGAGAACGACAACAGGATAGGAGAGTCGACCAAAGCCGCCCAGCAAGCTATCTCTCAGGTTGTGGTCTCGAGGATCCTCATGGCCTCTCCGGGAATGGGTACTCGAAACTACTCTGGATGTCAACTAAAAGCATCTTCTATGCCGTCATGTCTCATTTCGTTTCCTTTCAGCCATCCCGCCGTTTTTAATGAACCATTTGGAAAAGAAGGCCTTTTTGAAGGTAAGCTTTCAACGGAGGAATGCTATAAGGTGAAATAAATATGCGACAGGACAGGAATTCAATACTACTTTTGTGTGTTTTTTTGCCTGCTGCCTTCAGAGGTTTCCATGGATGAGTGCACCTATTCAAGTCAGCCTGGTGGGATTCTGGTGAGTGGTCTCTGACGGCGTTTCTTCAAACATGCATTCAAGTCTTCTATGTTTTATGTCTAAAGGCCATATTGAATGGTTCACTATTCGGACCTCCAAAGTCAAACACAATATGTTCTGTTGGCAGTGAGCACAACTAAATATGAATCTTATATTCCCTCTCATTATTATATATTTGTATATTGTATTGTGCACTTATATTGCCATATATCAGCTACTGTGTGGAAGTGTGGGGGAACGCATATAAGAGTAACATAAAGGCATTGTATCAACTACAGAAAAGAGCTATAAGGATTATTCATAAAGCAGATTATCTAGAACACACTAACATACTATTTATTAATTCTGGTTTATTGAAACTACAGGAGCCAGTAAGGTTACAGACATTATGTGTTATGTTTAAAGGCCTACTGAAAGCCACTACTACCGACCACGCAGTCTGATAGTTTATATATCAATGATGAAATCTTAACATTGCAACACATGCCAATACGGCCGGGTTAACTTATAAAGTGCAATT
This sequence comes from Entelurus aequoreus, assembly GCF_033978785.1. Lineage (NCBI taxonomy): Eukaryota > Metazoa > Chordata > Actinopteri > Syngnathiformes > Syngnathidae > Entelurus > Entelurus aequoreus. The sequence goes on along the minus strand of NC_084734.1, from coordinate 83,249,813 downwards.
TTAAATTTCCCGCGAAACTTCCGGTTGAAAACGTCTATGTATGATGACGTATGCGCGTGACGTCAATGGTTGAAACGGAAGTATTCGGACCCCATTGGATCCAATACAAAAAGCTCTGTTTTGATCGCAAAATTCCACAGTATTCTGGACATCTGTGTTGGTGAATCTTTTGCAATTTGTTTAATGAACAATGAAGACTTCAAAGAAGAAAGCTGTAGGTGGGATCTGTGCATTAGCGGCGGACTACAGCAACACAACCAGGAGGACTTTGAGATGGATAGCAGACGCGCTATCCGATGCTAGCCGCCGACCGCATCTATGTTCGGGTGAAGTCCTTCGTCGCTCCGTCGATCGCTGGAACGCAGGTGAGCACGGGTGTTGATGAGCAGATGAGGGCTGGCGTAGGTGGAGCGCTAATGTTTTTATCATAGTTTTGACGAGGTCCCGTAGCTAAGTTAGCTTCAATGGCGTCGTTAGCAACAGCATTGTTAAGCTTCGCCAGGCTGGAAAGCATTAACCGTGTAGTTACAATGAAGTCAATAGTTACAATGAAGTCAATAGTGTGTTTCTTGAAGGCGTCCAAGGTGCTCAGTGCTTTCAGGAAGTCCGTGTTTGTAGACCTTAGATGGTCCTGATTTAATAGTATTGTTGATTTTCTGTCTATCCTTCCAGTCAGGGGTTTATTTCTTTTGTTTCTATCTGCATTTAAGCACGATGCTATCACGTTAGCTCCGTAGCTAAAGAGCTTCGCCGATGTATTGTCGTGGAGATAAAAGTTACTGTGAATGTCCATTTCGCGTTCTCGACTCTCATTTTCAAGAGGATATAGTATCCGAGGTGGTTTAAAATACAAATCTGTGATCCACAATAGAAAAAGGAGAGAGTGTGGAATCCAATGAGCCAGCTTGTACCTAAGTTACGGTCAGAGCGAAAAAAGATACGTCCTGCACTGCACTCTAATCCTTCACTGTAACGTTCCTCATCTACGAATCTGTCATCCTCGCTCAAATTAATGGGGTAATCGTCGCTTTGTCGCTCCAAATCTCTCTCGCTCCATTGTAAACAATGGAAAATTGTGAGGAATACTAGCTCCTGTGACGTCACGCTACTTCCGGTATAGGAAAGGCTTTTTCTTATCAGCGAGCAAAAGTTGCGAACTTTATCGTCGATTTTCTCTACTAAATCCTTTCAGCAAAAATATGGCAATATCGCGAAATGATCAAGTATGACACATAGAATGGATCTGCTATTCCCGTTTAAATAAAAACAATTCATTTCAGTAGGCCTTTAACTTAACTTTACCAAACAATCTGTCACTCCTAATCGCTAAATCCCATGAAATCTTATACGTCTAGTCTCTTACGTAAATGAGCTAAATAATATTATTTGATATTTTACGCTAATGTGTTAATAGTTTCACACATAAGTCGCTCCTGAGTATAAGTCGCACCCCCGGCCAAACTATGAAAAAAACTGTAACATATAGTCCGAAAAATACGGTACAAAAAAGGTTTGTCATCACTTCTGAGAATGAAGAGCATAGAAGAAAAGGTCATTTCCAACATCAGTATTCAAGGACAACTTTAAAACAAATGTGTATCTCGGGTTAAACTATGGAATTCTCTTTACAATGAGATAAAAGATTGTAGAAATATATTCCAATTGGAAAAAAATATATAAAGACAGAACAATAAGATCATATGGAAAGCCGTGAGTGTTTGCATTTTGCTTTATATTTATTATTTTATGTCTGGTTTTGTATCATCCCGTGAGGTGTATATTATTTTACTTCATGAAGTTTTTGCACTTGTTTTTTTGTGTGTTTTCATTATATTTGGATGTATTTGTTTGGTTTGTATGCTTGTGAATCTGGGCTATCCATAACTACTTATTATGTTGAAGGGAGCAGGAAATATAACATTTTCTTCATCCTGTTCCTTCTCAAGCATAGGTGTGTAAATATGTGTTTTGTTGTTAGAGTTTAATTGTCTATTGATCAAAAATGCACATCAATGAAGAGATCAATTAAAATTATTGCGGCGCCCCGTGGAGAATTCTACTCTTGTGGAACATATGTAAATCTGCCACCGTTTGTTGGTTTGCATATAAAATGTACTGGTCCATTTTAAAGTGAATTCCTCAGTTCCAGGGTCGTCTGTGGTCATCATACAATCTTGGCTAACTAAACAGGCAATGTTCTAAATCAAGGGTGTCCAAACTACGGGGTGTTTCAAAGCAATTAAGTTTGTCTAAGTCTAATTATAAATATCTGACAACATGATTGCTGCAATTTTGCTGCCATCTTGTGGACAATATGAGTTAATCAGGTCAACGACCATAAATTGTGGCTTTGATAAAAAAATACAGCACATCATTTACTTTACTTATACTTACATAGGGGCGGTATGGCGTAGTGGGTAGAGCGGCCGTGCCAGAAACCTGAGGGTTGCAGGTTCGCTCCCCGCCTCTTGACATCCAAATCGCTGCCGTTGTGTCCTTGGGCAGGACACTTCACCCTTGCACCCGGTGCTGCTCACACTGGTGAATGAATGATGAATGAATGATAGGTGGTGGTCAGAGGGGCAAACTGGCAGCCTCGCTTCAGTCAGTCTACCCCAGGGCAGCTGTGGCTACAAATGTAGCTTACCACCACCAGGTGTGAATGAATGATGGGTTCCCACTTCTCTGTGAGCGCTTTGAGTATCTAATAATAGAAAAGTGCAATATAAAATCGAATCCATTATTATTATTTATTACTATAATATGACCCAATCCAAACAACCGTTCCTTTTCATGGCACAAGAAAAATGCAACCAATACAAAACGTCAACACCCGTTTACACATAACTGCCTGCTCACTGAACTTTGTGGAGATTACAAAACCCAAAACCAGTGAAGTTGTCACGTTGTGTAATTCGTAAATAAAAACATAATACAATGATTTGCAAATCATTTTCTTTTTCCCCGCCTTCTACCATCCTAGTCACGTCTGTTGTGTCCTTGGGCAAGACACTTCACCCTTTGCCCCCGATGGGTGCTGGTTAGCGCCTTGCATGGCAGCTCCCGCCATCAGTGTGTGAATGTGTGTGTGAATGTGGAAATACTGTCAAAGCGCTTTGAGTACCTTGAAGGTAGAAAAGCGCTATACAAGTATAACCCATTTATCATTTATTTATTGAACTTATATTCAATCGAATACACTGCAAAGATTGAGCCCATGTGGTGATATCCTTTACACACTGATGTCGCTTTTTGATGCGGTACCGTCTGAGGGATCGAAGGTCCGTAATATCATCACTTACCTGCAGTGATTTCTCCAGATTCTCTGAACCTTTTGATGATATTACGGAGCGTAGATGGTGAAATCCCCAAATTCCTTGCAATAGCTGGTTGAGAAATGTTGTTCTTAAACCATACTTGCCAACCTTGAGACCTCCAATATCGGGAGGGGGTGGTGGTTATTTACAGCTAGAATTCACCAACTCGAGTATTTCATATTCATATATATATATTCTTATATATATATTCTTATATATATATATATGTATGAAATACTTGACTTTCAGTGAATTCTAGCTATATATATATATATATATATATATATATATATATATATATATATATTTTAAATTTTTTTTTTATTTACATAGAAAAAAATAAAAAATACTTGAATTTCAGTGTTCCAGTGGCTATCCATTAGATGGCAGTATTGTCCTGTTTAACTTCTCCGTTCATGATGAGTATATCATTTCGGCCGCCATGTCTGTAATTTCCTCGTTCTTCTGCTTCGTCTCCTTTTTGTGTGCGCAGTTGTGCACTCTATAAAAGCCCTAGATGCTATGATGTCTTTGGGCAGGCAAGCTGTTTATTTTGTGGGAAAGCGGACGTGAGAACAGGCTGTCCCCACTCAGTCTCAGGTCCGCATTGAGCTGGAGGGGGCGTGGCCTCCAGCTCCGGCTGGATACCGGGAGTTTGTCGGGAGAAAATCTCTGCCGGGAGGTTGTCGGGAGAGGCGCTGAATATCGGGATTCTCCCGCTAAAAACGGGAGGGTTGGGAAGTATGTCTTAAACTGTTGGACAATTTGCTCATGCATTTGTTGACAAAGTGGTGACCCTCGCCCCATCCTTGTTTGTGAATGACTGAGCATTTCATGGAAGATGCTTTTACACCCAATCATGGCACCCACCTGTTCCCAATTTGCATGTTCACCTGTGGGATGTTCCAAATAAGTGTTTGATGAGCATTCCTCAAATTCCTCAGTCTTTTTTGCCACTTGTTTAATTTTTTTTCAATTTTTTTTAGCCCAATGCGGCCCCCAAGTCAAAAAGTTTGGACACCCCCGTTCTAAATTAAAGTACTGAAAAACTATTCACTCTTCAAAGATCCCCGATAAAGTCATAATGTAGCGGGAACAAGACAGTGGTTATGAATAAATACAAAGTTAATACCGTATTTTTTGGAGTATAAGTCACACCGGTCGAAAATGCATAATAAAGAAGGAAAAAAACATATATAAATCGCACTGGAGTATAAGGCGCATTTTTTGGGGAAATGTATTTGATAAAATCCAACACCAAGAATATACATTTGAAAAGCAATTTAAAATAAATAAAGAATAGTGAACAACAGGCTGAATAAGTGTACGTTATATGAGGCATAAATAACCAACTGAGAAGGTGCCTGGTATGTTAACATAACATATTATGGTAAGAGTCATTCAAATAACTATAACATATAGAACATGCTATACGTTTACCAAACAATCTGTCACTCCTAATCGCTAAATCCCATGAAATCTTATACGTCTAGGGCCGTACTTATCAAGCTTCTCAGAATTACTCCTAAGAAGTCTGCTAAGAGTTGACTTAAGAGTAAATAAATTCTTCGCTGAAAGCTGCACTTAAAAGTTAGTTATCAAGCGTCTTACTCACACTTTCAGCGAAGTGTAGGACTGAATCTTAAGTGTCACACTCAGAGCTGAATTACGACATTACTATGTGCCGTAAACGGAATTTTAGGTGACGTCATTTCTGTGTCCATAGAAATGACCAATCACGGAAGGGAATCCGTTGTCTAAGAATAAAGAAATATCTTGGAAATATTTAAGTGGACAATGGGAGTGTATATTTTGACAATAAACTACAAAATAATACAAAACAAACTAGTCCCCGCCGGCACTCACGCTACCGCTCCCTCTCTTCTCTCGCCCACACACTCACTGACGTCACTCACCTCACGGCCACACACATACGCTACTGTCATAACATTTTCTTTCCAATTCATTAATTAGGCAACTAATTTGAAACTGGTGTGGGTGGCTCTATATATACTAGCCCACTGCAGACACATGCAGAAATCAACAAGGAATCGAAAAGTATTAAATCTGTGACAAAAATAATATCCGCTCTGTCTAAACGATACCGTTTGATCAGCTGCTCGTCATCAAAAAAAACAAAACATTGTTCCGTTCCCTGAACGTTCGCGCACGTCTCTCTCGCCTCAGTGCCATCCCCTGCTGGCAACTCCTAACCACTTAAGACACCTCTGAAGGTCTCTTAAATATCGTGGAGAGTAGGAGTGATTCTTAGACTTAAGAACGTTGATAAAAAGCTTTTATTCTTAAGTTTGAGAGTAGGACTAAATTTCGCAAATTCTCCGGACTTAAGTGTAAAATGGCACTCTAAGAAGCTTGATAAGTACGGCCCCTAGTCTCTTACGTGAATGAGCTAAATAATATTATTTGATATTTTACGCTAATGTGTTAATAATTTCACACATAAGTCGCTCCTGAGTATAAGTCGCACCCCCGGCCAAACCATGAAAAAAACTGCGACTTATAGTCCGAAAAATACGGTACTGGTTATCCATTTATTTGTATTAAACATTTATTGAATTCCCAATCATTCAAGCTGTGGTTTTTTGACACTAACTTTGTCGCACCACCTTCACGCTTTAGTAGGGTTGCAAACTCCCTGAAAATAAATGAATGCATGAATAATGGACTCTTTGTTGTTCTGTGCCATCCGGCCAGCGTGGTGATTTTTTTTTTAATTTCTTTGAAACGATGTTCATTCTATTTGGCTCAAAACTGGATTTAATGAGATGAACGTTTTGGAAAAAAAACCGTCATGATTGTGTCGTTTTCAGCCTGGTGTTTGCCACTCCGCTGTGCTGCGCCTTGTTCCCCCAGAAGAGGTGAGTGAAAGTGACATAAAGAGACGCGATCACGTGACAAATAACGCCTCCAATCCTCCAGCTCCATATCAGTTAGCCGCCTGGAGCCCGAGCTGCAAGAGAAGATCCGTGCCAGCCACCCAGGACTGGAGAGAGTCTACTTCAACAAAGGGCTATGAGAGCCCTCTTACCCATCCCAGCCTCTCCATGGCCACGTTGCAGGCCCTCCTCATTCAGTGCGCCAAAGTTAAGGTTGCGTCTCCTCATTTCACGCAGATATCCAAGGATTCTGTCTCGCTTCAGTCAGTGCGATTTTCTTCAACTGGCTTACCTGTGCAGTATTTTTTCCACATTTTTTTAGCCACTAATTATTCTCAAACGTCTGCAATCGTGCCAAATCCACATTACCTCGTTTTATTACATCGCTATACTTAAGTCTCTTCATTTTTGCCAAACGAGCGTCAGTCAAAAAGCTTCTTAATGGCTCTGGGGACCCATGAAATATGGTGCTATTTGAAACCTTCAAAATAACCTTGTTCATCATAGTATTTATTTTGCTTGACAAACAAGCACCAGAAACCACTCCTCGCTTCATTCGACAGAGTTGCTATTCATGTTTCCTCCTTTAGTCGCCTTTTTTTTAAGGTTGAACAAAACCCATCTGTAGTGTAAAAGCTCTGCTTTTATACAATGCTAATTCGGATCAGTACTGTACAATGTGTTTTAAAATCAGACTAATTCAAGTTAAAGTACCAATGATTGTCACACACACACACTAGGTGTGGTGAAATTTGTCCTCTGCATTTGACCCATCCCCTTGTTCACCCCCTGGGAAATGAGGGGAGCAGTGGGCAGCAGCGGTGGCCACGCCCGGGAATCATTTTAGGTGATTTAACCCCCAATTCCAACCCTTGATGCTGAGTGCCAAGCAGGGAGTTAATGGGTCCCATTTTTATAGTCTTTGGTATGACTCGACCGGGGTTTGAACTCACAACTAGGGATGTCCGATAATGGTTTTTTTTGCCCATATCCGATATTCCGATATTGTCCAGCTCTTAATTACCGATACCGATATCAACCGATACCGATATATACAGTCGTGGAATTAACACATTATTATGCCTAATTTGGACAACCAGGTATGGTGAAGATAAGGTCCTTTAAAAAAAATAATAAAATAAAATAAAATAAATAAATTAAAAACATTTTCTTGAATAAAAAAAGAAAGTAAAACAATATAAAAACACTTACATATAAACTAGTAATTAATGGAAACGAGTAAAATTAACTGTTAAAGGTTAGTACTATTAGTGGAGCAGCAGCACGCACAATCATGTGTGCTTACGGACTGTATTCCTTGCAGACTGTATTGATATATATTGATATATAATGTAGGAACCAGAATATTAATAACAGAAAGAAACAACCCTTTTTGTGGGGGAGGGAGGTTTTTTGGGTTGGTGCACTAATTGTAAGTGTATGTTGTGTTTTTTATGTTGATTTAATAAAAAAAAAAAACCCAAAAAACCGATACCGATAATAAAAAACCCCAATACTGATAATTTCCGATATTACATTTTAAAGCATTTATCGGCCGATAATCCCTACTCGCAACCTACCGATCTCAGGGCGGACACTCTAACCACTAGGCCACTGAGTAGGTTGAGTGTCCAAACAAAGAATCCCACACGTGATGGTAAAATAAACCATTACGGGGCCAAATAAAGTTGCAAGTGAAAGCACTTTAACAAAGAAGGTGGGAAACACTACCGAGTTCAAGAAATAACTCGTAGCAAAGTACGTCCATCTTCACAAAAGTCTTCAATAAACGAAACATAGGCTTTACAGATGCCATGTCTCAATGTTAAAGGTAATTTAGGCCACATTTTTGGGTGGAGGGGAATAAGTTGGAGCCGCCTGTTGAAGGTGCGACATTCCATTGATTAAAGTGGTGTTGAATTGGGGCATGGTATCTACTACAGCAAAGGCCACTATTTGAGGAAATACTTGCCTTATTAAAGCATCATTTGAATTTGACCTCTCATCCTGCAAGGGGTAGTCATCAATAGCACTTACCTAAAAAACATTTCATTATTGATTTCCTTTATGAAGATGAGTGTTTGGTAAATATGCGCTCAATATGATGGGTTTTGGAGGCAAAAATTAGATTTGATTTATACGCCTCATCTGAAGTCTATTGCATGTACCTTTAGCAGTATTTCATGAAGTAGGAGAATACATCTAGAACGTGCAGCACTTGAAGGTTCAACAAGAAGTCACATGACCCCTACCTGAGCTGTGGTGGTCACTTCTCACATCCAGTACTGTTGTGTCAATGACCCCTTCTAAATCCGGGATGGGATGGAGGGAAAAAAAACAGGAAAAACGTTAATCGAGTGTTAAGTTATGATTTCATCCAATTAATGCAAATGTTTACATGAAATGTTCAATGCTCATCCTGGTGTGATCACTGTTAAGAAGTGTAATATAATCTCCAATCTATTGTTGTACTGTACAAGTGACTTCATTTAGTTGGGTTGCTGTTCCCTAGCTGCTAAGTGGCTTTTGTTCTTGTCGTCTTTAAGGTAAGCTGAATGTAACATTTCCCTGCTACGACCAAGTCTTTTAGACCAGGAAAAAAAGCACAATGTCATGACAGTTTTTGTTTTGTTTTCCTATCATGGTGGTCCCGACCAATGTTTATCACAGTTCACCTTTTACCAGCTGAGGGAGTAGCACAAGATGAATAATTCAATGTTTACTTGACATTTCTCCTCTCCGAATCTGAAAACTACCACAGTGGAACCTTTAAAGTCAAACAGATCGTTCAGAACTAGGGATGTCCGATAATGGCTTTTTGCCGATATTCCGATATTGTCCAACTCTTTAATTACAGATACCGATATCAACCGATATATGCAGTCGTGCAATTAACACATTATTATGCCTAATTTGGACAACCAGGTATGGTGAAGATAAGGTACTTAAGATAACTAAATTAAAAAAAATTTCTTGAATAAAAAAGAAAGTAAAACAATATAAAAACAGTTACATAGAAACTAGTAATGAATGAAAATGAGTAAAATTAACTGTTAAAGGTTAGTACTATTAGTGGACCAGCAGCACGCACAATCATGTGTGCTTACGGACTGTATCCCTTGCAGACTGTATTGATATATATTGATATATAATGTAGGAACCCGAATATTAATAACTAGGGATGTCCGATAATGGCTTTTTGCCGATATCCGATATTGTCCAACTCTTTAATTACCGATACCGATATCAACCAATACCGATATCAACCGATATATGCAGTCGTGGAATTAACACATTATTATGCCTAATTTGGACAACCATGTATGGTGAAGATAATGTACTTTTAAAAAAAATAAAATAAAATAAGATAACTAAATTTAAAAAAAATTCTTGAATAAAAAAGAAAGTAAAACAATATAAAAACAGTTACATAGAAACTAGTAATTAATGAAAATTAGTAAAATTAACTGTTAAAGGTTAGTACTATTAGTGGAGCAGCAGCACGCACAATCATGTGTGCTTACGGACTGTATCCCTTGCAGACTGTATTGATATATATTGATATATAATGTAGGAACCTGAATATTAATAACTAGGGATGTCCGATAATGGCTTTTTGCCGATATCGGATATGCCGATATTGTCCAACTCTTTAATTACCGATACCGATATCAACCGATATATGCAGTTGTGGAATTAACACATTATTATGCCTAATTTGGACAACCATGTATGGTGAAGATAAGGTACTTTAAAAAAAAAAAAAAAGATAACTAAATTACAAACATTTTCTTGAATAAAAAAGAAAGTAAAACAATATAAAAACAGTTACATAGAAACTAGTAATTAATGAAAATGAGTAAAATTAACTGTTAAAGGTTAGTACTATTAGTGGACCAGCAGCACGCACAATCATGTGTGCTTACGGACTGTATTCCTTGCAGACTGTATTGATATATATTGATATATAATGTAGGAACCAGAATATTAATAACAGAAAGAAACAACCCTTTTGTGTGAATGAGTATAAATGGGCGAGGGAGGTTTTTTGGGTTGGTGCACTAATTGTAAGTGTATCTTGTGTTTTTTATGTTAATTTAATAAAAAAAAAAACAAAAAAAAACGATACAGATAATAAAAAAACCGATACCGATAATTTCCGATATTACATTTTAACGCATTTATCGGCCGATATTATCGGACATCCCTATTCAGAACAATTTCCCCTCCTATCGAAAATGAAAATGCATTCATTCATTCCAGACTTCAAACTGCAATTATGAAACTAAGAGTAAAACTACTCACCCTTTGACTGACACATAATGGGACAGCGACAGGACACATATTACTTGCACATTTTGGAAACTTGTTTGCAGTAAACAAAACAAAATATGTGCAGGCAGCGACACATGCAATATTAGAAACAATCAGTGGATTTCAATTCTATGGTTATCACCACTTTTTTGCCATCAGTTGGGAGACATGGCCAAAAACCCAATGAAACACTTGAGTAGTCCATCATTTAGATGACTCACTGAACACATTTTCTGAAGGTTTGAACTTCAAGTTTGTCCGACTTGTGAGGTTCCACTGCATGTACAGCCTCAGAGATATATCAATCTCACGGAGGATGAAGTCACATCTCGTATTTCTAAAAATGAAATGGCATTTGGTTGTGCAGCACACTGACTCGATGTGTCTTTTGATGAAATAAAAACAAAATGGATAAATTGAGAGCGCCGTCTTCAGCTTCATGACAACACAGCAGAGTGACTTCACTATTATGTTGACTTTTTAATTCCAAGGCACAATATGCTTTGAAGAACAATCAGGAGACTTTAAGTGTAGTTTGGCCGCACACACGTGAAGCTTTGTGAATGTTTTTTTTTGAACAGTCTGGCAGTGACGACAATGGACGAAGACAGAGGTTGCACTTTCAAAAAAGCTGATCGTAATGCAAAAAGGGGGAAAAAAAAACAGTGCCCATTCATGACTGTAATATTCAATTAGTGCTACAACTTGTGTATTTGATTGTTGATACCTTGTGGCCATACACTCTGAGGCAGTAACACAAACACCATCCAACTTGTACTAATGCACCTACAAACCCCGTTTCCATACGAGTTGGGAAATTGTGTTAGATGTAAATATAAACGGAATACAATGATTTGCAAATCCTTTTCAACCCATATTCAGTTGAATATGCTACAAAGACAACATATTTGATGTTCAAACTCATAAACATTTTTTTTGTGTGCAAATAATCATTAACTTTACAATTTGATGCCAGCAACACGTGACAAAGAAGTTGGGAAAGGTGGCAATAAATACTGATAAAGTTGAGGAATGCTCATCAAACACTTATTTGGAACATCCCACAGGTGAACAGGCTAATTGGGAACAGGTGGGTGCCATGATTGGGTATAAAAGTAGATTCCATGAAATGCTCAGTCATTCACAAACAAGGATGGGGCGAGGGTCACCACTTTGTCAACAAATGCCTGAGCAAATTGTTGAACAGTTTAAGAAAAACCTTTCTCAACCAGCTACTGCAAGGAATTTAGGGATTTTCCATCTACGCTCCGTAATATCATCAAAGGGTTCAGAGAATCTGGAGAAATCACTGCACGTAAGCAGCTGAGCCCGTGACCTTCCATCCCTCAGGCTGTACTGCATCAACAAGCCACATCAGTGTGTAAAGGATATCACTACATGGGCTCAGGAACACTTCAGAAACCCACTGTCAGTAACTACAGTTGGTCGCTACATCTGTAAGTGCAAGTTAAAACTCTCCTATGCAAGGCGAAAACCATCAACAACACCCAGAAACGCCGTCGGCTTCGCTGGGCCTGAGCTCATCTAAGTTGGACTGATACAAAGTGGAAAAGTGTTCTGTGGTCTGACGAGTCCACATTTCAAATTGTTTTTGGAAACTGTGGACGTCGTGTCCTCCGGACCAAAGAGGAAAAGAACCATCCGGATTGTTATAGGCGCAAAGTTGAAAAGCCAGCATCTGTGATGGTATGGGGGTGTATTAGTGCCCAAGACATGGGTAACTTACACATCTGTGAAGGCGTCATTAATGCTGAAAGGTACATACAGGTTTTGGAGCAACATATATTGCCATCCAAGCAACGTTACCATGGACGCCCCTGCTTATTTCAGCAAGACAATGCCAAGCCACGTGTTACATCAATGTGGCTTCATAGTAAAAGAGTGCGGGTACTAGACTGGCCTGCCTGTAGTCCAGACCTGTCTCCCATTGAAAATGTGTGGCGCTTTATGAAGCCTAAAATAGCAGAAGGGAGACCCCCGGACTGTTGAACAACTTAAGCTGTACATCAAGCAAGAATGGGAAAGAATTCCACCTGAGAAGCTTCAAAAATGTGTCTCCTCAGTTCCCAAACCTTTACTGAGTGTTGTTAAAAGGAAAGGCCATGTAACACAGTGGTGAACATGCCCTTTCCCAACTACTTTGGCACGTGTTGCAGCCATGAAATTCTAAGTTAATTATTATTTGCCAAAAAAAAAAAAAGTTTATGAGTTTGAACATCAAATATGTTGTCTTTGTAGTGCATTCAATTGAATATGGGTTGAAAAGGATTTGCAAATCATTGTATTCAGTTTATATTTACATCTAACACAATTTCCCAACTCATATGGAAACGGGGTTTGTACAATGGCATGTAGAAGACCGCAAGCCTCAGCACAAAAACGTCATGTAGCATCAAATTAAGATCAGTCACCGAAAAATAGCTCACATGAGCCGAGCAGCTGCGGGCCCACACGCGCGCGCGCACCGTTGCCATGGAAACGTGTGAAACCTGTCGTGTCTGTGGCGCTCCACTTTGGAATGTGCTAGGCTTTCCAATGGCACTACACACACTGGCTCCACCCATTTCTCCCCACACATGCATGGAAAATAATATAAATAAGGTATGTATAAATACTCGGAATTAAACAACACCGAAAGGGAAAAGGGGCTAAAAACATAAGTCTTTGGACAGGTGTTTGGGATTGTGCGAGCATCACTCTTTAGGTCCACAAACAAAAAGTGTTAGTTGGAAGGTCGGAGAGAGCGCCCGAGAGCGCCGACCCCAACAAAAGGACGAGAAGGGTGCTCTGAAGTGCTTGTGATCAGCCGGTTGAGCGTGAAGAAAACACGAGGGAGCACACGCTCTCTCTGTGAAGCCCGAGGCACCTTTAGTGGCAAGGTAAGGCCATTAACAACGTTAAGCTCCTTCAGCATGTGGTACATTTGCTTGACCGTGTTGTGATGGTGGGCTTCAGCAGAACTCCTCCTCACACGGCACTTCCCCCACCAGGAGCGAGTGCTTGTCGGGCTCGCTGAGCACCAAGCTGTGCATGGAGTGCTTGTCGGAGCGCAGCGAATTGATGGATGCCCGGCTGTAGTTGACGAATCGGTCAAGCAGGCTGAGCCTGGGCGAGGGTCGCCGCGGCTCCCCCATGCCGACGTGGACGCTGACGTCGGACAGGCTGCCCTGACGCCTGGCGTTGCCCAGTTGGGCCTCCAGCTTCTCTGCACTGGGCTTGGTGTAGCTACAAACAAACACACTGTTAGAAGGCTGACCACGTGCATGCAGATTTAGAGAAGATATTCATATCGACGATCACATTACCACTTCAGGAGAAGGGAGGACACAACTACAGAGACAGAAGACAAGGCCATGGCAGCAGAGCCCATCCACGGCTGTAACACCAGACCAATTGGGAGGAACACACCTGACCAACCGTGACAACAACAACAACTTACTGCAAGCGTCTTAAATGTCTTCATTTATTTAGTGACAACATGATGACTATGTGGGTATTGACAAAAATAAACAGGACACTTTTTTTCCCGCAAGCCAGTCTCTAGGAGGGGAATTAAATGTGGTTAAAAATATCTTGCACAAAAATCTGGGTTGAACTACCGCATTTTTCGGAGTATAAGTCGCACCGGCCGAAAATGCATAATAAAGAAGGAAAAAAACATATATAAGTCACACTGGAGTATAAGTAGGCTGACCATACGTCCTCTTTTCCCCGGACATGTCCTCTTTTGCGGGGGTGTCCGGGTGGGGTTTCTTAAATGCCTCAAATGTCCGGCATTTTGAGTTAGAGTTGCGTGTGTTTTCAATGTACGTCCAGGGTTAAGTTAAGAAGGGGTTAAAAAAACAAAAACTGAAGGTGCCCGCACGTAGCAACATTCGTGAGGGAGGGGCAGAGACACAGAGCGAGAGAGCTAGTGAGTGGAGAGACAAGACATGAGAACAAGAAATGCCTAAATGTAAATGCAACTTCACGGATGATTTGCGGGAAAAGTATTCGAGTTTTCGTCCTGGCCGTGACACATGGGAAGCAGAATGCACTGTGTGCAAAGCAGGAAGGTATCCGTGGCAAATAAAGGGGCCAAAGATCTACAAGCCCATATCGACACTACAAAGCACAAAACAGCTCTGCAGGGCGAGAGCTCGTCTGCTGATTTTTGTTTACATTTAATTAACTTCTTTTGAGGCATTATTTATGTTTACATTATATACAAGAGGTTATTTTGAATATTTCTACCTCTGCACTTTTTTTTTCCAAAACTGTGAATGTTACAGAATATAAGTGTGACTTATTTTGTTATACTGTCAAGCAGTGTTGGCATTAACGCACTTTTTGTGTCTTTTTAACGCATTGAAATCAGAAAGGACGCAGATTATTAATGTTTTTTAATTTTTGTTTTACCATTTGTGGCCCACAGCTAATGTTTTAAAAGGCCCACGGCACATTCTAAAAATACTATTAATATTAACAAAAACATAACAAAAGTGAAATAAAAAAGCTTAAAAGGTGAAATGTAATTTAGAAAAAGTTGCAATGTTGACTAACAAAACAAAGCTGTTTTTTTTTCTTTCAAACGGTCATTGTTATGTTATTATGAATTATTGACCTATCAAAGGTTCCGATTACTTCACATCAAATATTCCACTTTGAAAAATATTTTTGGTGGAAGATTTTGCATATTTTGTGTGTTTGCCATAAAAAACATAGTTTTGTTTGACAAAAAAGGGCGGAAAACAAACAAACAAAAAAAACAACATAAAAAAAACTAAAACATTTTGAAATGAGGAATAGATCCGAAGTTGATGTAGACTCCAGAGATTTAAGCGTTAAATATAAAATGTATGTATGTCCTGGCACACCATTATCATCATTTCATGACCCAAGCAAAACAGTTTTTTTACATTTTTATACTGAAATAAATACACCTACAACTTATTCAATAAAAACATAGAAAAAACTAGCAGCAGTGGTAAAGTTTAGATCCATGAAGGAAAGAAGAAAGTGAATGAATGTTTATAACTGAATACATTTACATATGTATACACATTTGTTTTCTTTTGTATTATCTTTTTTAATGAATTAAGTAACGTTTATGACAACCTTTTCCAAAACACAATACAGAATGTGAGACATAACAGGATAATGCATACATTTGTCATTTGTTTTCAAAACGCTTATTTACTTATTTATTGTGGGACCCCATTTTTATGACTTGATGGGGTCCCTGGGACCTCATTTTGAAAATTCCTAGCGCCAACACTGCTGTCAACAGAGGAGAAAAAATGCTTTATTTAAAAAAAAATATTATTTATAAAGCAAGTTCGAGTATCATGGGCAAATTTTCACCTAGTCCCGGCCTTGGCATGCTGCCCGCCTTGGCACGCATATATGTGTCCTCTTTTTGGGATTTCAGAATATGGTCAGCCTAGTATAAGTCGCATTTTTTTGGGAAATGTATTTGATAAAAGCCAACACCAAGAATAGACATTTGAAAGGCAATTTAAAATAAATAAAGAATAGTGAACAACAGGCTGAATAAGTGTACGTTATATGAGGCATAAATAACCAACTGAGAAGGTGCCTGGTATGTTAACGCAACATATTATGGTAAGAGTCATTCAAATAACTATAACATATAGAACATGCTATACGTTTACCAAACAATCTGTCACTCCTAATCGCTAAATCCCATGAAATCTTATACGTCTAGTTCAGGGGTCGGCAACCTTTACCACTCAAAGAGCCATTTTGACAAGTTTCACAAATTAAAGAAAACAATGGGAGCCATAAAACTCTTTTGAAAATTTAAAATGACATAACACTGCATACAAAGCTTTTTTTGCTTTGTGCTATGTTTTAACCAAGGGATCTCAGACACACGCCCCGGCCCGCACCTTAATATGAAACATTTAATGTTAGTGCGGCCCGCGAGTTTCAAATGAATGGCGCTTGATAGCGTCATACTTGTCAACCCTCTCAATTTCACCAGGAGACTCCCGAATCTCAGGGCGTGATGGCTCTGCTTTTAGCGCCCTCTACAGCCTGCTCAAACAGCGTACCTGCTCGGCCACATGTTGAATGCAGCTTCTGCTTGCACAATTGCACAGGTAAGTGACAGCAAGGCGTACTTGGTCAACAGCCACACAGTTTCCGCTGACGGTGACCGTATAAAACAACTTTAACACTGTTACGTTACAAATATGCGCCACACTGTGAACCCACACCAAAAAAGAATGACAAACACATTTCTGGAGAACATCCGCACTGTAACACAACATAAACACAACAAAACAAATACCCAGAATCCCATGCAGCCCTAACTCTCCGGTCTACATTATACACCCCCGCTACCACCAAACCCCGCCCACCTCAACCGACGCACTGAGGGGGTTTGGTGGTAGCGGGGGGGTGTATAACGTAGACCGGAAGAGTTAGGGCTGCATGGGATTCTGGGAATTTGTTGTGTTGTGTTTATGTTGTGTTACGGTGCGGAGGTTCTCCAGAAATGTGTTTGTCATTCTTTTTTGGTGTGGGTTCACAGTGTGGCGCATATTTGTAACGTAACAGTGTTAAAAGTTGTTTTATACGTCCACCGTCAGTGTAAGCGGTGTGGCTGTTGACCAAGTATGCCTTGCTGTCTCCTAAGTGTGCAAGTAAAAGCTACATACAACATGTGGCCAGGCTGGCACGCTGTTAATACAGGCTATAGAGGACAATAAATGCAGTGCCATTAGGGCACGCCCTTCATTTAGTTGTTAGGGTGAAAATCGGAGAATATTTTCCCCGGGAGATTTCTAGGAGAGGCACTGAGATCCGTAAGTCTCCTGGGAAAATCGGGAGGGTATGCAGTTGAGCCGCATCAGAGTGGTCAAAGAGCTTCATGCGGCTCCGGAGCCGCAGGTTGCCGACCCCTGGTCTAGTCTCTTACGTGAATGAGCTAAATAATATTATTTGATATTTTACAGTAATGTGTTAATAATGTCGCACCCCCGGCCAAACTATGAAAAAAACTGCGACTTATAGTCCGAAAAATACGGTAGTTATAATACAGTCACAGTACTTTACACTGTATTTATACAAATGTACACATATGGGCATACGTTTGTGTTTGTTAATTCTTAATTCCTTATTATGAGAACTGAATTGTATTTGAACAAACAAACATTTAAGAATATTAGCATTTGAAATAAAAGAGAATAAAGGGTGTCATACAATTAGTGTGAAGTTCTAAAAACATTTAAATAATGGCAAACCATATCAATCAATCATCCATCCATCCATTTTCTACCGCTTGTCCCCTTTTGTGGTTGGGGGGTGGGGGTGCTGGAGCCTATCTCAGCTGCATTCGGGCAGAAGGCGGGGTACACCCTGGACAAGTCGCCACCTCGTCGCAGGGCCAACACAGATAGACAGACAACATTAACACACTAGGGCCAATTTGGTGTTGCCAATCAACCTATCCCCAGGTGCATGTCTTTGGAGGTGGGAGGAAGCCGGAGTACCCGGAGGGAACCCACGCAATCAATCAATGTTTATTTATACAGCCCTAAATCACGAGTGTCTCAAAGGGCTGCAAAAGCCACAACGACATCCTCGGCTCAGATCCCACATCAGGGCAAGGAAAAACTCAACCTAATGGGACAATGAGAAACCTTGGAGGGGACCGCAGATGTGGGGAACCCCCCTCCAGGGCGAGCGGTGCAATGGACGTCGAGTGGATCTAGCATATCAGTTTATTGTGATTGTGTTTGTGTCTGTGCTTGAGAAAGAACAACATGCACTGAAGTCAACACTTAAGTTTTTGGTTTGTTTGATCATCAAGTGTTTTAACAATCATTCATAGCAGGTATAGAAGACAGCAGATGCTGATCTGAGGCATTTACATTTGTATGCTATTCTGCCATTTATCCTTTTTAAATTACCCCTTGTTTCACACATTTTTGTTGGGATTTTAGTGTGGCTCTAATACAGGGGTGTCCAAAGTGCGGCCGGCAGGTAATTTTTTAACGGCACCACGGCACATTCTAAAAATACGATGAAAAAAAAATAAAAAACATAAAAAGTGGTATAAAAGAGCAAACAGGTGAAATGTAAAGAAAATGTTGCATTATTTACTCTAATAACACAAAGCTGCCATGCAGGCTGTTTCTTTCTTTAAAAAATAATAATGAATCAAAATCAATGTCATTATGAATTATTGACCTATTCAAGGCTCCATTTACTTCACATTAAATATTCCACTTTGAGATATTTTGGGGGGAAAATGTTGCATATTTTTTGGTTGCCATTTAAAAAACAAAGTTTTTTAAAGAAGGGCCTAAAACGAACAAACAAAAAACATAAACAACAATAAAACTTATAATTGACCGATAGATCTGAAGTTGATCTTGAGACTATTGTGGTAAAAGTTAAAACAATGTTGGATTTATTTTTTTAAACTTTACTGAGCAGTACGCTTTTGAATCCCCAATCATTTTAGTGGGACTTTGTTTTTTTTAAGTGTCATTGCTCAAAAAAATAATGAATTAAAATCAATGTTGTTATGAGTTATTGACCTTTTTAAGACTCCGATTATTATATAATCTCAAATATTCCACTTTAACATTTTTTTGGGGGAAAATATTGCATATTTTGTGTTTTTTTCCATATAAAAACACGGTTTTCCTTGACAAAAATGGCATACAACTTAAATCTTTAAAAGCATTATATTGACAGATAGACCTAATGTTGATCTAGAGATTTAAACTTTGAATAATAATAATAATAATACTAAATAATGACACATTTGTAATATTTTTTTTGACCAAAACCTTTTGGGGTCCCCGGGATCAAGTCTGAGTGGAGGCCTAAATGTATCTTTTTTATACATATATTGTATTGGTTTTTAAAATAAAAAATATAAAAATGGCCCCCGCTTGCTTTGATTTTTCAGTGTGCGGCCCTCAGTTGAAAAAGTTTGGACACCCCTGCTCTAATATGTACAGTAGAAATCGGCCATTGCAAATGTTGCATCCCTTTGGAATCGGAGATGCAATCAGTGTCATGTACCTGCAGCGAGGGGAATGCCAACCAGGTTGTAGACGAGAGCAAAGACAAAGTTGATCCTGATCCGTTTGACAGTCTTTTTGGAGAGGTCAATGCTGCTCACCACATCCAGCAGGTCATTCTGTCAACACAACAATCAAGGGCTATTAAAAAAAGAAAGTAGGAAATGTGATTTGAGGCCTTTTTCCAAATTAAAATGCCTTGCTAGTCTGAGGTGATGTAAATGACAACAAATCAACACAAATGAAGCAGGAACCATAGTCACAATGTCACTCTTAAAAAGTAATGCATTCACACCCTGATCAACACCACATCCGCTGCCTCAATGGCTACATCTGTGCCGGTTCCTATGGCGATGCCCACGTCAGCCATGGCCAGAGCTGGCGAGTCGTTGATGCCGTCGCCCACCATGGCAACCCTCTTTCCCGCCTGCTGCAGCTGCTCCACCTTGGCTACCTTGTGGGAGGGCAGCACCTCTGCAAACACCTTCCTGATGCCCACCTGACAGGAGCGAAAGACAGAGGTGAACTCGCTGTCTAAACGGCTTGATGACCAATTGTACAAATGTGCATTTAATAGGGGTGTAACGGTACACAGAAATTGCGGTTCGGTACATACCATGTTTTAGAGGTCACGGTTCTGTTCATTTTCGGTACAGTAAGAAAACAACAAAATAACAATTTTTGGGTTATTCGTTTCCCAAATTTGCAAAATCTTCCACCAAAAATATTTTTCTTAGTGGAATATTTGATGTGAAGTAATGGGAACCTTGAATAGGTCAATAATTCATAATAACATTGATTTTGATTCAATATTATGTTTGAGCAATGACAGTTTGAAAGAAAAAACAACAACTTTGTTTTATTAGTCAACATTTTAACTTTTTCTAAATTACTTTTAACCTTTAAGCTTTTTTATTTCACTTTTGTTATGTTTTTGTTTATTTTAATAGTAGATAGTAGATAATAAAAAATTAAATCTGATAAATCTATAGATAAAAAGCAGAGCTTGGCGACGCATGCGCGTTTATCATAACTCTCTCTCTCTATCTCGGTCTCTGCCCCTCAGTCACGAATGCTGCTGCGCGCACAATTTGTTTTGTTTTTAACCCCTTTTTAACCCTGAACGTACATTGAAAATACACGCAACCCCTAACTCAAAATGACAGACATTTGAGGCATTTAAGAAACTCCGCCCTGACAGCTCCGCAAAAGAGGACATGTCCGGTGAAAAGAGGACGTATGGTCAGTCTATCGTAGCCCGTTAGCTGCTAGCATGCCGTGTGTTGTGCCTCGGTGTAAATTGTTTACACAACGTGCGTTACGCTACTTAATATGTCCGTGTGGAAACTCGTTCGGTACACCTCCGAACCGAACCGGAACCCCCGTCCCGAAACGGTTCGATACAAATACACGTACCGTTACACCCTTAGCATTTAAGTTGACCTAGAGACACCAATAGACATATCTATACACAAAGTAGATTGCTGCTAGTCAGGCTCACCTGTGCAGCAATGGCCCGCGCTGTCTTGCTGTTATCTCCTGTCATCAGCACGACCTCCAAGCCCATGTTGGTAAGAGTTTGGACTGCCAGCTCAGCTTCTGGTTTCACAGTGTCTGCTATGGCTATCATCGCACACAGCAGATCTAAAAGGCGGTGTTAAACATTTCCTTAATAAATAAAGACGAGCCAGTAGCAGCTTTGAAAACAGAGTTTATATTTCCTGCACTCACTGTCTACGGCGACTAGGACCGCAGTGCGTCCTCTGCGCTCATGCTCTGTCATGGCTTCATCAATATCAGGCCGGATCTGCAGACAATTCCTCCTCATCCACTCCCGATTGCCAATAAGGACAACGTAGCTTGCAGTCTGGACGATGCCTGTGGACACAAAACACATATCCCATTAACATCACTACAGAGAGTTGACCTTGAGTTTTGGGAATTACGGCGTACTAAGTGGCTGCGGGTCCATAATAAGAGGATGGGAGCTCGTCGACGTGCGGGTGTCGCTGATCTGAACAAGGACGCTGTTGCGCTGGTTGTTGTCCTCGCTGTCGCTGTCCGCGTGCCTCGAGAGCATCTCAGTGTTGCTGACCTGACACCGAATGCCACAACCCGGCACAGCCTGAAAGTCTGTGCACGTTCCAAGCGACTCGGAGGCGAGCTCCTGCACACAGTAAAGCGTTGTCCTAGTCACTGATGGCCTAAGAATAGAGATGTCCGATAATATCGGCCTGCCGATATTATCGGACGATAAATGCTTTAAAATGTAATATCGGAAATTATCGGTATCGTTTTCTTTTATTATCGGTATCGGTTTTTTATTTTTATTTTTTTATTAAATCAACATAAAAAACACAAGCTACACTTACAATTAGTGCACCAACCCAAAAAACCTCCCTCCCCCATTCACACAAAAGGGTTGTTTCTTTCTGTTATCAATATTCTCGTTCCTACATTATATATCAATATATATCAATACAGTCTGCAAGGAATACAGTCCGTAAGCACACATGATTGTGCGTGCTGCTGGTCCACTAATAGTACTAACCTTTAACAGTTAATTTTACTCATTTTCACTAATTACTAGTTTCTATGTAACTGTTTTTATATTGTTTTACTTTCTTTTTTATTCAAGAAAATGTTTTTATTTTATTTATCTTATTTTATTTTATGAATTAAAAAAAAAAGGACCTTATCTTCACCATACCTGTTTGTTCAAATTAGGCATAATAATGTGTTAATTCCACGACTGTATATATCAGTATCGGTTGATACCGGTATCGGCAATTCAAGAGTTGGACAATATCGGAATATCGGCAAAAAGCCATTATCGGACATCCCTACCTAAGAATGCAACTTGCTGCAGTAAACTAACCTGCTTGCAGTACTTGGTGATGGCTGCTCCCAGAGGATGCTCACTGCTGTTCTCAGCTGTTCCCACGATGCTGAGCAGCCGAGAGCGAGGCATTTTGTTGCCTTCCACTACTATCTTAACCTGGATCACTTTTGGAGCGCCGTACGTAATGGTCCCCGTCTTGTCAAACACTACCGTCTGGACCTGTGCACGAGTCATCAAATGAGAGAAAACACTTCTGTGAAAAAAACAAGACTCAAGTGGCTGAAATTAATGATTATTATAAAAAATATAAGTAAATATTATGCAATCGTCATGTCCAGTAAGCCCACAATGGCAGTACTACATTGTCATACAGTGCACATATTCAAATGTACAGTACTGACAAAAGTATTTGACTTGAGACACAGCCCATGACTCTGGGTGGGGGATAGCAACATTCAATGGGTTCTTCCTTGTCCTATGGACCACCACTCTGTAGACTGCATGGAAATCAGTTTTGTATTTTGGATGTAAATCTCATTACTGTTTGAATATTTATTGTTTTTGTTCAAAATGACTCCCAGGAAGATGTACTCATTTATACTAAGCTAGAAATGTCCTAATACTTTTTCAAAGTACTGGAGGGGTCATCAAAACACATGCATCCAAGTATTGTTATTAACACACCTTATGCGCCATTTCCAGAGGTTCCCCTCCTTTTATCAAGATGCCATTCTGAGCTCCAACCCCAGTGCCCACCATTACAGCTGTCGGGGTGGCGAGGCCGAGGGAACATGGGCAGGCGATGCATAACACGGTAATGGAGGCTTGGAAGGCAAAGCGAATCACCGCCTCTGCCCTGGAGATGCTCTTGTCGTAACCCTGCAAGGAATAATGTGGCTGTTTTTGTGAACTGCAAACATTTTTATATTTACTAATGGGAAATGCTAAACAAACATTCACTCCAGAGCAGAAAAGGAAAGAATATAAGAAGTTTAAATTCATCAGTGATAGGTTTGTGTCAATGATTTAATAAATATACAAACAAAAACTTTATATGAGGAAACAAACTGTGGCCATGTGTGTTTATTTACTCAACTGCATAGTACCTAGTGTCTTTCAGTGCTAAGGCAAATGCAGTTTAATAATATTTCAATCACATTTCTTTATCATTTTTATCCACAAATAAATAACACGTGTCACATCTCAGGGCGTTCAATCGTTCGCAACTGGACTGCTTGGATTGTCTTGGAAGACGTTTCACCGCTTATCCGAGTAGACTTCATCAATTCGTGCTCATAGACTTAGATTGGTCAGATCTAGTCCAACGATTGGTGCCAAAACCTCAAATATTTATACTCCCAAAACCAGGAGGGTGTGCCTGGGCAAGGATGGTTTCGCCCTATTGTAGTGAGAAAAACTACTTTTTAAATGCCAAAGAGCAATCCTAACTGTCAAAGCAAACAACAGTCATTGAAGTGTATATTCCCCTCGACATAGATGGCTTGCCTGACTCCTCTTTCGTACCATCCGTACACCCTGTTCAGAATCTGTACATTTTTGTTCTCCAAGGAGTGCTGTTTCTCCCTGAGGTGCAAGTAGACAGCGGAGTCTTGGCCTTAATAGATTGCTCGTCTATGCTGTGCCATGTGTCGGCTTAGTGGTTGTTGTGTTTCCCCAATATATGAATCAGTGCATTCATCATTACACTGGATAGCATACACCAGATTGCTTTTGTGGGTGTGGGGTGTCCGGTCGTTTGGATGCACCAGTCTCTATGCACAGAGACTGGTGCTCGTTTGCATTAAAACAGTTGTTTTTCTCACTACAATAGGGCGAAACCATCCTTGCCCAGGCACACCCTTCTGGTTTTTGAAGTATAAATATTTGGGGTTTTGGCACCAACCGTTGGACTAAATCTGACCAATCAAAGTCTATGGGCACGAACTGATGAAGCCTACTCGGATGACCGGCGAAACGTCTTCCAAGACAAACCAAGCAGTCCAGTTGCGAACGATTGAACGCCCTGAGATGACAACGACCTGGATGAATGAGAACCTTCATCGGCACGTGTTACAATATAACATGTATTCTAATAACTGAGTACACAGAGTAAGTGACTGTTTGAGGAAATTTGGTCATTTAAAAGAACACTCACTGGAAAGTATTTTTCCACGAGAGGGAAATCCAGGAACCCAATTACAAACCAGGATATCAAGGTGAGGACCGACACCCCAACAATGAAGGGTACAAAGTAGCCACTGATCTTATCTGCATACTGCTGGATGGGAGCCTACAAAACATGCATTGAGGATGAAACACTTTAACCACATGCAAGAAAGCTAGATCCACAATCTCATGATGTACCTTTGAAGTTTGAGCCTCTTCAACTAGTTTGACAATCTGTGACAGCGTGGTGTCCATGCCGACATGTGTAGCACTGACCAGTAGGGAGCCGTTCTGGTTAATGGAGCCCGCAATCACTAAACTCTCAGGCTTCTTAGTCACAGGCATGGCCTCACCTGAGGTTCCAAAGCAACAGCTGTTCAGAAACAGCGTGCTACAGTACTAACTTTCACACTCACAACTATTTAGTTCTAAGCTACAAATGAAATGAGGAAAACTGGGCCTTTTATAGTGTGACCAACCTGTGATCAGAGATTCGTCCGCCATGGAATGACCCTCAATAACTCGGCCATCGACGGGAAACTTTCCTCCAGGAACCACTTTTACCACATCTCCCCTCTGCACCAGCTCAACGTCCACCTGCTCCTCACTGTAACAAGACATGTAAAAAAACATATACTGTTGACTACAGTACGGAGAAACATGCTTAACTTATCAAGTGGCATTCCAAACGCCCAGGCTGTACCTTAGGATGGATGAGTCGCTACCAAGTGTGACCACTGTGGCCTCAGTGGCTTGTAGAGACATCAGCTTGGACAGAGCCTCGGATGTTTTGCTCTGGAAGGAAACAATCCAAATTCCTGTTAACAAGACCATTACAACAAGGTACTTTGAATGTCTTCTTAGTAAGTTGAACCTTGGCTATCTGTTCCAACCAGCGTCCCAAGGAGATGAAGACAAAAAGCATAGGCGGTGTGTCAAAGAAGGTGATGGGGTTGATTTTTGCTTTCTCCACCATTGCCACTATTAGTATTATGAAGGAGTATGTGAAGGCTATGGATGTTGCCAGGACTATAAGTACATCCATGTTGGCAGATCTGTGTTTCACTGCTTTGTAGGCTTGAATGTAGAAGTAGCGGCCGCCAATAAACTGAAGAGAGGAGAAGTTATTATAAGAAACGTCTCAGTCACTGAACCACACCCACACACAGGTGCATGGGAAGGTTCCCTGTTATGTGCTGTTGGGCATGCAGTTAATCAAAAGGACTGACCTGCACAGGTACACAGAAGAGGAAAGACAGTAGGTTCATGACAGAGAGGCCTGGAAGCAACTGTCTCTCCAGGAACATAGTGGAGTGGAAGAGGTTGCGGTCCTCGGCTGTGGCATTGTGTTGGTGTGAAACGCTCATCTGGTGGTCCATGATGATCATGTACATCATCATACCCATCACTGGCACGCAGAATATCAGGCTCACCAGGAACGATTTCCTCCACCTCAGAGAGCAGAGATTTGGGTTGAACGTTTTTTTTAAACTGAAAGTAGTTGGTTGAAGTTTATTTCGAACATGTATGCAGCTTCAACATGATACATCACATATTTTTAATTTCTCTTTACAACATGTCTGAAAAGGTGATGGAAGCAACAAAACTTATTTAATCCTACCTCCTAATTAGTAGACTGTGTTGAGTAATCATTAAAAGGGGAAAAACTAAATAATTGTCTTGGACATCTACTCGATTTAAAGCTGGAATTACTGTAGATAATCTAAATCTTCACCGGTCTCTATTTCAAAACTGACGTGTATCATTATGGCAATTCAATGAGCTGACACTGTACAATAAGGATGTACCCTAAACACCTCCTCAGGGAGGCGTCCGGGGGCATACTGACCAGAAGCCCGAACCACCTCTTCTGGCTCCTCTCGATGTGGAGGCGCAGCGGCTTTACTTTGAGCTCCTCCCAAATGACAGAGCTTCTCACCTTATATCTAAGAAGAGCCCGCCACCCGACAGACAAAACTCATTTCGGCCGCTTGTACCAGTGATCTTGTCCTTTTGGTCATAACCCAAAGCTCATGACCATAGGTGAGGATAGGAACGTAGATTGACCGGTAAATTGAGAGCTTTGCCTTTCGGCTCAGCTCCTTCTTCACCACGACGGATCGATATAGAGTCTGCATCACTGCAGAGGCTGCACCGATCCGCCTGTCAATCTCGCGATCCATTCTTCCCTCACTCGTGAACAAGACTCTGAGGTACTTGAACTTCTCCATTTGGGGAAAGATCTCCTCCCCAAACCGGAGACGGCACTGCACCCGAAAACCATGGACTCAGACTTGGAGGTGCTGATTTTCAGCCCAGTCGCTTCACACTCTGCTGTGAACCGATCCAGTGAATTCTGAAGATTTTGGCCGGATGAAGCCATCAGGACCACATCATCTGCAAAAAGCAGAGACCTAATCCTACAGTCACCAAACCGGATCCTGCGCCTAGAAATTCTGTTCATAAAAGTTATAAACAGAACCTGTGACAAAGGTCAGCCTTGGCAGAGTCCAAACCTTACTGGAAACGGATCAGACTTACTGCCAGCAATGAGGACCAAGCTCTGACACCGATCATACAGGGAGCAGACCGCCACAATCAGACCTTCTAAAACCCCATACTCTCTGAGCACTCCCCACAAGACTTTCCGAGGGACACGGTCGAAGTCCACAAAGCACATGTAGACTGGTTGGGCAAACTCCCATGCACCCTCAAGGACCCTGCCGAGAGTATAGAGCTGGTCCACAGTTCCACGACCAGGACGAAAACCAAAATTTCAAATCACAAAACACCACTTGGGTTCAGATCCTGGCGGCCGTTCCTCCCAATTATCCCTCTACAGCAGACCTGGGCATTCTGCGGCCCGTGGGCCGCATCCGGCCCTTTGTGCGTCCCTGTCCGGCCCGCGTGAGGCCAATTATAAATTACAAAATAAATTTAAAAAAGTATCTATGTCGAGTGTGCAATACAACGGTGCTGCTTTTGTTTTGAAAATCGTTATTTGTATTACTTCCGTGTGGACGTATGCGTGATTGTGAGTGAATGTGAACAACTGCAATTACAAAATAAAGTTGAAAAAACATCTATGTCCTGCGCGCAATACAACTGTGCTGCTTTTATTTTGAAAAGTATTATTTATGGGCGTGTGTCCGTGTGTAACCTGCGAGTGAAGGTGCACATGCAGCGACAAGTGATGCACGGTTTACACCCGAGACGCCAAAAAGAGAAAAGTTGATGAGGAATGCCGTGTTTTCAACAACACATGAACTGCAAAGCAACGTCCCCTCACCTAAGGTGCGTGCCTGCGCAATTGCGCACTGCTCAAGCGTCCGCTGCGCGCAGCAAGTATATGCCGCGCACCAAATCAAATCTCATCTGAATTCTAAACAAAATAAACATATTTATTCTATGGAATTTTGCAATGCAACTTTGAGTGACAGTGACAACAAGCGGCCCTAATGGTGTTCGTCAACACCGTTCAATTATTGTAACGTCTATCGAGATGCTTCGAGGACAGGAATTATATCGATCACTTTATTGAACAAAACTGTTTATATTCGGACATAACCACACCAAAAACATGAGTAAAACAATTCTATCTCGAAAAACTAGTCATTTTCTGCCGTACAAACCAGGCCAAAACCAACTTGTCATCTGTCACCAACACGCATAGCACTAAACCACTGGTGCGTTTAAGGCCACACAAAAAGTCGGACAACTCAAACACCACACAAAGTTACACTATGACTCCTCAGTCATACGTGTGCTTATTTTACTGTCATTTATTATTAATGTTAATTTATATATATTAGTCATGGAATGCTGTTACACACACTATGTTGAAGTATTACTATTATTATTATTATTATTATTATTATTATTTATCTTACGGTATATATCAAAAATAATATTGAGCAAAATTTAATTGAAATATTGTCAATGTGGCCCTCCAGCAGTGCTCGGGTAGCTCATGCGGCCCCCGGTAAAAATTAATTGCCCACCCCTGCTCTACAGGTTTCACTTTTGTTGCCAATGTGAGCGTTGAAGTCACTCAGCAGAACAAGGGAATCACCTGAGGGAGCACTCTTCAGTATTCCCTCGAGGGAATCCAAAAAGGGCGGGTACCCTGAGCTGCTGTTTGGTGCGTAAGCACAAACAGTCAGGACCCGACCCCCCCACCTGAAGGAAACTACCCTCTCGTCTACCGGGTTAAACTCCAACTTACAGGCTCTGAGCCGGAGGGCAACAAGAATTGCTACCCTACCCCGTCGCCTCTCACTGCTTGCAACGCCAGAGTGGAAGAGAGTCCAGCCCCTCTGAAGAGAACTGGTTCCAGAGCCCTTGCTGTGCGTTGAAGTAAGTCAGACTACATCTAGCCAAAACCTCTCCACCTCGCGCACCAGCTCAGGCTCATTCCCCCCCAGCAAGGTGAAGTTCCACGTCTCAAGAGCTAGCTTCTGTAGCCAAGGATCGGACCGCCAAGGTCCAGCCTTTGGCTTCTGCCCAGCTCACACTGCACCCGACCTCTATGCCCCCTCCCATGAGTGGCGAGCCCATTGGAGGGGGGACCTACGTTATCTCTTTGGGCAGGCGCTCGCCATCGAGCCCCACCTCTGGGCCTGGCTCTAGAGGGGGGTCCCGTTGACCCGCTTCTGGGCAAGGGAAATCTGGGTCCTTGATTTATACTTTCCATAGAGGTCTTCAAGCTGCTCTTTGTCTTGTCTCTCACCTAGGACCTGTTTGTTTTAGGAGACCCTACCAGGTGCCGTAGGGGCCCCCGGACAACATAGCTCCTAGGATCATTGGGACACGCAAACTCCTCTCCCACGATAAGGTGGCAGCTTAGAGAGGAGATTTTTGGCTTTAAATACATAATATAAATACATTGGTTATCAAGATATTATTGCAATTTATACACATGTGTAATCAGATTTTCAGTTAAACAAATGTGTAGGGCAAAAACAGAAGTTTGTTGTTCTTTTTGCATTTCCACACACCATGTCCCCACACTCAATGTTGTAAAATTAAAATCACAATGTTACTCACTGTCGTATCTCTTTGCTGTGGTCCAAGTGGCTGGCGGTGCGGTCTCTCTTCACCAAAGATGCTTCAAAACCCATGTTCTACAAACATGACAGACAATTTCAAAAAAATATTAGTCAATTTCTAGCTGTATCTTACATATACTGACGATGACTAAAATTGTTTAACAGGAAGCAGGGAAGTGTGTAATACCCCAATCTGCTTGACGATGTCTCGTGGTCCTATTATTTCAGAGTCATACTTAATGTGTGCTTTGTTAGTTGCTAAAGCGACAGAGGCATATATAATCCCATTTTCTTTCACAAGGCTGGACTCAATTTTGTGGACACAAGAGGCACATGTCATTCCTCTGACCTGAAAAGAAGTGAGGAGGAAGAATCAAGAGACAAAAGGTGGCAGGACATGTTACACTTCAACTTCATAGACAACCATTTTCTCCCTAAATGCTTTTTTAAATTTTTTAATAAAGAGTTTATGGTTCTGTATTTCGGCTTTTGACTCACCACTAGTTCCAGGTTTCCATCTGAACCTTCATAGTTCTCCATGACTGAGGCGGAGAAGCCAAGCTCTTTGACACATTCTGCGATCTTCATGGGGTCGATTGTTTCGGGGTTATAGCGCACCTCAGCCTTACTGGCCATTAGCGCTACCAGAACGGAATAGATACCTGCACATGTTGAACATTTTCTATTTAGTGACTCCAATTGTCAAACTAAAACATATTCCAAACAAAATGCAAACTAACCCAGTTCATTTTTTAGGTTTCTTTCAATGTTTGCAACACAGGATGCACAAGTCATTCCTTTGATCTGGATGAAACACTTAGAATGGTTGTCTCTCTTGTCCGTTCGCCGTTCCAGGGGCGTCTCTTTAAGGAGGTCAATGTCGAGCTTCTTATCTTTAATAGGGGAGACACTGGAAGACTTAGAGGCAGTGGGACCTGACGCGGGTAGCAGAGAATTGGTTGCTGTGGACATCAAATCAAAGCAGAAAGAAAACAGTAGTAGATAGAAACATGCTATTATTTTCATACAATTAATATTCTCTCACCAGGTAAGAAGGCATCAAAGCCCATGTCTTCTATGGCATTCCTTAGCTCTTCTGAGGTGGTCAAGAGGGGGTCATACTCAAAGATGCCCTGGTGGTCAGCCAGAGAGACCTGAGCTGACACCACACCTTTCCTCTGAGACATCATGCCTTCGATGGACTGGACACAGGAATTGCATGTCATACCCTCAATGTGTACATTCACCATGGAGGCCAGAGGCTGGCTAAAACAAGGCTGGGATGCAGCAGGTTCGGCCTGGGATACTCCAAAAGCCCAAGGTGATGATGATAAAGCAGGCGGAGGCGAGGCAGTTGAAGAGCTGAGCAGCCCAGAAGAGTCCCAGGGTAGAGTCTTGAAAGTTCCAGGAGGCAGGGCTTCAATTGCCTGCCGCAGCTGAGGCACTGTGACTTGTAGGGGGTCGTAGCAGATGGAGGCCTTCTCCTCCTCAAGAGAGACCTCCACTGAGGATACACCAGGCAGCGTGGCGATGTTGTCTTGGATATTGACCACACAAGATCGACAGTGCATGCCTTTCACCCCGAGTGTGATAAGCACAGTGTCAATGAAGATTTCGGTCGCCTCTGAAGTTTCTGATGGTGGAGAAGCGCTGGGATTTTGCGTGTCAACTAAACGTTCAATTTCACTGAGAGACAGTTGCAGTGGGCGGGGTTTGTACTTGACACAAGCCTTAAACCCAGCCAGAGAAATCTGGTCAATGATGGTCTGAACACTGATGAGGTAAGGCAGGTAAACAATCGCAGCTTCTTGAGACTCCAAAGTGACTGAAGGGAAAAAAGCACAAAGTTTGACAATACAATAACTGCGTTCAAACAGATAACACTGTATAATAAAGCTTGGTTTGTATGAACCTGTCAGAGAAGTATTTTTTAGCAATACAGTATGTTTATTAGAACGACTGTAGTTTGCAGTACTATATAACATCATCATACCAACACCTGTGTGAACAATTACATTCTCCTATGAAGCTGAATATAGAAACCTAAATCATAAAACACAGTTTACAGTATGAAGCAGTTCAATCACGATAAATCATAAGCCTCTGACAGTGTCAATCCCTAATTACGTTTGTAATGGATTAGATTGTGTAAGTGGACACAACATTGTGACCAGTCCACATAATTCAAATAAATGTGCTGTGTTACTAAGACCTAAAGACTTTAAATATTTTACATTGAATGGGTCAAAATCATCACCTTTAATCTTTTCAATCCCTTTTAGTTTCCCAATCTTCCCCTCAATAGTGGTTGTGCAGGAGTGACAGGTCATGCCTTGAATGCTCATCTTCAGCAGCGCTGCACTGCTTGCCGTGCTGCGAGATGGCGACACCGGCGGGTCTTTTTCGATGGGGCTGCCAAGTGTGGTGGTCTCTGATATCGATAAGCCCATGGCAACTTCGGTGAGCTGCTGCACGGACGTTAAAGATGAGACAAACGTGACGACGAGACCCTCTTCACTCTGGCTCTCTCGGACATCTAGTACTCCCTGGATATGAGACAGCTTTTCCAAAGCCTCCTGCAGGGCAAGAGGTGCCAATCCTGATGTGGGAATCAGCTGGTTGTCAGTGGAGACAGATGTGACTGTGCTGGACGCGGGTAATTTTGATTCGAACCCCATGTCATCAATGGCCTCCAACAGGGATGTTGCGCTCTGTTGGTGGTCTTTGAAAATTACTGTGGCATTCTTCTGCTCTAAAGACACCTACAAAATAAGCAAAACCAACCAGTCAAACAGGCTATTCAAAACATAAAAATATAGTTAAGCTATCACCGCATCTACAGTAGGTAATATACAGGTAAAAGCCAGTAAATTAGAATATTTTGAAAAACTTGATTTATTTCAGTAATTGCATTCAAAAGGTGTAACTTGTACATTATATTTATTCATTGCACACAGACTGATGCATTCAAATGTTTATTTCATTTAATTTCGATGATTTGAAGTGGCAACAAATGAAAATCCAAAATTCCGTGTGTCACAAAATTACAATATTACTTAAGGCTAATACAAAAAAGGGATTTTCAGAAATGTTGGCCAACTGAAAAGTATGAAAATGAAAAATATGAGCACGTACAATACTCAATACTTGGTTGGAGCTCCTTTTGCCTCAATTACTGCGTTAATGCGGCGTGGCATGGAGTCCATGAGTTTCTGGCACTGCTCAGGTGTTATGAGAGCCCAGGTTGCTCTGATAGTGGCCTTCAACTCTTCTGCGTTTTTGGGTCTGGCATTCTGCATCTTCCTTTTCACAATACCCCACAGATTTTCTATGGGGCTAAGGTCAGGGGAGTTGGCGGGCCAATTTAGAACAGAAATACCATGGTCCGTAAACCAGGCACGGGTAGATTTTGAGCTGTGTATAGGCGCCAAGTCCTGTTGGAACTTGAAATCTCCATCTCCATAGAGCAGGTCAGCAGCAGGAAGCATGAAGTGCTCTAAAACTTGCTGCTGCTGACCTGCTCTATGGAGATGGAGATTTCAAGTTCCAACAGGACTTGGCGCCTGCACACAGCGCAAAATCTACCCGTGTCTGGTTTACGGACCATGGTATTTCTGTTCTAAATTGGCCCGCCAACTCCCCTGACCTTAGCCCCATAGAAAATCTGTGGGGTATTGTGAAAAGGAAGATGCGGAATGCCGGACCCAAAAACGCAGAAGAGTTGAAGGCCACTATCAGAGCAACCTGGGCTCTCATAACACCTGAGCAGTGCCAGAAATTCATCGACTCCATGCCACGCCGCATTAACGCAGTAATTGAGGCAAAAGGAGCTCCAACCAAGTATTGAGTATTGTACATGCTCATATTTTTCATTTTCATACTTTTCAGTTGGCCAACATTTCTAAAAATCCCTTTTTTGTATTAGCCTTAAGTAATATTCTAATTTTGTGACACACGGAATTTTGGATTTTCATTTGTTGCCACTTCAAATCATCAAAATTAAATGAAATAAACATTTGAATGCATCAGTCTGTGTGCAATGAATAAATATAATGTACAAGTTACACCTTTTGAATGCAATTACTGAAATAAATCAAGTTTTTCAAAATATTCTAATTTACTGGCTTTTACCTGTATTCTCAGCTTCTTTCCAAATAGATTAGTTGATTACGCCTGAGTTTGTACAATTCATAATTCACAACTCTAATTCATTTGCATCTCAAGTTTCACATAAAATTCTACATTTGAACCATTGCCACAAATTTTGTGCGCCTCACAAGTTCTACAAGCATTTAATTAACTCTGTTTTGCTTTGCCTTTGACCTTTTTGGGACAGTTGTTTATATTTTATTTTCACATATTTTTATATGTTTCATGCTATTTTTTAAGATGGCATTATTTTAGTCATTCTCCAGTGTGGACGCGTCAAATATGGCGTTTTTCCACAAATCCTCATGCCATATTTTGTTTTGTTAATGTCAATAGCACTGTGTGTGTGTGGGTTTGTTTGTGCAGCGTGTTTGTGTTAGCCATTTGCCTGGGTATGAAAAGTGCTGTATAAATAAAGTTTGATTTGACTTATTCCAGAAGAAGGGACCACAGTGAGAATAACAATAAATATGGAAAATTACATGAAATTAATCACATTTAAAGTAGTGTCAGCGGTTGACTTCTTCTTCCACTGACATAACAAATGAGATATATGATGACATCTATGACACAGATCTTTACATGATTACACCCTTGTCACTGAAGTTAAAACTGAGTGTTTTCTTGTTTTTATCATTTTAACAGTTATATAGTACTTAGCTAAAAGGGTGCTATTATACAAAACCAACTTGTCTTATCTGTTGGGACGCATTTTTGTGTATTTCGGATCACCATAAGTTTGAAATCAAACCGTGTAAGCCTTGGGGAGGTATTTAGAAAACAATCTTGCCTTCTTCCAAACTTTGCTCCAAACAATCTATTTGGAATTTG
Source organism: Entelurus aequoreus (assembly GCF_033978785.1). NCBI lineage: Eukaryota > Metazoa > Chordata > Actinopteri > Syngnathiformes > Syngnathidae > Entelurus > Entelurus aequoreus. The sequence continues at coordinate 83,215,184 of NC_084734.1, read as the reverse complement.
AGACTTTGGTGACGTATTTTGGCTTAGTCAGGTCAGGGGAAATTTCCATATACTGTTTGAGCTTTACATGAGTCCGCCATTTGTATTCAGTGATAGTCCACAGTTGAAGTCAATAAGTTCCTTAATTTAATCTATCCTCTTGTTGTTGGGCAGACTGGCTCGTATATGCACATGTATGCTAAAATCCTCCGCTGTTGCCATTTGTAATACAAAGTAGCGTATAGTTCTAAATTAAATCTGTCAGGAGACTTGAAGAGCTAAAAACTACAATATAGCAGGCAGGGAGAAGACACAGTTGAAGGGGGCCTGTCCTGGAGGCATGTAAATAAGCCCGCCAACTGAATGGTGCATTCTGAAAAGATAGTCACAAAGCGGCTTAAAGATGGTCTGTAAAACAAATATTATGCAAAAGTTGGACCAAAGCACCACCATTACATGTTTTGTAGACCACAAGGAATTGTTTAAAATGAAAAAAAACAACAACCTCATAATATGACCCCATCAAACTAAGATTTTACAATGGCCCATCTTTAACTCAATTATTACCCATGGGGAAATGTTTGGAGCCTCTCTTTTTAAGGGCAAGGTCTTGCCAGATTATTGAATTGTGCATGTTGTCTAAATTAACCGAGGAGACTAGAATGGAAGATTAAATCAAAAAGCATTGTATATTCAATACAACCCACTGATTGTTCCATATCCAACAAATTGTATTGAAGTGAGGGATAGTGCCTATAAAATTTATCTAATCCCAATCTTCCTTCTGCAGAAGAGAGCCGGAAGAATCATTACCGGAAATGCATACAAGGAACTCACAAACCCAATATTATTGAAATTTCATGAACTGGTGGAGTGTAACATACTAAAAATCATGAACAAAAGCACACAATTCTACCAAACAACATTCCAAACAGATTTGTAGAAATAGAAAGTAATTATAATCCAAAATAAACTGAGATGTTTAATACATTTAGTATTAGAACAGTGACAATGGAAAGAAGCAGTTCAGTCAAAGGTGTTAGTTTATGGAACAAACTTGATAGTGGAATTAAACAATGTAAATCTGTTTCTGTATTAAACATGTACAAATCATGATGATGAAAAGATATGACTGAGTAAAATGATGTCTTTATTATTGGTTTAATTGTTGTAAAATGAAAATATGGCTTTGAAGTCTCCAACATTGAAAGTCAATTGCTTTATTTGTGAGAATAGGGAGCAGATATTATACATTGTTAACCTCTTTCTGCTCCTTTTTAATCATTCATTACTTTAATGTTATGTTGATTGTTTTATTTTAACTTTTTTTCCTGTGTTTGATTTTTTTAATGAATAAAAATATATAAATAAGTGAAATAATTGAAAATGAAATGAAATGAACAATTTATTCTACAAAAAGTTGCAGTACCAGCGCTGGAGAGAAGACCGAGCTGTCTAAAGTCCAACACATTCTCTGAAGATGGTCACTCATTCTACACGCATGTTTTTTCTCAATTTGCTGCCTCCTCCTTTGCGCGGATGTTTAGAAATGGTTTCTTGAAACCAGAAAGTTAAAACACACGCTAAATTAACACGCATTTGTCTACTCTACCGTCGTCTCGTTCCTGGTACATCCCATCACCACTAAATCTAGAGAACATGTATAAAGCCTATCCTGTCCCATCCTGTGTGTCAGTAAAGATAAGAAACAGGGTGAGAGTATTATGTTTGTTTCTTTAAGCAAAGTGAAGCCCAAAGAGAGTAACTTCTAAGGCATTCCATTTCACCTGAAGGCGGAAAAATATTTCCCCAAGACCCGAGCAAAGGCATTTTTGCTTGATGGCAGCCATGTTTTTCAACCAATCCTGCTCAAATATTACACACTTGTTCTTGTCAGTGCCCTGTATGTGTGTACCAAATTTCATGATCATTTTTGACATCTCATTGTGTCAAATTTTGTCGTTTATGAACAGCGTCAACAATGTGATTTATTTATAAATAGCGCAAGCAACACAGACCATTTTGTTTGCAAAGGTTCAAAAGTGGAAGAGTTGCACATCGCTATTTCACGACCGTGCATTTACTACCAACCATGAACACGTCTTATCTGCATTACGACAATAGTATAAAAAGAAAAAAATGGGTCCACATGCTTCTAACAACATGATGAGTTCTTCTCTTCCCTCACAAAGTAGAAACATGTGACTGATCTGAAAGGATCACTTGACTCAGCCATACCTTGCAAACCCCAGTTGGTGTTTAGCACTGAGTGTTTCTGTTTCTCCCCCTTGGATTAGTCATTTGTTTTTCTTCCAGGGGCATTGAAGAATATCCCGTCTATATAGATTACCCTAAGAGGACCCAGACATTAAATTCTGTAAAGTAACATTTCCTGTGGGTGCGGCATATTGACCTGCTGTCACAGTCCTACAAAGGGCAGAGCTCAATCTCGAACATACAATTGTATTATCTTGTCATTTAATCTCAGCCTGAGGGGTAAACACACAATGAACAAACAGGCCACCATCACAGCAATTGAGCAAACCCCTTGCCGCAAGAGAAACACAACCTGGTTTCAAATCTAGGATGAGAGCGACTTGGGAAATTATGCTTTTTAATCCTTTTCAACAATAATACAAGTAAGTATTTGTGTTGAGATTTACAGAACAACTACAAGATGTGATAAATTTCCTGTTTTGAAACAGGAAGCATATTGTTAGAAGTCAGCAAAGAGAAACTTGCCGATGGTGCCATTAAACAACAGAAAATTCCAAAATAATGTAAAACTAATTACCTTTATGTGTACGACCCCCTGAAGAGAACCGATGCGCTGCTCTATGGACTGGACACATGAGCCGCAAGTCATGCCCTCCACTCCAAGGGTGACTGAACACATGCTGCCTTCCTGCGTCATGATTCTGAAGACAAAAGAACATTTATTGTTGGAGACAACATTTTCACTTCTATTGCAGTGGTTCTTAACATGCGGTAGAAAATGGATGGACACATTTATTGTGTAAAATGTAGTTGTTTGTGTACAGTGTACTAAATCTTTGTGAGAGACAATAACATCTTACACACATTGGATATAAAAGGTGTGTTTTTTGGTCAAGATTTCCAGGAGAAGGGGGTCCATTTAGCTTCATGGGATTATTTAAGGTAGTCAAATTGTGGTAAGTGTTTCACTAGCGTCGTCTATAGAGAGTATGGACAACTAAACAACAGGTACCAAGGACACGTGCGGCTGTGCTCGTAAGCATGCAAATACAGTCTTTCTGATGTTGTTTTCCTGACAAACTAACCAAAATATACTCCAGCCCATAAACTTACAATAAACCATGCTTTTATTTTGTCAAAGTATAATTTAGGGGCAATTTTCTGGCCTTATTTGATGAACTGCACTGCTATATTAATGCAGTATTTAGTGACCAGCAGGCTGTCTAACTGTAACACGCTCCCGCCGGCTCAATGAATGTCAGAAAATACAGAACTAAAAAAAATGTCTTAACCTCATTTCACCAAAATTCTCATTCGCTTTAGACCAACAATTATGGAGAATTTATGACTTTTGTGTGAAGTATGTCAACTGTGGTGGCTGCCTCCAATGTATTGTTTGTAATCACTGCACTATGCCTGTGCTTGAACTTTTGGTCTTTTGAATATTTTTCATCGGTTTTGCTGTGGCGAGTCAGCATTGCTTCCTTATTTTATCATGAAATCATGACTTTGACACAATTGTGTTTCATATTAAAACAGATGACAGCCAAATGGACTTTGCTGTTTTATTTTCAATGAAACAATAGAAAATACGTACTCCTATAGTAGTACAGTTGTTATTAGTGAGAATATACTTATTTTAAGGAATTTCTGGGTTCATTGAGGTTAGCTAATTTTACTTGACAAGCCAAATTTTCTTGTTCTATTGGCAGATAATTTTGCTTAGTTCAAATAAAATACCTCTAATTTTTGTATTTTTTCCCCCTTAATTTGGAACACTGACTTTTTGCAGTGTACTGTGGATGTCACAAAGGAACATAAGGTACAAACAGAATTGCCTGGTAAACCGGAGCATATGACATTAAAAAGTACAGAAAAAACTTATTCGGGTGTTACCATTTAGTGGTCAATTTTACGGAATATGTACTTAACTGTGCAATCTACTAATAAAAGCTTCAATCAATCAATCAATCACCATGAAGATTCTAGCGGGAACTCTCATTCAACCCTTTTTCCATTACGCATGCACCTCCTGGTACCCCAGCACCTCCAAAACCCTCAAATCTAGACTCCAAACATCCCAGAACAAGCTAGTCAGATTACTTCTAGACCTCCACCCCTCCACACCTCACTCCTACCCACTTCTCCAAAGTGGGCTGGCTCAGGGTGGAGGACAGAGTAAAACAACTTGCACTGAGCCTAGTCTATAAAATCCGCTACACCTCCCTGATACCGAAGTACATGTCAAACTACTTCCATAACGTAAATGACCGCCATAACCACAACACCATGGGGAGCTCCACAAACCACGTTAAACCCAGATTCCGATCTAAAAAAGGTCTTAACTCATTCTCCTTCTATGCCACATCAATATGGAATGCACTCCCAACAGGTGTAAAAGAAAGTGCATCTCTATCCTCCTTCAAAACCGCACTAAAAGAACACCTCCAGGCAACTTCAACCCTAAACTAACACCCTCCCCCTTCCACATTCCACCTCCCCGGATTGTAAATAATCAAATGTAGATACTTGTTCTTATGCTTTCTGATCTCTCTCTCTGTGCCCACTACTTGCTGTACATATCCTACCAAGTCAGACCTACTCTGTTTCAATGTCCATTTCTCTGATGATGCAATTGTTGATGACCGAAGTGCTGATATCAACCAAACCTAGCCCCCCCCCCCCTCCACATCCACATCCCACACCCCGGATTGTAAATAATGTAAATAATTCAATGTATATACTCTGATGATTAACTTGTGTGATGACTGTATTATGATGATAGTATATATTTGTACCATGAATTTATTTACGTGGACCCCGACTTAAACACGTTGAAAAACTTATTGGGGTGTTACCATTTAGTGATCAATTGTACGGAATATGTACTGTACTGTGCAATCTACTAATAAAAGTCTCAATCAATCAATCAAAACAGAAAAATCATAAATCAATGGTCAAAAACGCTTAGAAAGTCAGTGGCAGTCTCCCAAAAATGAACTTGAGATAAGACAGTGTGATTAGCTAATTGTGTATTGGATTTTCTATGAATATAATTATGTCGTTGTGGCTTGTGCAGCCCTTGGAGACACTCGTGATGTACACTGCAAAAACTGAAATCTAAGTAAGATTAAATATCTCAAATAAGGGTGATATTTGCTTATTTTCTGTCTGATAAAATAATTCTTCTCACTAAGCAGATTTTATGTTAGAGTGTTTTACTTGTTTTAAGTGTTTTGGTCCTAAATGATCTCAGTAAGATATTACAGCTTGTTGCTGAGATTTTATGACCTATATCGAGTAAAACATGCTTGAAACTGGAATATCAACTGATGCAAAGCTGTGTCGTCAACACTCATAAGTATAAAAGTACCGTATTTTTCGGACTATAAGTCGCAGTTTTTTCATAGTTTGGCCGGCGGTGCGACTTATACTCAGGAGCGACTTATGTGTGAAATTATTAACACATAACTGTAAAATATCAAATAATATTATTTAGCTCATTCACGTAAGAGACTAGACGTATAAGATTTCATGGGATTTAGCGATTAGGAGTGACAGATTGTTTGGTAAATGTATAGCATGTTCTATATGTTATAGTTATTTGAATGACTCTTACCATAATATGTTACGTTAACATACCAGGCACGTTCTCAGTTGGTTATTTATGCCTCATATAACGTACACTTATTCAGCCTGTTGTTCACTATTCTTTATTTATTTTAAATTGCCTTTCAAATGTCTATTCTTGGTGTTGGGTATTATCAAATAAATTTCCCCAAAAAATGCGACTTATACTCCAGTGCGACTTATATATGTTTTTTTCCTTCTTTATTATGCATTTTCGGCCGGTGCAACTTATACTCCGAAAAATACGGTCCTTTTTTTTTAAGTAATAATTTCTTATTTCAAGCATGAAAAAAAAAAAATCATGACTTTGACACAATTGTGTCTTATAATTAAAACGGATGACAGCCAAATGGACTTTGCTGTTTTAATTTTCAATGAAACAATAGAAAATACGTACTCATATAGTAGTGCAGTTGGCACAGTACAGTAAACTTGACAGTTAATATTTAAACATTTAACATTTCTAACAATTTTGAACACAAATAGTTCATACACATTCAGATAAATTCTTCAAAATTACAATAAAAAAAATTTGGGCCGGTGTTCCGGGCTGTATATATGAGTTTGAGTTTATTTCGAACATGCAAGCATACAACATGATACATCACAATTTCCAGTTTCTCTTTTCAACATGTTCGAAAAGGAGTAGGAAGAAGCAGAGCTTATTTAATCCTACCCTTTTTCTTTTACATAACAGTTGCTAAAACTTTTGTTCACTTCCTGTTTTCAATTTATTCACAATATACTCCATAAGTAATCACAATAAAAATGTTTTAAAAATAAATAATAATTGGTGAAGTAAGTTACATTTCATATGATGAGATAAGTAAGATTATTTTGAGAGTGAAAGAATGGATGAATTAAGTAAATTCTGTATTTTTCTTCTTTGTACTTTGTAAACACTTTAAGTTTGAAGAGTTTCTTGAAGTGGATCATATTAGTACATTGTTTGATTGCTTTGCTTAATCCATTCCATAATTTAATTCCACATACTGATATACTGAAGGTCTTAAGTGTTGTACGTGCATAGTTCAGGTTCTTCATCACGCACACAGCTCCTCCTCCTCCATTTTTGTTGTTTCTGTTGATGTAGTTTAGTTCATATCCTTCCAAATCAACATCTATTCCTTTTTTTTATCAACAATCCATGTTTCTGTGACAGCAATCTCTAATTGACTGAAAGAGCACGCACTTGGCGCGATGATGTCATGTTGTCGATGGAAAAATGCATTTTTAGACCATATGAGTTGCGTGAGCGGCTAGGAGACCTCGAGAGTAACAAGCGCTTGCCTTGTTGCCTTTCCATTAAGAACAATAAATTAGTTTTTAGTAGGGATGTCCGATAATATCGGCCTGCCGATATTATCGGCCGATAAATGCGTTAAAATGTAATATCGGAAATTATCTGTATCGTTTTTTTTAAATTATCGGTATCGTTTTTTTTTTTAATTATTAAATCAACATAAAAAACACCAGACACACTTACAATTAGTGCACCAACCCAAAAAACCTCCCTCCCCCCATTTCTTTCTGTTATCAATATTCTGGTTCCTACATTATATATCAATATATATCAATACAGTCTGCAAGGGATACAGTCTGTAAGCACACATGATTGTGCGTGCTGCTGCTCCACTAATAGTACTAACCTTTAACAGTTAATTTTACTCATTTTCATTAATTACTAGTTTCTATGTAACTGTTTTTATATTGTTTTACTTTTTTTTTTATTCAAGAAAATGTTTTTAATTTAGTTATCTTATTTTATTATTTTTTTTTTTTAAAAGTACCTTATCTTCACCATACATGGTTGTCCAAATTAGGCATAATAATGTGTTAATTCCATGACTGCATATATCGGTTGATATCGGTATCGGTAATTAAAGAGTTGGACAATATCGGCAAAAAGCCATTATCGGACATCCCTAGTTTTTAGTATAAGTAAATGTAATGCCGAGCGCATATCATTATGTCAAGATAATGGCACTAGCATTTACTTAATTTAAGAATATGTTTCAACATATTGAGCAAAGAGGTCTCTTTTTTTTTTTTTTGTACCAAGAAAAGTGCACTTGTTATTAGTGAGAATATACTAATTTTAAAAGGTATTTTTGGGTTCATTGAAGTTAGCTAATTTTACTTGTTTTGGAAAGTCTTGACAAGCCACATTTTCTAGTTCTATTGGCAGATAATTTTGCTTAGTTCAAATAAAATACCCCTTGTTTTTGAACACTGACTTTTTGCAGAGTAGGGCTATATAAGTAAACATTGATTGACTGATGTTGTTGTTGTCACTACAGTTACATAAAATTACTGAAATGTACATGTGTAAATACGCGATGCTTTTAAATGTAAGTTTGTTAAGCGTGTTCGAAATAAAGCAAACAATTGCCATTCAGTAGAAACACATTTTAGAGCAAAAATGTGTAAAAAGCATGACGAAGTCAACAGAATGGAAGTTATTGGTCTCATATGAGCTAAGCTAACAAGGAAGCTCGTCGCTAGTGTCGCATTAAGGTTTCTTTAGCCGGCTTGTTTGTAAGTAGGAATAACAACAGGACTTCCGTAGTTAGTAAGCTGCCGCCGCAATAATGAGTTGAATCTTTCCTGAAAAGTTGAAGTAAAAAAGTAGTAAAATCACAGCTCTCACCTTGGTGGGAAAGAAGTGACTGGTCAGCTACTGGCGAGTAGCATTAGCCACATTAGCTTCTTCTCGTCACCCTTCCTTGCCAGCGACAATGCAGACACGTCGTAGCATTATTGTGTGTGCGACAGGGGGGAAGCGGAAAAGTGTGTTTAAAAATAGAATTCTTTCTCGGTCAGGAAAAACTCGCCTCTGGCAAGCTCTTCTGTTTCCTTTTCACATGCCGACGTGAGCGACGGCTACCATGCTACGTCACTTTCAATGGGCGGAGCTGGGTTGGAGGTAGCCATGGCAACTGCGAGGTCTCCTTGCCCGGAGTTTTGTCTTGCAGGCTGATATTAGTATTTGGAAAATACTAAGAATTTCACAAGACTCCTGTAATCATAGCTGAAACGTTGTAACAACTACACATTCAAGCTGTGAATGTATATTTTTTAGACTGGTTTAATTTTTGATGAACAAATAAAGCGAAAACATTATTCTACTCTATCCATACATCGTGATTGAAATTGATTGATTTATGTACCAGTGGCCCAATTACATGTATGTTAATGTACAGCAAATAAAGTAATACATTAAATTCCTTAGTTGCATACTTACTTGCCAACCTTGAGACCTCCGATTTCGGGAGGCGGGGGTGGGGGGCGTGGTTAAGAGGGCAGGAGCATATTTACAGGTCAAGTATTTCATATATATATATATATATATATATATATATATATATATATATATATATATATATATATATATATATATATATATATATATATATATATATATATATATATATATATATATATATATGTGTGTATATTTGGGGTGTGGGAAAAAATCGTTTCAAATTTGAATCGCAATTCTCCCGTTGTGCGATTCAGAAATGATTCTCATTTTTAAAAAAATCTATTTTTAAAAAAATTGATTCAAAAAACAAAAAATTATTATTATTATTATTTTTTTAAATTAATCAATCCAACAAAACAATACACAGCCATACATACATACCATAACAATGCAGTCCAATTCCAAAAGCAAACCTGACCCAGCAACACTCAGAACTGCAATAAACAGAGCAATTGAGAGGAGACACAAACACGACACAGAACAATCCAAAAGTAGTGAAACAAAAATGAATATTATCAACAACAGAATCAACATTAGTTACAATTTCAACATAGCAGTGATTAAAAATCCCTCATTGGCATTATCATTAGACATTTATAAAAAAAAACAACAACAAAAAAACAATAGTGTCACAGTGGCTTGCACTTGCATCGCATCTTATAAGCTTGACAACACACTGTGTCCAATATTTTCACAAAGATAAAATAAGTCATATTTTTGGTTCATTTAACAGTTCAAACTAATTTACATTATTGCAATCACTTGATAAAGCATTGTCCTTTACAATTATAAAAGCTTTTTACAAAAATCTACTACTCTGCTTGCATGTCAGCAGACTGGGGTAGATCCTGCTGAAATCTATGTATTGAATAAATAGAGAATCCTTTTGAATCGGGAAAAAATCATCTTTGACTCGACAATCGTGTTGAATTGAAAAAAAATCAATTTTGAATCGAATCGTGACCCCAAGAATCGATATTGAATCGAATCGTGGGACACCCAAAGATTCACAGCCCTAATATATATATATATATATATATATATATATATATATATATATATATATATATATATATATATATATATATATATATATATATATATATATAAATATATATCCTGAAAATATGCATATAGAACTGTGTTTAGATGATTGATACTTCAAACTTGCATAAATAAATCTTAAGGAAAATAACATAACTTGGCTTCTGAGAGCTTCAAAATGTAATGAATAAAATGCTAAAGTTGTTGATAAACAAGCAATTATTTTAATAATTAAATATGGTCATTTTAAATGAATTATTATGATCATTGAAAATTAATTATTTCAAATATGTTTATTTGGATGTAATAAGGAGTCAGAGAAAATACAAATAAAAATACAATTAATTTTGATGTTTTTAGAAAAATATGTTAAAAATTTATTTTTTTAAATTTTAATTAATAAATATATTTATTTTTAGGTAAGATAAACATAATAATACAATTTATGGATGATTTAGTTCTTGTCATCGTGTTGTCCTCCCGTCTCTTCCCCGAGGATGGCTCCATGAGCTGGGCAAACGCCTGGAGATGCCCTGTGTCAACATCACGGTCGGTGGCCCGTCGTCGGCCTCTACTTCACCCTCAGCAACCTGACCAGCGTCGGCTTTGGCAACGTGTGCGCCAACACGGACGCCGAGAAGATCTTCTCCATCTGCACCATGCTCATCGGCGGTATGCCGGACGCCTCGTATGGAATAACGTGATTGGGCAGGCACGCTGTTTATATCGTGGGAAAGCGGACGTGAAAAAAGGCTGTCCTCACTCAGGTCCGGCTGAAAATCGGGGGATTTTCAGGAGAATATTTGTCCTGGGAGGTTTTCGGGAGAGGCGCTGAATTTCGGGAGTCTCCCGGAAAATTCGGGAGGGTTGGCAAGTATGCTTAGTTGGCAGTACTGTACATGCTTATTATACAGTACATAGTATTATATGTAGTATTGGTAAAACTAACGTTGCATAATACAGTACAGGCCATAAGTTTGAATAGAATAGAATAGAATAGAAAGTACTTAATTGATCCCTGGGGGAAATTCAGCACCACAGTTCGCTCACAATAGACAAGAATAATAAATAATATAAATATATTCTACATATACTCTAAATTTAAGTGCAGTCAAGAAGGAACATATGCATTATACAGTCTGATGGCTGTCGGTATGAAGGACCTCCTGTGTCGTTCCGTGGTGCATTTTGGGAGTCTGAGCCTTCCACTGCTCATTCTCCCCGCAAGGTCCGAGTGTAGTGGGTGGGAGGTGTTGTCCATAATGGCTAGGAGTTTTGCTAGACTTCTCCTCTCTGACACCACCGCCAGAGAGTCTAGCTCCACTCCCACCACGTTACTGGCCTTCTCTACCAACTTGTCCAGTCTGTTTGCGTCCCTCGCTCTCAGCCCGCTGCCCCAGCAGGCCACGGCGTACAATAAGGCGCCCGCCACCACCGACTCGTAGAACATCTTCATCATCTTTGTACAGACGTTGAAGGATCCTAGACTCTGTCCCTTCTTGTAGAGTGCCTCGGCGTGTTTCGACCCATTCAGCTTGTTGTCGATGTGTACACCCAGGTATTTATAATCCTCAACCACGTCCACATCCACCCCCCTGATGGAAACAGGGGTCGCCGGAGTACTCCTCCTCCTTCCCAGGTCCACAACCAGCTCCTTGGTCTTCATCACATTAAGCTGGAGGTGGTTCTTTCCACACCATGTGACAAAGTCCTCCACCAGTGCCCTGTATTCCTCATCATCACCATCCTCAATACACCCCACTATCGCAGAGTCATCAGAAAAATTCTGAAGGTGGCAGGACTCTGAGTGATAATGGAAATCGGTGGTGTAGATGGTGAAGAGGAAGGGGGAGAGGACTGTGCCCTGTGGGGCCCCGGTGTTGCTGACCAGCCAGTCAGACACACAGTCCTGCAGTCGCACGTACTGTGGTCTGTCAGTCAGGTAATCAACAACCCAGGGCCATACTTGCCAACCTTGAGACCTCCAATATCGGGAGGTGGGGGTGTGTGTGTGTGTGTTTGGGGGCGGGGGGCGTGGTTATTTACAGCTAGAATTCACCAACTCGAGTATTTCATATATATATATATATGTATGAAATACTTGACTTTCAGTGAATTCTAGCTGTATATATATATATATATATATATATATATATATTTATTTTATTTACATAGAAAAAAAAAACAATACTTGAATTTCAGTGTTCCAGTGGCTATCCATTAGATGGCAGTATTGTCCTGTTTAACTTCTCCGTTCATGATGAGTATATCATTTCGGCCGCCATGTCTGTAATTTCCTCGTTCTTCTGCTTCGTCTCCTTGTTGTGTGCGCAGTTGTGCACTCTATAAAAGCCCTAGATGTTATGACGTCTTTGGGCAGGCAAGCTGTTTTATATTGTGGGAAAGCGGACGTGAGAACAGGCTGTCCCCACTCAGTCTCAGGTCCGCATTGAGCTGGAGGGGGCGTGGTCTCCAGCTCCGGCTGAATACCGGGAGTTTGTCGGGAGAAAATCTCTGCCGGGAGGTTGTCGGGAGAGGCGCTGAATATCGGGATTCTCCCGCTAAAAATGGGAGTGTTGGCAAGTATGCCCAAGACACCAAGGGGGTCTCCAACTTCATACCCAGTAGTCCAGGCCGTATGGTATTAAAAGCACTGGAGAAGTGCTTGGACACAACTTCTCATTCACAAAACAACTGATGGTCCCAACCGTACAGGGGAGAGGAAGACGGCACTGAGGCAGGCGTTTTTATTATCAAGATGAAATGACGTGTGTATTGACGGAAGTGGATAATTACATATATTCATATTTAAGTGTTACTTCTTTAGTTTCGTGGTCGTATTACAAAATAGCGAGTATTCTTCCTTCTTTCTCTCTCATAGTAATGTGTGTCGGCCTTCTAGCAGTGGAATGCAGAGAGTAGAGATAACTCAGGAAGTAGTCTAAACAATGAGGGTGGGAGCGAGGGACAGAGGGAAGAACACAGGACTTCCGGGGTTTTGGGAGACCGATCTAGACTGGGCGAGGGAGTCGCTTGTGTACCGGGTTTGGTCTCACGTTTGTCTTCAAAGCTTTGAGAATAAACCACAAAATACCAACTACTGCCTGGGGATGAATTTAAACTTCAGCTTATGTGCCATTTAAGAATTTGGGAGTGACCAGCAGCTTAAAATCCCTGGGAGGAAGAGCTGGTCAACGCAACAGTATTCAAACAAAAGACTTGGTGTGAGACTATGTGATGCGTCTAACGGGAGAGTGTTACCGGCAAGTGTTGAAGGTGCGTGTTGAGAGGAATGCGGAAGTCCGAAGAGGGCGAGGCTGGTTTGGAAGTCCGTGGGCAGGCGAGAGGTCGAGGGCAGGAGAGAGGTCGAGATCCGGGGAAGCAGCAAGAAGTCCAGGGGAAGTCCGGGGAGACGAGACACACAGCTCGAATCCAGGGACGAAACAGGACACAACACAATGAGCACAGAGAGGGAGAATGCACATGGAGAGTAGCTAGAGACGTGTGGGCTTACTGTACGATAAAGATGGCTACGTTCTGGCACCGGAACGCAAGACGCGCCGATTTAAGTTGTGTGCGGCGTCCTCATCAGCGTCAGGTGTGTTGATTGATGAGTGAGAGCAGCTGGGCAGGGGCGCGGCCGAGGCTGGAGAGGAACGCACGTGGGCGTGTCCAGGTGCGATCTCCGAGGAGCGCACTGAAGAATGTGCAGCGGCATGCGCTCCAGCCGTTACAGATAAAGCAAGAAATTCCACTAATCAACCCTGATAAGGCACACCTGTGAAGTGAAAACCATTTCAGGTGACGACCCCTTGAAGCTCATTGAGAGAATGCTAAGAGTGTGCAAAGAAGTAATCAGAGCAAATGGTGGCTATTTTGAAGAAATTAGAATATAAAACATGTTTTCAGTTATTTCACCTATTTTTGTTAAGTACATAACTCCACATGTGTTCATTCATAGTTTTGATGCCTTCAGTGACAATCTACAATGTAAATAGTCATGAAAATAAAGAAAACACATTGAATGAGAAGGTGTGTCCAAACAAAAAAAAATAAGTTTCTCAGTGTGAGCATGAACTATCTTGTCTTTGCAGTCTATTCAATTGAATATAAGTTGAAAAGGATTTGCAAATCATTATATTCTGTTTTTATTTACAAATTACACAATGTGCCAACTTCACTGGTTTTGAGTTTTGGACATAATGAAGAGGGCCGCAGTTTGAGGAGCCCAAGGCCTTAGGGGCCGGACATGGAAATGTGGATGTTTCATCAGAAAGTGCCTCCGCAGGTTATATATTACTTTGAGAATGCAAAGCAAACACATCGGCTTTCACACTGCACTGAATGACCATGATTTGATTAACGTGGACCCCGACTTAAAGAAGTTGAAAAACTTATTCGGGTGTTACCATTTAGTGGTCAATTGTACGGAATATGTACTGTACTGTGCAATCTACTAATAAAAGTTTCAATCAATCAAAAAACTGTCAATAAATCTACTATTCTGCCCTCGCTACTCGTTTCCAGCGTGTGCAAGCTAGTTAAGAAAAAAAAACGCTCCAGTTTTTGTTGGATTGATGCTTCTTCTTTTGAATTATTTTCCTTCTTTTGTTTTACTTCTTTCCACTTCTTCCTTCATTTAGGTTTGTAAGGATGAAAATATAAACATTAAATAAACATAAAAGTATACCGTCCATTGAGTATTTTACGTACATCAGGGGCGTCCAAACTTTTTCCACTGAGGGCCGCACACGGAAAAGTTAAAGCATGTGGGGGCCATTTTGATATTTTTCATTTTCAAGCTATAACAAAATATATGCATTTTTTTATTTATTTTACCTTTAGGGGTCCCGGGGACCATAAAGGGTCTCAGTCATTAAAATGTTAAAAATAAGTCAGATTATTATTTTTTTTAAATTATTTAACGCTTACAGTAAATCTCTATGTCAACTTCAAGTTGATATAAAGTAATACAAATTAAAAAAAATGTTTTATGGCTTTTCTGTCAAAAACAACTTAGTTTTTTTTATAGTAAAACTGAAATATGCAATATTTAGTCATTAAAGCCCTAAAAGATCAATAATGCAGGACACCATTGATTTTAATTATTTCATATTTTTGAGTAATCACAGTGAAAAGATAAATAAAAAATCACTAAATATATTTGGGATCCAAAAGGTGCCCCAATCATAAAGTGATACATTTTTATTAGGTTTTTCTTTTACTTTCAACACTTAAGTTTCAACACTTAAGTTACGAGATCAACTTATGCTGGAACTATTATTTTGTTTGTTTTATGCGCTTTTGTCAAAGAAAACTTTGATGTTTTTATATGGCTACTACACAATATATGGGGGCGGAGAAAGAAGTATATTTATAGCTAGAATTCACTGAAATTCAAGTATTTCTTTTATATATATATATATAGTATTTCTTTTATATATATATATATATATATATATATATATATATATATATATATATATATATATATATATATATATATATATATTTATATACATACATATGTATATATATATATATATATAAAATAAATACTATATATATATATATATTTCTTTTATATATATATATAAATATAAAAGAAATACTATATATATATATATATATATATTTCTTTTATATATATATATATATATATATATATATATATATATATATATATATATATATATATATATATATATATATATATATATATATATATATATATATATATATATATATATATATATAAAAGAAATACTTGAATTTCAGTGAATTCTAGCTATAAATATACTTCCCCCCCATCTCCCAAATTTGGAGGTCTCAAGGTTGGAAAGTATGACACTAACCCCATTTTATGTATGTCAGGGGTGTCCAAAGTGCGGCCCGGAGGCCATTTGCGGCCCGCAGCTAATTGTTTACCGGCCCGCCACACATTCTGGAAATGCTATTGTAAAAATAAAAAATAACATTAAAAAAAGTGGAATGAGGTGAAATCTAACGAGAAAAAGTTGCAATGTTGACACAAAAGCTGCCATGCAGGCTGTTTTTTTTCTTTTGTCTTTCTTCATTTTTCTTTTTTTGCCATTGCTCAAAAAATAATAATAATTAAAAAAAATCCATGTTATAATGAATACTTTTCAGGGCTCCAATGACTTCAAATATTTCACTTTAAAATGTTTTATGTGGTAAATATTGCATATATTGTGTAGTAGCCATATAAAAACATCAAAGTTTTCTTTGACAAAAGCGCACAAAACAAACAAAATAATAGTTCCAGCATAAGTTGATCTCGTAACTTAAGTGTTGAAAGTAAAAGAAAAACCTAATAAAAATGTACCACTTTATGAGTGGGGCACCTTTTGGATCCCAAATATATTTAGTGATTTTTTATTTATCTTTTCACTGTGATTACTCAAAAATATGAAATAATTAAAATCAATGGTGTCCTGCATTATTGATCTTTTAGGGCTCTAATGACTAAATACTGCATATTTCAGTTTTACTATAAAAAAACCAAGTTGTTTTTGACAGAAAAGCCATAAAACATTTTTTAAAATTTGTATTACTTTGCATCAACTTGAAGTTGATATAGAGATTTACTGTAAGCGTTAAATAATTAAAAAATAATAATAATCTGACTTATTTTTAACATTTTAATGACTGAGACCCTTTATGGTCCCCGGGACCCCTAAAGGTAAAATAAATAAAAAATGCATATATTTTGTTATGGCTTGAAAATGAAAAATATCAAAATGGCCCCCACATGCTTTAATTTTTCCGTGTGCGGCCCTCAGTGGAAAAAGTTTGGACACCCCTGATGTACGTAAAATACTCAATGGACGGTATACTTTTATGTTTATATTTTCATCCTCACAAACCTAAATGAAGGAAGAAGTGGAAAGAAGTCAAACAAAAGAAGGAAAATAATTCAAAAGAAGAAGCATCAATCCAACAAAAACTGGAGCGTTTTTTTTTTCTTAACTAGCTTGCACACGCTGGAAACGAGTAGCGAGGGCAGAATAGTGGATTTATTGACAGTTTTTGGATTTATTGAAATTGATTGAAAAGCGGACGTGACGACAGGCTGTCCTCACTCAGGTTCGCACGGACCTGGAGGGGGCGTGCCTTAAGTTCGGCTGGAAATCGGGAGAAATTCGGGAGAATGGTTGTCCCGGAAGATTTTCGGGAGAGGCACTGAAATTCGGGACTCTCCCGGAAAATTCGGGAGGGTTGGCAAGTATGGTTAGTGTTGATATATTTACACAATAAACTACAAATGTTTACACATAAAGAAGTGACACAACATTCACACACTAAACATTGTATGTGACGTATCACTATTAGCGTTGTCGCCCACTACTGGTCAAATTTAGCACTACATGTATTAAGAGGTTTGAACGTTACTCTCAGACAAAAAAACAACATGACCACGAATACAAAAGACATCACATTTTCAATACAAAACCAACTAAATATCTTAATGCACAAATTATATCAACTTACAAATGTTTGACCAAGTTTGGTGATGAAGATTAAACGCTGGGATTTGTACAGTTGGTGTTGCTTGTCTGGAACACTGTGTCCGTCGCTCAAAAGGTCAGCCCTCGCTCGGGGAAGAACGTTGAAAGAGTAGTCTCCTTCTACTCACCCCACTGCTGCTTCACTGTGACACATATGCCTCGCTGTTGCCCCCTGCGGGTTGGTGGGATTACTGCATACATGATCAACACTAGTTTTAAAGGCCTACTGAAAGCCACTACTAGCGACCACGCAGTCTGATAGTTTATATATCAATGATGAAATCTTAACATTGCAACACGTGCCAATACGGCCGGGTTAACTTATAAATTGCAATTTAAAATTTCCTGCCACACTTCCGGTTGAAAACGTCTATATATGATGACGTATGCGCGTGACAGAATCAGTTGATGCGGAAGTATTGGTACCCCATTGAATACAATACAAAAAAGCTCTGTTTTCATTTCAAAATTCCACAGTATTCTGGACATCTGTGTTGGTGAATCTTTTGCAATTTGTTTAATGAACAATGGAGACTGCAAAGAAGAAAGTTGTAGGTGGGATCGGTGTATTAGCTGCGGACTACAGCATCACAACCAGGAAGACAGAGATGGATAGCAGACGCGTTAGCCGGCGAACTCACCTTAACTTCCTCCGTCTCGCCGACCGCATCTGTGATCGGGTGAAGTCCTTCGTCGCACCATCGATCGCTGGAACGCAGGTGAGCACGGGTGTTGATGAGCAGATGAGGGCTGGCTGGCGTAGGTGGATAGCTAATGTTTTTAGCATAGCTCTGTGAGGTCCGGTTGCTAAGTTAGCTTCAATGGCGTCGTTAGCAACAGCATTGTTAACCTTCGCCAGGCTGGAAAGCATTAACCGTGTATTTACATGTCCCTGGTTTAATAGTATTGTTGATCTTCTGTCTATCCTTCCAGTCAGGGATTTATTTATTTTGTTTCTGTATGCAGTTAAGCACGATGCTATCACGTTAGCTCCGTAGCTAAAGTGTTTGGTCGATGTATTGTCGTGGAGATAAAAGTCACTGTGAATGTCCATTTCGCGTTCTCGACTCTCATTTTCAAGAGGATATAGTATCCGAGGTGGTTTAAAATACAAATCCGTGATCCACAATAGGAAAAGGAGAGAGTGTGGAATCCAATGAGCCAGCTTGTACCTAAGTTACGGTCAAAGCGAACAAAGATATGTCTTGCACTGCATCTAGTCCTTCACTCTAACGTTCCTCATCCACGAATCTTTCATCCTCGCTCAAATTAATGGGGTAATCGTCGCTTTCTCGGTCCGAATCTCTCTCGCTGCTGGTGTAAACAATAGGAAATTATGAGCAGTCCTTCCCCCGGTGTCGTCACGCTACTTCCGGTAGGGGCAAGGCTTTTTTTTATCAGATACCAAAAGTTGCGATCTTTATCGTCGTTGTTCTCTACTAAATCCTTTGAGCAAAAATATGGCAATATCGCGAAATGATTAAGTATGACACATAGAATGGATCTGCTATCCCCGTTTAAATAAAAAAAAATCATTTCAGTAGGCCTTTAATGGTTTCATCAAGCCTATTTGGGCGATGTTCTGCGGGTTAAATGAAAAGTTTTGGTGGGCAGGATGTGGCCCGTGGGTTGCCAGTTGAATGGGCCTGTCTTAAGCTCTCCAGTCCATCCACACTGCACCAGAAGATCCCTGATGGCTCACCCTTCCAGTCGTGTTCATCTCCTCTGGTTCCTGTGGCTCTAACCCGGCGCTTGCCGTGTAGTGTCAACTGTTTTTGTTATGTTATGTTAGGTTATGTTATTTTCATTTATTATGCACCCCCCAACCGACTGTTACATCAGCCCAAGTGGAGAAACAAAAAAAAAAGCAGAAACAGAGACTGAGACACACAAAGGAATCTAAACTAAACATTTAAGACTCACAATGAACACATAAACGTATTATTTTCGGGTCTCCCTATGTCTAGCATTAAAAGATTACAGTTGGTACAAAATGCGGCTGCAAGGCTTTTGACAAAAACAAGAAAGTTTGATCATATTACGCCTATACTGGCTCACCTGCACTGGCTTCCTGTGCACTTAAGATGCGACTTTAAGGTTTTACTACTTACGTATAAAATACTACACGGTTTAGCTCCAGCCTATCTCGCCGATTTTATTGTACCATATGTCCCAACAAGAAATCTGCGTTCAAAGAACTCCGGCTTATTAGTGATTCCCAGAGCCAAAAAAAAGTCTGCGGGCTATAGAGCGTTTTCTATTCGGGCTCCAGTACTCTGGAATGCCCTCCCGGTAACAGTTAGAGATGCTACCTCAGTAGAAGCATTTAAGTCCCATCTTAAAACTCATTTGTATAATCTAGCCTTTAAATAGACCCCCCTTTTTTAGACCAGTTGATCTGCCGTTTCTTTTCTTCTCTCCTCTTCTCCCCTGTCCCTTGCGAGGGGGAGTTGCATAGGTCCGGTGGCCATGGATGAAGTGCTGGCTGTCCAGAGTCGGGACCCCGGGTGGACCACTAGCCTGTGCATCGGTTGGGGACATCTCTGCGCTGCTGACCCGTCTCCGCTCGGGATGGTTTCCTGTTGGCCCCGCTGTGGACTGGACTCCCGCTGATGTGTTGGATCCACTGTGGACTGGACTTTCACAATGTTATGTCAGACCCACTCGACATCCGTTGCTTTCGGTCTCCCCTAGAGGGGGGGGGGGGGGGGGGGGGGTTACCCACATATGCGGTCCTCTCCAAGGTTTCTCATAGTCATTCACCGACGTCCCACTGGGGTGAGTTTTTCCTTGCCCGTATGTGGGCTCTGTACCGAGGATGTCGTTGTGGCTTGTACAGCCCTTTGAGACACTTGTGATTTAGGGCTATATAAATAAACATGGATTGATTGATTGATTGATAAATCAAAAGTCATCTGCGGTAAAGAGGTGAGTTTTAAGCTGTGCTCTAAAAGAGTCCAGAGTGGTGGCGGACTTAATATTCAGAGGGAGCTTATTCCATAGCCTAGGTGCCGTCACTGAGAAAGCACGGTCTCCCTTCGTCACTAGGTTTGACCGTGGGACCTTCAGGGTCATCTGGTTGTCCGATCTAAGGCAACGACCAAGCCTGGAGCTGGTGGGTTGGTCCAGGAGATCGTTAATATAAGCTGGGGCGAGACCATTGAGCGCTTTGAAGACATACGTGACGGTCTTAAATTTCACTCTGCGCTTCACTGGGAGCCAGCGAAGGGAGGAGAGGATGGGAGAAATGTGTTCCCTCATTTTTGCGCCTGTCACCAGCCTGGCAGCTGCATTTTGTACTAGCTGCATGCTATGGATGGTCTTGTCGGTGACCCCAGCATAGAGGGCATTGCAATAGTCCAGTCTGGAGAAGATGAGCATCAACACGACCCGCCGTAGGTCACTGGGGGAGAGGAAAGACTCGATCTTGGCTATTGTGCGTAGTTGGAAAAAACAGGATTTCACTTCCTTGTCAAGCTTGAGGTCTGGGTCGAATATATTTTTTTCCACCTTTTGTGCACATCCTTAGTTATTTTCCCTCACTCCTTTTTGAGTGCGCTTTTTGTTATCATTCTTACCATTTCTTCTCTGCGCCGGAGTCCTACTCCGGCAAAAGCCGACGTGACAAACATTTGGCAAATAGAAGGGTTAGTAAATCGCAGTTGCACTGTGGTAATCTAATTGCCAATGCATATCGGACGGCATATGGGATAAGGCACCACCCCATGGAGTGTTTGCAATAAAAAGATAAGCCAAATTAAATTATTATCAATGTTTCAGAATAATGCTCACCAACAGTGTGGGATGTGTGAATTTGAAGGATTCTGATCCTAATCTAAAAACTGATACCAGTGTTTATTTCCTTGATAAAAGCAAGTTACTTCTATAAAACAAACAAACAGAACTATTATAACAAGTGAGTTTTTTGAACGGATGAATGGATCCTCAAGATCAGGCTCCCTTCAATGTGCCGTAATTCCCGCCTCTAGAAAGTAAGCTTCAGAATAAAAGCACGTCAAATTATTAACCTAGATCATACGACACGTTGTCATTGTTTATCTGTTAAACAAAGGTTAGTTAGGTCTGATAACCTACTCAGTGGCCTAGTGGTTAGAGTGTCCGCCCTGAGATCGGTAGGTTGTGAGTTCAAACCCCGGCCGAGTCATACCAAAGACTATAAAAATGGGACCCGTTACCTCCCTGCTTGGCACTCAGCATCAAGGGTTGGAATTGGGGGTTAAATCACCAAAAATGATTCCCGGGCGCGGCTGCTGCCCACTGCTCCCCTCACCCCCAAGGGGGTGATCAAGGGTGATGGGTCAAATGCAGAGGACAAATTTCACCACACCTAGTGTGTGTGTGACAATCATTGGTACGTTGAACTTAACTTTTTTTTTTTTTTTTTAGTAAAACTAATACATCTGATTACTTGGGAGAGGAAAAGCAGGGTGAGACAAATCACTCAATTCCTAAAAAATGCTGAGCATAAAACAATATTTTGAGATTAAACATTTGTATGCATCTCAGTCCTATGAAGTCCATGATATTTACCATTTTATTATTCGCAGCAAGCACAGAAGCTTGGGAAAAAAAAGAAAAACCCTGCTTGGCTAACTTCAGCTATTTCATCAATAAACTGATGTTTAGTTCCTGTTGCAATGTGAGAGTAAACAGAGTGTCGGGTCAGTAGAAAAGTCTACAAAATAATAATTTTCCCGAGGAGTATGGGAGGCCCCAACTGTAAATTTTACTGAGAGGTACAGGCTTAATGTGACACACTTGCCGTCATTTTTTTACTCCAGTGTATCCTCACTGTTTTTGACTTACACTACCGTTCAAAAGTTTGGGCTCACCCAAACAATTTTGTGGAATAGCCTTCATTTCTAAGAACAAGAATAGACTGTCGAGTTTCAGATGAAAGTTCTCTTTTTCTGGCCATTTTGAGCGTTTAATTGATCCCACAAATGTGATGCTCCAGAAACTCAATCTGCTCAAAGGAAGGTCCGTGTAACGTGTATCGCTGTTGATCAAGTACATTGCATCCACGTGTGTGTGCGTACAGAAGCCGCACATATCTTGTGATCGGGCCGGCACGTTGTTAGAATGGATGAAAAGCGGACGTGACGACAGCTCGTAGAGGACGTTAAAGGCAGTGCCTTTAAGGCACGCCCCCAAGACTGTGGTCCGGGTGGACTACGAGATATAATGACTGATGAACACCTTCATTGGATAATGAAGGTTGCCTCAGCTCAAAGCCTGAGCCCCGACATTAATGAACTAGCATCCAAGAAAAGATGGCAGGTATCTGGCTTGGGCACATCAGATTAGATCAGTGTGTTGCAAACTGAGCAGTTTAAAGTCCTGAATGGTTGCTTTATTCATTGTTATTTTATTTTCAAATGTATTAGCCTGTACTTACTTACTTAGGCCTTAGTATTCCCTGAGGAACATAGGCCGCCGACGAAAGCCTTCCATCCATTCCGGTCTTGTGCCCTTCGTTTGAGTTGTTGCCATGACAGCCCCTCAGCCCTCATCTCCTGTTCCGTGCTTTTTCTCCAGGTTGTTCTTGGTCTCCCTCTGTTTCTTTTTCCCTGTGGGTTCCATGTTAGTGCCTGTTTGGTGATTGATTTATTTGGTTTTCTGAGTGTGTGGCCTATCCAGCTCCACTTCCTTCTCCTGATTTGCAGTTCCACTGGTTCTTGTTTAGTGAGTTCCCACAGGTTGGCATTGGTGATGGTGTCTGGCCAGTAGACTCCTAGGACCCGACGGAGGCAACGGTTTACGAATGTCTGTAGTTTATTAAGTATGCTATTGGTGGTTTTCCATATTTCTGATCCGTACAGCAGGATGGATTTGACATTTGAGTTAAATATTTTCAGTTTGGTTTTGAGAGAAATGTTTTTTGCTCTCCATATTTTGTTTAGTATGTTGAATGATGTTCTTGCTTTCCCTATTCTGGATTTGACATCTTCATCTGCCCCTCCATCTACACTGATTATGCTCCCCAAGTATGTAAGACTGACTACCTCCTCTAATTGATTATGGTCCATTGTTATTGGTGTATTGTTCTTGTTATTGATACGCATGACCTTTGTTTTTTGTGAATTGATCTTAAGCCCAAGAAATGCAGCAGTTCTTTGTAGTTTTTGTGATTTGTCCTGCATCTGTTGGTGAGTGTGAGCCAGGAGAGCTAGATCGTCTGCAAAGTCTAGGTCATCTAGTTGTTCGGTAGGGCTCCACTGTATGCCGGTTTTGCTGTTTTTGGTTGTTTGGTTATTAGCCTGTGGAAAAAGTTAATGTTGATATTTACCTCAGAAGGCTGCAAATAGAAAAGAGGCATTCAATTTTTATTTAAATTGTATTTGATATGCCATTGATATTTTATTATTATTATTATTATTATTATTTGAAACTCGGTTTGCATGTCACTATAAAGTTATATAAGCCTTGCTTGTTCAATATTCAATGCAAAACTTGTTTGGGTCCCTTGTTTGGGCGGCGTGGCGAAGTTGGTAGAGTGGCCGTGCCAGCAATCGGAGGGTTGCTGGTTACTGGGGTTCAATCCCCACCTTCTACCATCCTAGTCACGTCCGTTGTGTCCTTGGGCAAGACACTTCACCCTTGCTCCTGATGGCTGCTGGTTAGCGCCTTGCATGGCAGCTCCCGCCATCAGTGTGTGTGAATGGGTGAATGTGGAAATACCGTCAAAGCGCTTTGAGTACCTTGAAGGTAGAAAAGCGCTATACAAGTATAACCCATTTATCATTATTTATCATTTATATTAAAAGGTTAATTTGTTCAACCTTGGCCCGCGGCTTTGTTCAGTTTTACATTTTGGCCCACTCTGTATTTCTAAATGTTTCCAATAGATTTCAGGCCTTCCTATATGGCCTTTCTTGACCAGCAACATTATCTAATATTTTCTTCACGTTTCTGCAGTTGCTCACATCCACCACTAGAGCGCAGCAGTGAACAAACAGCAGCTTGTGGGACATTATATAACTAGCACTGCTGCTATATAATGAAGTATGCCAATGATAAATCAACTCCCCCTCCTTTTTTTTTTTTTTTTTTTTACAAGAAGATTGAGCTAAAGCATTGAATTTCCATAATCCCTTTCATGTGGTAAGAAAGCGAACCTTTTCTTAACTGCATTCGAAGAGTTTAACACTCACATTCCAGAGAGCACAACAGTTGTTACCGTCACACAAAATGTTTAAAACATTAGGAGAGTAGTGGCAGGACCGGCCTATTCATTCCATCATACAGGCAGTGTCGTTCACAGAATTCCCACTGTTAGAATTTGTGCCCTGAAATCCCATCAGGAATGTACAGTAACAGGCTTATGTGTTCACTGTGACAGCTTACGAATAAAGGAGAACGGTTGAACAAGCTTTCTTTGGTCAATCAATGATATTTCACATGTGAGACTGAATAAGTGTTTCTCTACCTGCTGATGACGCGAAAAGCAGGCCAGTCGCTTCGTCCCCCGATGAGCCACTTCCGAGTGTAAACCATGTTCGGAATAAATTATCTTCATTGTATAATCGGTGCAGTCGCTTGTCACATGTGCATGGATTCAAGTGTGATTTCATGTCCTAAAAAATCTGAGTCGGTCGGGGACTGGGGAGTCGTGTCCAGGACGGGCGAAGGCGGCGTGGACAGTTTGGAGGCTTTGACCGCCCCTCCGCCCCTGAAGCCCCTCCACTCTTTGATCCACTCGTCTCTGGTGGAGGGATCCAGTTGGTCCAGATGCCTGGCTTGCACAATCGGGGTGGGGGCGATAGAGTTCCTCATCACGTGAAACACATACCTGGGGGAGAGAGCGCAGTAGTGAGAAAGTAGGCCAGTGGAAAATATGCGGCACTTTGATGTAAATCAGGGCATTCCTTCTAAATATCTGCTCTTTGAGAGGCATCAACGAGCACAAGGAAGCTGTGGAGCATCCCGGAACTTCACTGTTATCTTTGCACCTGGTACATCTTTACCAACACAGCAGCGCATTCTATGAAATGATGCACAAAATGCGGAATCATAAATGAAACTGAGAGGAGGAGTTTCAAAATACCGTATTTTTCGGAGTATAAGTCGCACCGGCCGAAAATGCATAATAAAGAAGGAAAAAAACATATATAAGTCGCACTGGAGTATAAGTCGCATTTTTTGGGGAAATGTATTTGATAAAACCCAACACTTGTCGTCCAGAGTCGGGACCCCGGGTGGACCGCTAGCCTGTGCATCGGTTGGGGACATCTCTGAGCTGCTGACCCGTCTCCGCTCGGGACGGTTTCCTGCTGGCCCCACTATGGACTGGACTCTCGCTGATGTGTTGGATCCACTATGGACTGGACTTTCACAATATTATGTCAGACCCACTTGACATCCATTGCTTTCGGTCTCCCCTAGAGGGGGGGGGGTTACCCACATATGCGGTCCTCTCCAAGGTTTCTCGTAGTCATTCACATCGACGTCCCACTGGGGTGAGTTTTTCCTTGCCCGTATGTGGGCTCTGTACCGAGGATGTCATTGTGGCTTGTGCAGCCCTTTGAGACACTTGTGATTTAGGGCTATATAAATAAACATTGATTGATTGATTGATTGAACACCAAGAATAGACATTTGAAAGGCAATTTAAAATAAATAAAGAATAGTGAACAACAGGCTGAATAAGTGTACGTTATATGAGGCATAAATAACCAACTGAGAACGTGCCTGGTATGTTAACGTAACATATTATGGTAAGAGTCATTCAAATAACTATAACATATAGAACATGCTATACGTTTACCAAACAATCTGTCACTCCTAATCGCTAAATCCCATGAAATCTTATACGTCTAGTCTCTTACGTGAATGAGATAAATAATATTATTTGATATTTTACGCTAACGTGTTAATAATTTCACACATAAGTCGCTCCTGAATATAAGTCGCACCCCCGGCCAATCTATGAAAAAAACTGCGACTTATAGTCTGAAAGATACGGTACTAAAAAGTAGAAAGCAAAATTACAGTGAAAAAGCACCTTTGTTTTTATCAAGTATTGTTTTATATACAATAGTTAATCGACTATTTTGTTAACCAGCCGATAGATATCCAAAAGAGCAGGAGAGTCAAACTGGTTTATATTGAGGGCCCCATCACAATTATGGCTGCCCTCAGAGGGCCGCATGTAACATACAGTACAGGCCAAAAGTTTGGACACACTTTCTCATTCAATGCATTTTCTTTATTTTCATGACTATTTACATTGTAGATTGTCACTGAAGGCACCTAAACTATGAATGAACACATGTGGAGTTATGTACTTAACAAAAAAGGTGAAATAACTGGAAACATGTTTTATACTCTAGTCCAGTGGTTCTTAACCTGGGTTCGATCGAACCCTAGGGGTTCGGTGAGTCGGGCTCAGGGGTTCTATGTGTTTATGTTGTGTTACGGTGCGGATGTTCTCCCGAAATGTGTTTGTCATTCTTGTTTGGTGGGGATTCACAGTGTGGCGTATATTTCTAACAGTGTTAAAGTTGTTTATAGGGCCACCCTCAGTGTGACCTGTATGGCTGTTGACCAAGTATGCCTTGCGTTATCATTACACCAGTTAAAAGATCTCACAACGTGTCAGCATTTCTTGACATCTTCGGGTAAAGACCATTGTTAAAGGCCTACTGAAAGCCACTACTACCGACCACGCAGTCTGATAGTTTATATATCAATGATGAAATCTTAACATTGCAACACATGCCAATACGGCCGTGTTAACTTATAAAGTGACATTTTAAATTTCCCGCCACACTTCCGGTTAAAAACGTTTTATTATGCTGACGTATGCGTGTGACGTCACGAGGACAAGGGAAGTATTCGGAGCCCGGAGAATTCTATACAACAAGCTCTGTTTTCATTTCATAATTCCACAGTATTCTGGACATCTGTGTTGGTGAATCTTTTGCAATTTGTTTAATGAACAATGGAGGCTGCAAAGAAGAACGCTGTAGGTGGGATCGATCGGTGTATTAGCGGGTGGCTGGAGCAACACAACAAGGACTACTTACTTAGCAGACGCCTAGCCGATGCTAGCCGCCAAACCCACGGATGAAGTCCTTCGTCGCGCCGTCGATCGCTGGAACGCAGGTGAGCACGGCTGTTGATGAGCAGATGAGGGCTGGCTGGCGTAGGTGGAGCGCTAATGTTTTTATCATAGCTCTGTGAGGTCCGGTTGCTAAGTTGCTAAATTAGCCTTAGCGTCGTTAGCAACAGCATTGTTAAGCATTACCAGGCTGATAATTATTAACCGTGTAGTTACATGTACATGGTTTAATAGTATTGTTGATCTTCTGTCTATCCTTCCAGTCAGGGATTTATGTATTTTGTTTCTATCTGCATTTGAGAACGATGCTATCACGTTAGCTCAGTAGCTAAGTGTGTCACCGATGTATTGTCGTGGAGATAAAAGTCACTTTGAATGTCCATTTCGCGTGCTCGACTCTCATTTTCAAGAGGATATAGTATCCGAGGTGGTTTAAAATACAAATCTGTGATCCACAATAGAAAAAGGAGAGAGTGTGGAATCCAATGAGCCAGCTTGTACCTAAGTTACGGTCAGAGCGAAAAAAGATACGTCCTGCACTGCCTCTAGTTCTTCACTCTAACGTTCCTCATCCACGAATCTTTCATCCTCGCTCAAATTAATGGGGTAATCGTCGCTTTGTCGCTCCAAATGTCTCTCACTCCATTGTAAACAAAGGAAAATTGTGAGAATATTACCTCCTGTGACGTCACGCTACTTCCGGTACAGGCAAGGCTTTTTTCATCAGCGAGCAAAAGTTGCGAACTTTATCGTCGATTTTCTCTACTAAATCCTTTCAGCAAAAATATGGCAATATCGCGAAATGATCAAGTATGACACATAGAATGGATCTGCTATACCCGTTTAAATAAAAAAAATTCATTTCAGTAGGCCTTTAAACCCTTCCAACGCTACATTATTATGTGACTGGGCCGGTACGCTGTTAAATGGAGGAAAAGCGGACGCCTGGAAAGCATGCGGCTGTTAAGGGGTGAAAGTTTCAGGTGAGAGACGACGTTAAAGGCAGTGTCTTTAAGGCACGCCACCAATGTGGTTGTCCGGGTGGAAATCGGGAGAAATTCGGGAGAATGGTTGCCCCGGGAGATTTTCGGGAGGGGCACTGAAATTCGGGAGTCTCCCGGGAAAATCGGGAGGGTTGGCAAGTAAGTTCATACCACAAAGTGGGGCGTACAAAACCCAAGTTACCGCCGCATTGATTAGTCACAATGAGAAGCAGATAGGGAGGACGATCAAAAAGATACCTGGGCAGCAGGGCCACCACAGCGGTGAGGATGCAGACAAGGTAGAAAACAGGGTCTATCATTTGATTCTGCAGGGTCCAGTACGAGTTGCAAGTAACACAAGAGCTGTACAGCAGCGTCATGATGAGGTAGACCGCAACACTGCCCAGCATGGTGATCCAGTGAACAAATGTCTACAAGCCACAAAAAAAGCAGAGCCATAACACGTATAGTTCCATATTTCCTTTGTCAGAAAAATGCATCAAAATGATTTGTAGTCACCCAGGCTTTGATCTCTATCGAGAGATGCAGGAGGATGGTAAACAAGGAGACCGCGGCCAAAGGAGTTCCAAAGGTAAACACGTCAATGTCCGAACCCTGGTAAGTCTAAAGAAAACCACAAGTTAGAATGTAGACTGATGTGCAACTGCAGAATCCACCTCCAAACATTCTTACCAAGTATGGAATGAAGAAGCAAATGAAACTCTGATAGAAGCCATCAAGCATGTTAATCCAGAAGGTGGAAAATCGATACACCTAAAATGGTAACGCACAAAGTATATAACACACATAATTGAATATCAACTGTATCATGGAACAGAGGCAATTTGAATTGTTTTATGCTCTGCTTTTACTTGGACTTTGGAATCTCAGTATAACTAAAGTGAGTACATCCCTTGCATTTCAGCAACATATTTTATTAATGTATATATTCTTAAGGGACACAGCTGTGGAAAGGACATTTGGATATTTAGTAGTACCTAAACTCTCGGAAGTTTAGGTACCGTATTTTTCGGAGTATACACTACCGTTCAAAAGTTTGGGGTCACCCAAACAATTTTGTGGAATAGCCTTCATTTCTAAGAACAAGAATAGACTGTCGAGTTTCAGATGAAAGTTCTCTTTTTCTGGCCATTTTGAGCGTTTAATCGACCCCACAAATGTGATGCTCCAGAAACTCAATCTGCTCAAAGGAAGGTCAGTTTTGTAGCTCCTGTAACGAGCTAAACTGTTTTCAGATGTGTTAACATGATTGCACAAGGGTTTTCTAATCATCAATTAGCCTTCTGAGCCAATGAGCAAACACATTGTACCATTAGAACACTGGAGTGATAGTTGCTGGAAATGGGCCTCTATACACCTATGTAGATATTGCACCAAAAACCAGACATTTGCAGCTAGAATAGTCATTTACCACATTAGCAATGTATAGAGTGTATTTCTTTAAAGTTAAGACTAGTTTAAAGTGCTTTTCCTTCAAAAATAAGGACATTTCAATGTGACCCCAAACTTTTGAACGATAGTGTAAGTCGCTCCGGATTATAAGTCGCACCGGCCGAAAATGCATAATAAAGAAGGAAAAAAACATATATAAGTCGCACTGCAGTATAAGTCGGATTTTTTGGGGAAATGTATTTGATAAAAGCCAACACCAAGAATAGACATTTGAAAGGCAATTTAAAATAAATAAAGAATAGTGAACAACAGGCTGAATAAGTGTACGTTATATGAGGCATAAATAACCAACTGAGAACGTGCCTGGTATGTTAACGTAACATATTATGGTAAGAGTCATTCAAATAACTATAACATATAGAACATGCTATACGTTTACCAAACAATCTGTCACTCCTAATCGCTAAATCCCATGAAATCTTATACGTCTGTATACGCTACTGCCGGAGCTATTAAAATGGATCACATCAACATTGGCGGTAACTTATAAAAACTGAGAAGGACTGAACAAAAATGGCACCGAAAAGGAAATCATATACCGTATTTTCCGCACTATAAGGCGCACCGGATTATAAGGCGCACCTTCAATGAATGGCATATTTCAAAACTGTGTTCATATATAAGGCGCACCGGATTATAAGGCGCACCTATGCATCCATTAGATCAGGGGTGTCCAAACTTTTTCTACTGAGGGCCGCATACGGAAAAATTAAAGCCTGCGGGGGCCATTTTGATAGTTTTCATTTTCAAATCATAACAAAATCCTTTCAAATGTCTATTCTTGGTGTTGGGTTTTATCAAATACATTTCCCCCAAAAATGTGACTTACACTCCAGTGCGACTTATATATGTTTGTTTTCCTTCTTAATTGTGCATTTTCGGCCGGTGCGATTTATACTCCGGAGCGACTTGTAGTCCGAAAAATACGGTATTTAAAAAGTTTAGTGAGTGCTGCACACCCCTCCTATTTCAGGACCCATTTTATTACAGAGGAAACTCATTTCTGCCGCATGTATTTGCGATCTCATCCTTTCGGTCATTACCCAAAGCTCGTAGGAACGTAGACTGAAATCGAGAGCTGTAGTTTATTAAGTTAAACTAGTCAGTAGTACCTAGATCAGTAGTACCGTATTTTTCGGACTATAAGTCGCAGTTTTTTTCATAGTTTGGCCGGGGGTGCGACTTATACTCAGGAGCGACTTATGTGTGAAATTATTAACACATTACCGTAAAATATCAAATAATATTATTTAGCTCATTCACGTAAGAGACTAGAGTAGCACATAGCAGTTAGCATTCCATGACCCACAATGCACTTCTGCCATGACCCTCCCCCGCTGAATTCTTATTGGTTGACGTGTGAGTGACGATTGCTGCCATTTGCTTCGTCTCTTACGCAAATGAGATAAATAATATTATTTGATAATATGTCGCACCCACGGCCAAACTATGAAAAAAACTGACTAATAATCCAAAAAATACGGTACTCCAAAATAATGAATTGACAAACCGCCTTACCCCAGCACCTTGTCCAGTTCTGTACAACTCAGGGACACCGAGCAGCACCTCTGCCGAAACATCTCTGTCCATGATCCCAAACATGATGGGGGGTACTGAGGTGAAGAAGAGGTTGAAGAAAATCAGCAGCCAGTAGTCTGTCATGGTGGCCGCTGTGAAACCACAGTAGAACTGATACCAGAAGAGAATGTTGACATTGGCCTGAGAGATGGGTGACATTAAGCAAAAGTTGGTATGGGTACATGCTGGTGATAAGCACAACAAAGCTCTATTCATGTGTGACCGCACCAAATTTTTAAAGAAGAAGTAAATGATCATGTTGGCCAGGCGAGTGTAGCACCAGTGTCCATGAACCAGCAGGAGCTTTTTCAGGTGTTTGAAGCGAGATATTGCAAAATCACTTGCCATGACTGCCTGCGGATGACAAAGCAGAATAACACCTTTGTAATTCTTGAATCAAACATATTATTACAGATACACATGAACACAAAAGACGGACCACAAGTTAATAACACTATGACAAAGTCGATTTCCATGTAAATTCAGTTTCTGTCTCTCTGAGTCTTGCCCTCTTATTTTGACAAAACAAATTAAAAACTTGAAGTGCCGAAAGGGTTTAAGCTTAACCCTGTAACACCCCTTGTTGTAAAATTACAACGTTACCTTTAACCATCGTAAAAAACAATCTGTTATATATATTTTTTACCACATTTACATAGTCATTGGGTCCTATTGTTCAGTCTCACAAGGCTATTGGATCGTACATTTGTTTATAAGTCACGCCTTCTGGCCATGAACTCACACAACCTCTCAAGGTTTCCTTCGAACAAAATCTATTTGTTTCATTGGACTGGATTCATCAGATTCAAGTAATTAAAATGTCTTTTATATTTTTTTTGGTTGTTATTACAATGTCTAGAGCAGGAGTGTCCAAACTTTTTCCACTGAGGGCCGCACAAATTAAAGCATGCGGGCGCCATTTTGATATTTTTCATTTTCAAACCATAACAAAATATATGGATTTTGTTTTTTTTTACCTTTAGGGCTCCCGGGGACCATAAAGGGTCTAAGTCATTAAAATGTAAAAAAAACAAGTCGAATTATTATATATATATATGTATATATATATATATATTTTTTTTTTAACGCTTACAGTAAATCTCTACAGTATATCAACTTCAGGTTGAAATAAAGTTAAAAAAAACAAAAAGGTTTTATGCCTTTTCTGTCAAAGACAACTTTGTTTTTCATAATAAAACTGAAATGTGCAGTATTTCCCCCACTGCCCAAAACATTCAAAAAGCAATGTTTGATGTGAAGTAATTAGAGCCTTAAAAAGCTCAATAATGCAGGACACGATTCATTATTATTTTTGAGTAATCACAGTGAAAAGACAAATAAAATAAAATAATAAATAAATAAATAAATAAATAAATAAATAAAATCCCATTAAATATATTTGGGACCCAAAAGGTGTCCCATTCATAGTGATACATTTTCATTACGTTTTTTTTTTACTTTCAACACTTAAGTTACGAGATCAACTTCCGATATATCTGTCGATTTTACGTTTGAACTATTATTTTGTTTGTTTTATGCTCTTTTGTCAAATAAAACATTGATGTTTTTGTATGGCAACCACACAATATTTTCCACATAAAACATTTTAAAGTTAAATATTTGAAATAATTGGAGCCTTGAATAGGTCAATAATTCATTATAACATTGAGTTATTTTTTTCTTTTTTTTTGAGAAATGGCAAAAAAGAAAAATAAAGAAAAAAACCCAGCCTGCATGGCAGCTTTGTGTCAACATTGCAACTTTTTCTAGTCAGATTTCACCTCATTCCACTTTTTTTAATGTTTTTTTTAAATTTTTGCAATAGCATTTCCAGAACGTGTGGCGGGCCAGTAAACTATTAGCTGCGGGCCGCAAATGGCCCCCGGGCAGCACTTTGGACACCCCTGGTCTAGAGCATGTACATATGTAGTTATTGTGGAACAGATGCATCAAATTTAATTTAGAGCTTGTTATATAATTGTTGCAATTATACAACACTGGGGGAATGTGGTAGTCAAATAGCTGGCTTGTTGCAGTGGGCTCAAACAGGTTGTATTCCCTCCACCATATCACTGGCTGAAGTATTTTCTCTATACATGGATAGTATACATTCTACAGACGTTTTACAGATGACAGGGACTGTTTTTAGGACTTTCACCACCAATGAAAGTCTTCATGACCAATGTCATGAAAACAAAAAAAGAGGGGGGAAAAGCGTTTTTTAAGAGTTTTATCTTGTTTCATATTTGTAATAAATGACTTCATAAAAATATAACTAATGTGTGATTATTATTAATGGTATATACCGTTATGGGGCTAAGTAAGCAATCAACCCTGCAAATGAACCCTTAGTTGTTTAGACAACGTGAGTACAAATACCGAAATTCTGCTCCCATCAAAGCCCAATGTTGCAATATTACAACATTTCTCTAAAAACATACATAAACATTTTTTTTAACTCTTCAATTTCTGCATCAAATGCCTCCTACAACAACATATGAAAGATCACATTTTTTTTTTATTTAGGTTTTTCTATATTTGGGTCTTACAGGGTTAAAGGAGAAGCAAAACATGTTGTTTCTTCGTACCTGCATTCCTTCCTGACCGGATATGCCGATCCCGATATCGGCTGCTTGGATCATGTTAACATCATTGGCTCCATCACCTGAAGTCACATGTTGGAAGTTGTCAGTTGAGGTTTTGTAAATATCGCCGATATATCCATCGACTCTTTCCAAATTCATTCGTTTTCATTACAAAACCGACAAAAGTAGTGGGACCACTAAATTGGAAAACGTTTGTCCATGCTTTCGGACATTTGTTTTTTTAACAACAACAACCAAAAAGGTAAGAGGTCATTGCAATTGTCTCACAATCTCTGTGTTCTAGTTCAATCGCGTTCATTCCAAAGTTGCCCAATGGTGTTGAGGTCAGGCTTTGTGCACTGGGGTCAAATCGTTACACAAATGTGTGAGCATAACATTGTCCAAATATCTTGGTAGAATGCAGAATGATTAAGGGGGGGACTAAGAGGTCTAGCCAGTCCATAGTTAATTAATTAATGGATTAAGAGGTGTGTCTTAATTAGGGCTGCAACAACTAATCGATTAAAATCGATTATAAAAATAGTTGGCGATTAATTTAGTCATCGATTTGTTAGATCTATGCCAGGGGTGTCCAAACTTTTTCCACTGAGGGCCGCACACGGAAAAGTTAAAGCATGTGGGGGCCATTTTGATATTTTTCATTTTCAAACCATAACAAAATATATGCATTTTTTAAAATTTATTTTACCTTTAGGGGTCCCGGGGACCATAAAGGGTCTCAGTCATTAAAATGTTAAAAATAAGTCAGATTATTATTTTTTTTAAATTATTTAACGCTTACAGTAAATCTCTATACCAACTTCAAGTTGATATAAAGTAATACAAATTTAAAAAAATGTTTTATGGCTTTTCTGTCAAAAACAACTTAGTTTTTTTTTATAGTAAAACTGAAATATGCAGTATTTAGTAATTAGAGCCCTAAAAGATCAATAATGCAGGACACCATTGATTTTAACTATTTCATATTTTTGAGTAATCACAATGAAAAGATAAATAAAAAATCACTAAATATATTTGGGATCCAAAAGGTGCCCCA
Organism: Entelurus aequoreus; assembly: GCF_033978785.1. Lineage (NCBI taxonomy): Eukaryota > Metazoa > Chordata > Actinopteri > Syngnathiformes > Syngnathidae > Entelurus > Entelurus aequoreus. The sequence goes on along the minus strand of NC_084734.1, from coordinate 83,179,760 downwards.
CTCATAAAGTGATACATTTTTATTAGGTTTTTCTTTTACTTTCAACACTTAAGTTATGAGCTCAACTTCAGATATATCTGTCGATTTTATGCTGGAACTATTATTTTGTTTGTTTTATGTGCTTTTGTCAAAGAAAACTTTAATGTTTTTATATGGCTACTACACAATGTATGCAATATTTACCACATAAAACATTTTAAAGTGAAATATTTGAAGTAAGTGGAGCCCTGAAAATAATTCATTATAACATGGATTTTTTGTCATTATTTGTTTTTTTTGAGCAATGGCAAAAAAAGAAAAATAAAGAAAGACAAAAGAAAAAAAAACAGCCTGCATGGCAGCGTTTGTGTCAACATTGCAACTTTTTCTCGTTAGATTTCACCTCATTCCACTTTTTTGAATGTTCTTTTTTATTTTTACAATAGTATTTCCAGAATGTGTGGCGGGCCGGTAAACAATTAGCTGCGGGCCGCAAATGGCCCCCGGGCCGCACTTTGGACACCCCTGGTCTATGCTAGAGGCTACATTTTAATTTTAATTTTTTATAAACCTTTATTTATAAACGGCAACATTTACAAACAGCTGAGAAACAATAATCAAAATAAGTATGGTGCCAGTATGCTATTTTTTTTCAATAAAATACTGGAAAGGATAGAAATGTAGTTCGTCTCTTTTAGCCGAATATTAATAGATCAATCGAAGTAATAATCGACGGATTAATCGATTATCAAATTAGTTGTTAGTTGCAGCCCTAGTCTCAATTGTGCATATTATTAATTATAGGAAATAGTAAATATAGTGGCACCTTGTTTTTTGTTATATATATATATATTTTATACGGTTCCGTTGGAAACCAATTTGTATGCAAACCGAAACATTTTATTTGCTAAAATTATGTATTTCAAATTCATCCATACTAGACACACAAAAATAGCGGGGGAGTACTGTGCTACAACTTCTCTCTTCAATTTTATGGTGTTTCTCACCATCTTCATCAAAGTGCTGGCACTCCTATTATATCCAAGAACGCACAGAAAACGGTTGTCTGGTCACACGATTTTGTTTACATCAACTGATGCACTAAGACACATGCACGAAAGAGCTTTTACTGCACAACCAGTCACACTGTCGTGACGACGCAGACTTACGTCGTACACGTTCTTTTCGGCCTTCTTCATTCAAAATAGCAGGGAATACAAGGTGGAACTAATCTTTGAGGCAATCTAAGCGCGCCGGGTCCATTTAAAGTGGCGGACCTCCAGCAGCGCTTGTAGCTGTCTTATCACAAGCAAATTCCATTTTGGCCATCAGGGTGTCAGTGCAAGACCAGGCTCTACAAAACTACATAATGGCCGGGAAGCGCCATACTACCCTTAATTGTTTGGCTGGACCAGGGGTCACCAACCTTTTTGAAAGCAAGAGCTACTTCTTGGGTACTGATTAATGCGAAGGGCTACCAGTTTGATACACACTTAAATAAATTGCCAGAAATAGCCAATTTGCTCAATTTACCTTTTAACTCTATGATATTATTAATAATTAAAGATATTTACACTTAATTGAACAGTTTAAAAGAGGAGAAAACACGAAAAAAAATAACAATTAAATTTTGAAACATAGTTTATCTTCAATTTCGACTCTTTAAAATTCAAAATTCAACCGAAAAAAAGAAGAGAAAAACTAGCTAATTTGAATCTTTTTGAAAAAAATTAAAAAAAGAATTTATGGAACATCATTAGTAATTTTTTTTTATTAAGATTAATTTTAGAATTTTGATGACATGTTTTAAATAGGTTAAAATCCAATCTACACTTTGTTAGAATATATAACAAATTGGACCAAGCTATATTTCTAACAAAGACAAATCATTATTTCTTCTAGATTTTCCAGAACAAACATTTTAAAAGAAATTCAAAAGACTTTTAAATAAGATTTAAATTTGATTCTACAGATTTTCTAGATTTGCCAGAATTTTTTTTTTGAATTTTAATCATAATAAGTTTGAAGAAATATTTCACAAATATTCTTCGTCGAAAAAACAGAAGCTAAAATGAAGAATTAAATTAAAATGTATTTATTATTCTTTACAATAAAAAAAAGGTTTTTACTTGAACATTGATTTAAATTGTCAGGAAAGAAGAGGAAGGAATTTAAAAGGTATATGTGTTTAAAAATCCTAAAATCATTTTGAAGGTTGTATTTTTTCTCTAAAATTGTCTTTCTGAAAGTTATAAGAAGCAAAGTAAAAAAAATTATGAATTTATTTAAACAAGTGAAGACCAAGTCTTTAAAATATTTTCTTGGATTTTCAAATTCTATTTGAGTTTTGTCTTTCTTAGAATTAAAAATGTCGGGCAAAGCGAGACCAGCTTGCTAGTAAATAAATACAATTTAAAAAATAGAGGCAGCTCACTGGTAAGTGCTGCTATTTGAGCTATTTTTAGAACAGGCCAGCGGGCTACTCATCTGGTCCTTACGGGCTACCTGGTGCCCGCGGACACCGCGTTGGTGACCCCTGGGCTGGACTAACCCTAGTAGTGTGGTGCGTTCAGGGACAGTCTGTAAACATGAACTCCAAGGCTATTGTTCACTTTGACTTTTGTATACTCAACTTTATTTGGCTTCATGGTGGTATGTTTTGCACCTGTACGCAATAAAAAGCACAGAGACTGAATTATCAACGTACTTAAAACAAGACTATATGAAATCCGAAACCCAATTTCCATCTAAAACTGAATTATACTTAAACCGTACTAGGATGTTCACTGCAAAAAAGAGCTAAAAAAAATAAGATAAAAAGACTGGATTTTAGTAAAAAAAAATTACTAAAAACTAGTACAATTATTATATCTATCTATAGTCGAGGTTTCTGTGGTTTATTCGTTATACAGTGCTCAATACCGGGGTAGAGCGGAATATACATATATAAATAAATAAATATAAATGGGTTATACTTGTATAGCGCTTTTCTACCTTCAAGGTACTCAAAGTGCTTTGACAGTATTTCCACATTCATCCATTCACACACACATTCACGGCGGGAGCTGCCATGCAAGGCGCTAACCAGCAGCCATCAGGAGCAAGGGTGAAGTGTCTTGCCCAAGGACACAACGGACGTCACTAGGATGGTAGAAGGTGGGGATTGAACCCCAGTAACCAGCGACTCTCCGATTGCTGGCACGGCCACTCTACCAACTTCACCACGCCGTCCCTATATATATATATATATATATATATATATATATATATATATATATATATATATATATATATATATATATATATATATATATATATATATATATATATATATATATATATTAGGGCTGCAACTAACGATTAATTTGATAATCGATTAATCTGTCGATTATTACTTCGATTAATCGATTAATAATCGGATAAAAGACACAAACTACATTTCTATCCTATCCAGTATTTTATTGAAAAAAAACCCAGTATACTGGCACCATACTTATTTTGATTATTGTTTCTCAGCTGTTTGTAAATGTTGCAGTTTATAAATAAAGGTTCATTAAAAAAAAAGTAAAATTTTTTTTTTTTTTTTTAGTTAAAAAAAACCAAAACAAAAAAAACTCTGCGCATAGCATAGATTCAACGAATCGATGACTAAATTAATCGGCAACTATTTTAATAATCGATTTTAATCGATTTAATCGATTAGTTGTTGCAGCCCTAATATATATATATATATATATATATATATATATATATATATATATATATATATATATATATATATATATATATATATATATATATATATATATATATATATATATATATATATATATATATATATATATATATATATATATATATATATATATATATATATATATATATATATATATATATACACACACATAAATGCATATATTTTATATTCTGAAAACAAGCATTATTCAACCTGCAATTCTTAAATTAGGCATCCTTGGGATGTTGCAGAATCTTAAACAAGATTTTATATGTGGGGAAAACTGAAACATTTTATTTGAGTTGGTATTTTCCTCAATTTTCCACCGGTTTTAAACTACAATATAAAAAATATTATTATTCCTGCTAAAAATCAAGATTATAATGTAAACTTAATGACTCAAAATAAGTAAATACTATAGATTTTTATTTATTTAATCTTGGCAAGTGCCAAATAATTTTCAGTGTTAATGATGACTTTGGTTGTCTATTTAAGTAATCCATGAGCATACCAACAAAAACAAGAACTCTGAGAAGAACAATATCCTGAGCTAGTTCAACAGGATAACTTCTTGACACATGAATGTCCAAAGATCTGAAAATTGCTGACTTTATCTTACCGACGGCAAGCGCCATCACCCCGAGATTCTCCCTGATGAGCTTCACCACTACGCTCTTCTGCAAGGGCGTAACTCGACAGCAGAGCACAGAGCGGCACCGCTTTGCCAACTCCACAAATCGGCCCTGCAGATCCGGCGACAGAACCATGGCCAGGGTACGTCCGTCGATCACCAGAGAGATGTCTGGGGTTGTATCCACATTACGAGGGTCGTTTTCGTACCTCCTTACCTCCTCCAGAGTGCAGTCCAGGATAGAAGTGCATGCGATCTAAAGAGAAAAAAACCACACATTTTACTTGAATAATATTCTCATTCGCAATTCAATAAGTCCTGTGCAGTGAACACGCAAGAAGCAAATAGTCAGGTTGTGGTATAAGCTGATGAACGACACAATATTGAGTCATGTTCATGAAGTCTGACGACAAGCAACAACAAGGCCATCTGTATAAGAATTCAGCCCCTGAGCCAAAACATGATGAAAAATGGGTCACATCCTGTTTTGTTTTCATCAATCCTATGCAGTCAAAATGTCATACTACTTGCGATGTGATGATTGCAGGAGTGCATCCCGGGGGGTGGTCATTGCTGGTAAAAAATAGTAGAACCAATAAGGCTCCATTCTGGACCACAGGAGGAGAGCTATTTCCTGTGAGGACTCAATATTAGGCTGCTAATTAGATATGGAAGGCTTCGTTATTGTATTGGCGGGGACTCACTCCATCGATCATCCATGCCGAGTATAATGTGAGTTCCGGAAGGCTCCCAGTGTATCACTTTGAGCAGGTAAGAGACGGATGGCAATATTTGATACCGGGGAATATCACACTGGATTAGCTTGTTATAAATAGCCCCATCCTTTGCAGTGGCAGTAATGGCTGACCTGACACCTTAACTTTTCTCAGAATGATTTGACCTTCGCTTATGATATAAATGAGGTCAAATGTTTAGGTGACTTTTAAAATCACGGACAATCAGTGTCTCGTAGTTTAAAGGCCTACTGAAAGCCACTACTACCGACCACGCAGTCTGATAGTTTATATATCAATGATGAAATCTTAACATTGCAACACATGCCAATACGGCCGGGTTAACTTATAAAGTGACATTTTAAATTTCCCGCTAAACTTCCGGTTGAAAACGTCTATGTATGATGTGCGTGACGTCAGTAGTTAAACGGAAGTATTCGGACACCATTGAATCCAATACAAAAAAGCTCTGTTTTCATCTCAAAATTCCACAGTATTCTGGACATCTGTGTTGGTGAATCTTTTGCAATTTGTTTAATGAACAATGAAGACTGCAAAGAAGAAAGTTGTAGGTGGGATCGGTGTTTTAGCGGCTGGCTGTAGCAACACAACCAGGAGGACTTTGACTTGGATAGCAGACGCGCTAGCCGACGCTAGCCGCCGACCGCACAGATGATCGGGTGAAGTCCTTCGTCCTTCCGTCGATCGCTGGAACGCAGGTGAGCACGGGTGTTGATGAGCAGATGAGGGCTGGCTGGCGTAGGTGGAGCGCTAGTGTTTTTATCATAGCTCTGTAAGGTCCCGTTGCTAAGTTAGCTTCAATGGCGTTGTTAGCAACAGCATTGTTAAGCTTCGACAGTCTGGAAAGCTTAACCGTGTATTTACAGGTCCATGGTTTAATAGTATTGTTGATTTTCTGTATATCCTTCCAGTCAAGGGTTTATTTCTTTTGTTTCTATCTGCATTTAAGCACGATGCTATCACGTTAGCTCCGTAGCTAAAGTGCTTCGCCGATGTATTGTCGTGGAGATAAAAGTCACTGTGAATGTCCATTTCGCGTTCTCGACTCTCATTTTCAAGAGGATATAGTATCCGAGGTGGTTTAAAATACGAATCCGTGATCCACAATAGAAAAAGGAGAAAGTGTGGAATCCAATGAGCCAGCTTGTACCTAAGTTACGGTCAGAGCGAAAAAAGATACGTCCTGCACTGCACTCTAATCCTTCACTCTCACTTTCCTCATCCACAAATCTTTGAAACATCTCTGGCAACTCATTTTGATCCTCAAAAGGATAAGATCCACAAGAATTAATACATGTTTGTTTTTAAAACAACAGACTTCAACATACAGTTTTTATTAAAAATGTGTTTATTCCACACCTTTACCATTGCTTATTTTTGAGTCTCCTTGTTAATGCAAAATGAAACACTGATTACTATACATTTAATATAAATGATCTACTGAATAAACATTTGAATCGTTTGACAGCACTGATGGAACTACTTGCTGTGTACTCTGTTACAAAAATGCTTAGTTGAGTTTCACCTATTTTGAATGAATTTTAGCAAGTTTAATAAACAAAAGGTTGACCCCCTGGTGGAAAAAGTTTGGACATCCCAGATTCCTGCGGTCACATGATGAACAGTGTAATGCTGGGCTTATTTCTAAAAATCTGGATTTGTTTTGTGGCTTATCAGTTTGCAGCTACATGACTGTTCAAATAAATAAAGAGACAGGATTTACAGTATTTTCCTAACCTGTTCTAATCGTTGCATTTGCCATTCCTAACTGCTATCATGTAAAACGTCGAGCATCCACCAATTAGATTGCAGGATTGCTGTAACACTATTGATCTTAAAGGCCTACTTAAATTATTTTTTTTTATTTAAACGGGGATAGCAGATCCATTCTATGTGTCATACTTGATCATTTTGCGATATTGCCATATTTTTGCTGAAAGGATTTAGTAGAGACCATCGACGATAAAGTTTTGGTCGCTGATAAAAAAGCCTTGCCTGTAACGGAAGTAGCGTGGCGTCACAGGTTGAAGGGCTCCTCACATTTCCCCATTGTTTACACCAGCAGCGAGAGCGATTCGGACCGAGAAAGCGACAATTACCCCATTAATTTGAGCGAGGATGAAATATTTGTGGATGAGGAACGTAAGAGTGAAGGACTAGAGTGCAGTGCAGGACGTATCTTTTTTCACTCTGACCGTAACTTAGGTACAAAGGTTCATTGGATTCCACACTTTCTCCCTTTTCTATTGTGGATCACGGATTTGTATTTTAAACCACCTCGGATACTATATCCTCTTGAAAATGAGAGTCGAGAACGCGAAATGGACATTCACAGTGACTTTTATCTCCACGACAATACATCGGTGAAGCTCTTTAGTTACGGAGCTAACGTGATAGCATCGTGCTTAAATGCAGATAGAAACAAAAGAAATAAACCCCTGACTGGAAGGATAGACAGAAGATCAACAATACTATTAAACCATGGACATGTAACTACACGGTTAATGCTTTCCAGCCTGGCGAAGCTTAACAATGCTGTTGCTAACGACGCCATTGAAGCTAACTTAGCTACGGGACCTCACGGAGTTAACGTGATAGCATCGGGCTTAAATGCAGATAGAAACAAAAGAAATGAAACCCCTGACTGGAAGGATAGACAGATAATCAACAATACTATTAAACCATGGACATGTAACTACACGGTTAATGCTTTCCAGCCTGGCGAAGCTTAACAATGCTGTTGCTAACGACACCACTGAAGCTGACTTAGCTACGAGGCCTCGTCCAAGCTATGATAAAAACATTAGCGCTCCACCTACGCCAGCCCTCATCTGCTCATCAACACCCGTGCTCACCTGCGTTCCAGCGATCGACGGAGCGACGAAGGACTTCACCCGATCATAGATGCGGTCGGCGGCTAGCATGGGATAGCGCGTCTGCTATCCATCTCAAAGTCCTCCTGGTTGTGTTGCTGTAGTCCGCCACTAATACACCGATCCCACCTGCAGCTTTCTGCTTTGTAGTCTTCATTGTTCATTAAACAAATTGCAAAAGATTCACCAACACAGATGTCCAGAATACTGTGGAATTTTGCGATCAAAACAGAGCTTTTTGTATTGGATCCAATGGGGTCCGAATACTTCCGTTTCAACCATTGACGTCACGCGCATACGTTATCATACATAGACGTTTTCAACCGGAAGTTTCACGGGAAATTTAAAATTGCACTTTATAAGTTATTGGCATGTGTTGCAATGTTAAGATTTCATCATTGATATATAAACTATCTGACTGCGTGGTCGGTAGTAGTGGCTTTCAGTAGGCCTTTAAGTCTTTATGTTAACCTGTAGCTTTGCTGCGCCCTGCAGTTGTAATAGCTTGCAAATACTACACTCGCAATGTATCTACGTTGGTGCTTTTTTGTGGTTAATCTCAGTTGTGTTTGATCCGGTTAAAGTCAAGGCTCTCAGGTTCTCGATAACAAGCCGTCATTGGCCTGACTTTTTGCACTGAGGAAGCATAGAATTATTTAAAATATCGTCACAATACTGTATGAATAATTCATTCAGAACTAAATAAATGGTCATGATCATACTTGCCAACCTTGAGACCTCCAATATCGGGAGGTGTGGGGGGGGGGGGGGGGTTAGGGCGTGGTTAAGAGGAGAGTATATTTACAGCTAGAATTCACCAACTCAAGTATTTCATATATATATATATATATATATATATATATATATATATATATATATATATATATATATATATATATATATATATATATATATATATATATATATATATATATATATATATATATATATATATAAATACTTGACTTTCAGTGAATTCTAGCTATATATATATATATATATATGTATATATATATTTATTTTATTATATATATAAATAAAAGAAATACTTGAATTTTAGTGTTCATTTATTTACACATATACACACACACACACACAACACTCATCTACTCATTGTTGTACTTGAAAGTACAATGCTTTGTTAAGGGTTGAATTGTCCATCCTCTTTCTATTCTCTGTCACTATTTTTCTAACCATGCTGAACACCCTCTCTGATGATGCATTGCTGTGTGGCACGCACAAAAGTGCTTTCATCAAATGCACGAGAGTGTGGAATCTTCCATCTCTCCCTAGCATGGCCCAAAACCAGTCAATCCTTGCTTCCTGGGGAAGATCTTCCCTGGCAAGCAATTGGTACTCCAGTACTTGTACCCGGAGGCTGGTCAGGTCCAATCGCAGCTGCGGCAGACTTTTTTTTGGGGGGGCGTGGCCTCCAGCTCCGGCTGAATACCGGGAGTTTGTCGGGAGAAAATCTCTGTCGGGAGGTTGTCGGGAGAGGCGCTGAATATCGGGATTCTCCCGCTAAAAACGGGAGGGTTGGCAAGTATGGTCATGATGGACCTCTTAAAGGCCTACTGAGACCCACTACTACTGACCACGCAGTCTGATAGTTTATATATCAATGATGAAATCTTAACATTGCAACACATGCCAATACGGCCGGGTTAACTTATAAAGTGACATTTTAAATTTCCCGCTAAACTTCCGGTTGAAAACGTCTATGTATGATGACGTATGCGCGTGACGTCAATCGTTGAAATGGAAGTATTCGGACCCCATTGAATCCAATACAAAAAGCTCTGTTTTCATCTCAAAAATCCACAGTATTCTGGACATCTGTGTTGGTGAATCTTTTGCAATTTGTTTAATGAACAATGAAGACTGCAAAGAAGAAAGTTGTAGGTGGGATCGGTGTATTAGCGGCGGACTATAGCAACACAACCAGGAGGACTTTGAGATGGATAGCAGACGCGCTAGCCGCCGACCTCACCTTGACTTCCTCCGTCTCCGGGCCGCCGACTGGGTGAAGTCCTTCGTCGCTCCGTCGATCGCTGGAACGCAGGTGAGCACGTGTGTTGATGAGCAGATGAGGGCTGGCGTAGGTGGATAGCTAATGTTTTTAGCATAGCTCTGTGAGGTCCCGTTGCTAAGTTAGCTTCAATGGCGTCGTTAGCAACAGCATTGTTAAGCTTCACCAGCATGGAAAGCATTAACCGTGTAGTTACATGTCCATGGTTTAATAGTATTGTTGATTTTCTGTCTATCCTTCCAGTCAGGGGTTTATTTATTTTGTTTCTATCTGCATTTAAGCCCGATGCTATCACGTTAGCTCCGTAGCTAAAGAGTTTTGCCGATGTATTGTCGTGGAGATAAAAGTCACTGTGAATGTCCATTTCGCGTTCTCGACTCTCATTTTCAAGAGGATATAGTATCTGAGGTGGTTTAAAATCCAAATCCGTGATCCACAATAGAAAAAGGAGAGAGTGTGGAATCCAATGAACCCTTGTACCTAAGTTACGGTCAGAGCGAAAAAAGATACGTCCTGCACTGCCCTCTAGTCCTTCACTCTCACGTTCCTCATCCACGAATCTTTCATCCTCGCTCAAATTAATGGGGTAATCGTCGCTTTCTCGGTCCGAATCGCTCTCGCTGCTGGTGTAAACAATGGGGAAATGTGAGGAGCCGTTCAACCTGTGACGTCACGCTACTTCCGGTACAGGCAAGGCTTTTTTTTTATCAGCGACCAAAAGTTGCGAACTTTATCGTCGATGTTCTCTACTAAATCCTTTCAGCAAAAATATGGCAATATCGCGAAATGATCAAGTATGACACATAGAATGGATCTGCTATCCCCGTTTAAATAAAAACATTTAATTTCTGTAGGCCTTTAAGAAGTGTGTCTGTACTCATGTTGACATGTTTAAACCCCCTTCACTCAGGCTAAAGGGAAAGAAATGCCACAAGAAGCCGAACATTACACCAACGTAGGTGAGAAGTGTAGATAAGTGCCTCCTCACCTTGTTTTTGGAGCTCATGTTAATCACCAGGTCTTCGTCTTCTAGCAGCCTGCAGGCATAGCCGATGTTGACAGCTGTCTCCGGCTTGTCTCCAGTCAGCACCCACACCTTGATTCCCGCTTCCCGCAGTGCCACGATGGTTTCTGGAACGTTGTCCTGTAGACGGTCCTCGATGCCTGTCGCCCCTGCAGGAAGACATGTGATTTACAGACAGAGCTCATCACAAATGTATGTTTAACGGCGGATGTTTTTTTACCCAGCAGGGTGAGGTTAGTCTCCAGCTGCACAGCGGTGTCCGTAATGAGCTGCTCTCTGCCGTCGATGGCAGCCTTAGCTCTCAGTCTGCTCAAGCGCCAGTCTTCGTAGTCTTTGGCGTTCACGACCTGCAGCACACGCAAGACGACAAGAAGCTGTTGTCATTGCAGGACACAAACATACCGTATTTCCTTGAATTGGCGCAGGGAATATAGTATTCGCACGTCTAGAATTACTGCCGGGTCAAACTCGTTTCTCAAAATAATTAACGCATGCTTGGCCTTATCGCCGGTTCATTATTAACGCCGGATCAAATTCGTTTCGCAAAATATTAATTTTATTATCGCATGTCCATAATTTTCGCCGGGTCAAACTCGTTTCGCAAAATATTTAGCATACGTCTAGAACTTCCGCCGGGTCAAATTCGTTACGTCACGAGTGACGATTTACCTGTCCTCATTTTCAAAATGGAGGAAGCTGATTTCAGTAGTTTGCAATCGCACAAAGGAAAAAAGATAAAGAGTTATTCAGTAGGATTTAAGGTCCAAGCTATTGAATACCGGTACGGTATGCTAAAAAGAACAGTAAGCAGCTATGTTTTATTAATATACCGTAGCTGCGTGTGTCAAATATGGTATGAGTCATTAAATGACTCCCGCCTCCTGGTGGTAGAGGGCGCTAGTGATCCTTCTTGCGACTTCCGGTACTGCAGAAGAAGTGACAACACGCAGCAACAGATCGTCTTTTTTTTCCTCTCGCCTGAACTTTTAACATGGAGGATTACATACCGGTATCTAAAATAAAACAGTTTTCTAAACTGGACTTTCAATCGAAGCAGGAGGTAATAATTAAAGGAATATCTCCATCGAGACAGAGAGACTTTTAAAACTGAAGAAAGAAAATAAGGAAGACTTCTATAAACAAGTTATCGATGCTTTTGGTCAGAAGGAGCTGCAAATGGACTCCATTTATAAGTACAGGTAAGACCATAATAACGTTTTGTTTTATTAAATGTGCTTTTCATGATGGTATGCTTACATCACACTCAAAGCGCACGCCTAAATTTACCGCATTCCTTTTGGTAAACGCCGGAGTGAGAAGAGGTTTTAAAATAATTAGCGCATGCACAGCCATCCCGCAGGCTTCCGGTAAACGCCGGCGTGACAGGAGGTTTTAAATTAATTAGCGCCCCTGCGGCTATTCAAGGAAATACGGTAGTAGTAATTGATCATCTTCGTGAATGTGCACCTTCTTCGTGAAGCAAAGCGTACGCAGGCCCTCTTTACCGTAACAGTCAAGATGATATTGGGTATCTGCAACAATATCCCTCTGATTTCCACTGAGATGCTCTGGAAATATTGTGACACAAATAAATATTCTCAGATTTTCATTTAGAATATGAAGTCATGGGCATTGACAAACTGTCTTCACCAGCATATGGTGCACCAAGCAGCTCCATGATAGCGTAGTCTGCACCTTTGGAGTACAGCACAAACTCCTTGGTGATGGGGTGTCGCACAAGAACAGACATTCTCTTCCTGTTGTAGTCAAAGGACAACGTGTCGAGAACCTCAAAAACCAGCTTCTGGCCAGACGGCAGCCTCACAGTCACACTGTCGGGGGTGCGGCTCAGCAGAGTGAAGCCATACGCTTTGGCGGCATACACCAAAGCTGCCTCGTCTGGACTTTCTGCCTCATAGCACACCGTGCTGGGCTGCTCACTCCCACATGATGTGAAAACTCCCGAATCGTCCACTTTTGGGGAGGGGTTAAAGCGATCTTCCTCTTTAAAAGAACTGTCCGAGAAGGTTCGGTCCTTTTTGGCTTTAGAGGCAAATATGTTGCGAACTGAACCCGCTCTCTTCAAAAGGTTGGAGAAGTTGTCCAGTGGATTCGATGACTGGACGGAACTTGCATACTCATTTGTCTGGAAGAATATAAAACAAAGAAATGTTCATGTTCTCCCAACCACACAAATTCTACATGTGGCTAAGACCCAGCCACTTTGTTTTGTATCTTCATCATAGATGATATAATTATTACAACATTTTAAAAAGAAGTGAGAACTGAGAACTGATGATTTTTCATCATAATAAAGTGATTGTTGATCGACCACCTCCTCATCATCCTTTCAAAAGTTACAATATTTTATATCCACACAAAAGCATCACAATCCGGGGGATTCGTAACTTTAGTCTGCAGACAAGAGCAATATCCAAGAGTCTTCAGTAAAATCTGAAAGAGTCGGTGGGTCTAGTGCAGTGGTTCTTAACCTGGGTTCGATCGAACCCAGGGCCTCAGGGGTTTGGTAGAGCCGACTCATCATGTAAATAAAAACTTCTCCCTATCGGCGTATTACGGATACGGCAAGAGCAGAAGTCCCACTGATTTGCAGGTGTGTAATTTGTTGTGAGTTTATGCACTGTGTTGGTTTTGTTCTTTGAACAAGGTGATGTTCATGCACGGTTCATTTTGTGCACCAGTAAAAAAACATAACTTTGTCTTGAATTTGAAAAAAATATATATACCGTATTTTTCGGACTATAAGTCGCTCCGGAGTATAAGTCGCACCGGCCGAAAAATGCACAATAAAGAAGGAAAAAAACATATATAAGTCGCACTGGAGTATAAGTCGCATTTTTTGGGGAAATTTATTTGATAAAACCCAACACCAAGAATAGACCAAAAAAACATATAACTTTTGTCTTGAATTTGAAAAAAATATATATACCGTATTTTTCTGACTATAAGTCGCTCCGGAGTATAAGTCGCACCGGCCGAAAAATGCATAACAAAGAAGGAAAAAAACATATATAAGTCGCACTGGAGTATAAGTCGCATTTTTGGGGGAAATTTATTTCATAAAACCTAACACCAAGAATAGACATTTGAAAGGCAATTTAAAATATATAAAGAATAGTGAACAACAGGCTGAATAAGTGTACGTTATATGAGGCATAAATAACCAACTGAGAAGGTGCCTGGTATGTTAACGTAACATATTATGGTAAGAGTCATTCAAATAACTATAACATATAGAACATGCTGTACGTTTACCAAACAATCTGTCACTCCTAATCGCTAAATCCCATGAAATCTTATACGTTTAGTCTCTTACGTGAATGAGCTATATAATATTATTTGATATTTTACAGTAATGTGTTAATAATTTCACACATAAGTCGCTCCTGAGTATAAGTCGCACCCCCAAACTATGAAAAAAACTGCGACTTATAGTCCGGAAAATACGGTATATATTTTTCACTGAAGAAGGGTTCGGTGAATGCGCATATAAAACTGGTGGGGTTCGGTACCTCCAACAAGGTTAAGAACCACTGGTCTGGTGCTTCGTTAGGTCAGCGTGGCCGCCGTCTTACGGCAGTCAGGACTGTCCCGTTAACCAGTTAGTCATTGCGAGAGCGTTGTGTTTTATGAAGAAATTGCTTATTTATGTGGCTGTCAACAACCGTATTATTCATAGATTTATAATTATTGAAGTAGCACACCTAAAGTAGCAATCATGGAGGGACACTGTCGTATATATTCTCCTTTTGGATCAGTTACATGATGTACTGTAGTTCATATCAAAAATATGAAAAACTAATCAAGTTATACGGCATTCAGTGATACTGTGCGGCAGTCATGACAAATGACTGCCGCACAGTAACATGTCGGACAGCTTTAACTAGATCCGGCCAATCCGTGAGGCGTCTTGTTTATATATTTTTGCTCGGATACAAAAATATTCCAATCATTCCTGCAGAAGCATTAACCTAAATTAAACCTGCAAGATGGTTCAATCATATAAACCAGTGTCTCTAAACCATAGGGCTGGGTCCGATTGTTGGGCCGCGAGCGCCTCATGGAGGACTGCCAAAAATATTTTTTTCTCAGCTGTGGTCTGTAGGGGCCGCAGCGGTACTCAGTTGTAATACACTTTTCCACCACTTGTAGCAGTAACGAGAATATCTAACAAACAGAAAAAGACTGGAGCTGTAGTCATAGAAACGTTTGTTAAGCGCAAACATTATGACTAAAGTGGTCAAGCTATTTATTTAAGAAACATATCTTAATATTATTATGTAATATCAATTTACTTAAACTTTATTTATTTTAGCATTGCCTACTATTTTTTTAATCAGTTTTTATGAGTACCTCCCATATAAACTCTTAACTTAACAGTCAGTTGAATATCGGTAGTTGATTTTGAATTTTGCCTAATGAGATTTTTTAGCCTAAAATTACTTAAAAAATTAAGCAATTGAAAAATTTAGTGGCACCCCAAAATATGATTATTAATTAGGCAAACATTTAAAAAGGAACGCTAAAATGTAGTGTACAATACATCAAAGTATATCAGAGTATATAAAATTATAACTTGAAAGAAATTCTGGTTATAATGAAAAAAAATCATACAGAAATGTAATTTACGTAACTTATTGATTTGCTATTGCAGTTAAGCATTGTTTTTTTTGTAATTTAGTTTTTAAAAATCTATATTTTTTAAATAAATTTGATAATTAAAAATCAGGGCCGGCCCGTGGCATAGGCCGTATAGGCAAATGCTAAGGGCGCCGTCCATCAGGGGGCGCCACGCCAGTGCCACAAATTTTGGAGGAAAGAAAAAAAAAAAAAAAAAGTTGGTACTATTATTTCTAAATACAAAAAATAATCACACGTTAATTAAAATGCAAATTAAAGCCTATTTAATATAAATATTATTTGTTACAACATTACGATGCCCCTCCCTCGGCATGGTGCGCCCCCTCCCTTCCCGTATCATGACTCTTTTTGGACGTCACCACATCAAAAAATCAACACAAGATGTCAAAACGGCCAAAACTGTCAGGTGCCCAGGGAAGAAAAAAGAGAAAAGAAGAGGAGAAACGAGAAAAAGACAGAGGTAGCAGGTAGGTAACGTTAGCCTACATGAAATTATTTGTCTGTTACAGAATGTGATAGTAACCTGGCTTTTTAGCATTAAGCTAATGTTACATGATTCAGCAATTGCTAATCAATAAATAGCTAGTTCTGTTTTAACGTCGGGTTAATATTGTGGAGGGGGCTAAATTGTTATGGAAAATAACAATGTAACGTTAGGTAATTACAGTACTCCCTGGTGTACAGTAATTTGTAAGTTATTCTAGTTAATGCAATATTAAAAAGCACAAATAGAGAACTCTGTAAGATCCCCTTTTTTTGTAGTATAGTTGTTAAAGTCATACTGGTTTGATATCTTGTTTTGTGCAGTGCCTTATTTATATTGTATTTTTAATTTATTTTATGCAACTTGTTGACACGTTTTATTTTGTGTTTATGTATGTAAAAAATATTGTATTTCATATATTCATTTTTAATTTTTTGTATTCATTTATTTATCCATATTTTTTTAAATCTTGTTAACTATTCTGATTGTTAATTTGCTTTCTTTAAGTAAAAAAAAAGGTCAAAGACAAAGCTATTCGGTTTCTTGTGAGTATATACACTTCACTGCCGATGTGGGGGGGCGCCACCTAAAATCTTGCCTAGGGCGCCAGATTGGTTAGGGCCGGGCCTGTTAAAAATGGTTAATTTAGTCCAACCATTGCCTGTAAAGTTAATAAAAGTTTTGTCATGGTGACATTTGGGACATATGTTCATAATTTGAGCCTATTTGAGGTTGAACAGTATCCTGAAACAGATTGACCTTTTACCAACTTTGTTTTGTGCAAAAAAATATATGACCAACTATCTTTAGCTAAGTGATCATCATCTGTTGGTGTTTCAGTAGGTTTTACCGAAGAGAGCATTTTTTTCTGATTTTATTCGCAAAGCATGGAAAATAAGACAAAAGCATATACAGTGGAACCTCGATTTACGAAGCTCTCCTTGTACAAAAATTTCACTTCATGAACTACAGACTAAATAAAATATGTGTTGTTGTGCCAATCTTATCTAAGTGTAAGAACGTTTCATCTGCCCATTGTGTGCCTGCAGCACAGCCCTTGTGGGTGGGCTGATCGATCGCCGCTACTCAATCAGTCAGCACAGCAGTGCTGCTTTTTAAGTGTTTTTCTTAGCCTTTCAAAAACATTTTTCTAGTTTTGCTTGTTCAATATGAGCGAAAGGAAAGGAATGGACAAGTGATGTGGGGTTTGAAACATTTAGGAAGTATCGACAGCGTTGTCGACACTGCCTGCGCCCCCTTCCGCTGCACACCCGAGAAGATTAACCAACAAGGTAAAGTGGATTTGATTTAAATTTTTCCTAATCTTTCTAGTGACCGGGCTGTTAAAGTTAAAGAGTTTTGTGATTTCAAACCACAGAGCTAGGGACAATGGGTCCCATTCAGCAATGAGTTCCTAACTTTTCCTCTTATCTTTCTTCCTAAGTGATTTCCTAAGAGGAGTCCATTCAAATTCATGATGTGTTCTTAAACGGCCCAATTGTTCCCACCTGCTGTTCTTAAAGGCCTACTGAAAGCCACTACTACCGACCACGCAGTCTGATAGTTTATATATCAATGATGAAATCTTAACATTGCAACACATGCTAATACGGTTAGCTTACTAAAGTTCAATTTTAAATTTCGCGCCGAAATATTCTGCTGAAAACGTTTCGGTATGATGACGCCTGCGTGTGACGTCACGGATTGTAGAGGACATTTTGGGACACCATTGTGGCCAGCTATTAAGTCGTCTGTTTTCATCGCAAAATTCCACAATATTCTGGACATCTGTGTTGGTGAATCTTTTGCAATTTGTTCAATGAACAATGGAGACAGCAAAGAAGAAAGCTGTAGGTGGGAAGCGGTGTATTAGCGGCCGGCTGCAGCAACACAAACACAGCCGGTGTTTCATTGTTTACATTCCCGAAAGATGACAGTCAAGCTTTACCATTGGCCTGTGGAGGACTGGGACAACAGAGACTCTTACCAGGAGGACTTTGAGTTGGATACGCGGTACCGTGAGTACGCAGCTGCGGCTTCCAAACATTTGATCGCTTGCCCGTATGTGCGTGCCGCTATGTGCATGTCACGTACGTAACTTTGGGGACTTTGGGGAAATATATGTGCTGTATGAACTTTGGGGAGGTGAACGGTACTTTGGGCTGTGGGATTGAGTGTGTTGTGCGGGTGTTTGATTTGTATTGGTGGGTTATATGGACGGGAGGGGGGAGGTGTTTGTTATGCGGGATTAATTTGTGGCATATTAAATATAAGCCTGGTTGTGTTGTGGCTAATAGAGTATATATATGTCTTGTGTTTATTTACTGTTTTAGTCATTCCCAGCTGAATATCAGGTCCCACCCGCCTCTCACAGGATCTTCCCTATCTGAATTGCTTCCACTGCCCTCTAGTCCTTCACTCTCACTTTCCTCATCCACAAATCTTTCATCCTCGCTCAAATTAATGGGGTAATCGTCGCTTTCTCGGTCCGAATCGCTCTCGCTGCTTGTGGCCATGATTGTAAACAATGTGCAGATGTGAGGAGCTCCACAACCTGCGACGTCACGCTACTTCCGGTACAGGCAAGGCTTTTTTATCAGCGACCAAAAGTTGCGAACTTTATCGTCGATGTTCTCTACTAAATCCTTTCAGCAAAAATATGGCAATATCGCGAAATGATCAAGTATGACACATAGAATGGACCTGCTATCCCCGTTTAAATAAGAAAATCTCATTTCAGTAGACCTTTAAGTTGCTGAATACCAAATGGTTAGCGCGTGCGTGTCTATCATAATTTGCATACAAACACGCCCTTATTTACACAATATGCATATGTAAACACCCTTAATTCCGTAATTTGCATAGGTAAACACCCTTAATTCCCCATGTAATGGCACAATTCCGTCGGAAAAGCCGAACATCAAACACACGGAGAAAACACAAACAGATTACAGAAGAAATACGTAATGTCAAAACGTAGGTTTAAGTACACAAAGATCTATAGAGGCAGAAAATAAGTATAAGAAATATAAAAACAAGCTAATTGGTATACTACGAACATGTAAGAAGGAATACTACAGTCAATTATTAAACAAGAACAAAAACAACATGAGAGCAACATGGGGCATCCTAAATAGCATCATTAAAAATGGTGCTAAGAAAGATTACTCCCAGTACTTTCTAGATGGACATACAAAAAATGACAATATGAACCAAATAGCTGAACGTTTCAATGATTATTTTGTTAATATCGGAACAAATCTGGATCAAAGAATTCCAAATGCAGATGATGGGTCAGTTGAGGACTTGAGTGAGCTCATAGACAGAAATCCCAATTCCATGTTTCTTAAAAGTGTAACAAAAGAAGAAATAATCAAAATTGTAAAAAATTGTAAATACAAGACTTCAACTGACTGTCATGGAATAGATATGGTAACGATAAAAAAGGTTATAGAAGACATTTCAGAACCTCTGACATATATCACCAATGTATCATTTTTAACCGGAAAATTCCCAGACAAAATGAAAATTGCAAAAGTCGTACCAATCTATAAGAATGGAGACGTACACCAGTTTACTAACTACAGACCAGTTTCATTACTTCCACAATTCTCCAAAATCATGGAAAAATTATTCAATAGTCGATGAGATTTATTTATTAACAAAAGTGGGACGCTCGTGGAGAACCAATATGGATTTCGAGCAAATATCTCAACATCAATACCATTAATGAAAATAACAGAGGAAATTACCAATGCAATAGATGGTAAAGAATGTGCGGCAGCAGTATTCATGGACTTAACAAAAGCATTTGATACAATTAATCATGATATTTTAATACAAAAATTAGAACGATATGGCATCAGAGGTTTGGTATTGAACTGGGTAAGAAGCTATTTAACCAACAGGAAGCAATATGTGAAGATGGGTGAAAATATGTCAACACGGCTAGATATATCCTGTGGTGTGCCGCAGGGATCAATACTGGGACCAAAATTGTTTAATATTTATATAAACGACATTTGTAAAGTTACAAAGGACTTAAAGTTAGTTTTATTTGCAGATGATACAACTGCTTTCTGTTCAGGAGAGAACACACAGAAGATAATACAAATAATAACAGAAGAAATGAACAAATTAAAAAGATGGTTTGACAAAAACAGACTATCTTTGAATCTCAGTAAAACTAAAATAATGCTATTTGGTAATAGTAGGAAAGAGCATCATACGCAAATACAAATAGACGGAGTAGACATCGAAAGGGTAAAAGAAACCAGATTTTTGGGAGTATTAATAGATGATAAAATGAACTGGAAATCTCATATACAAAACATACAACATAAGATAGCTAAAAACATTTCAATAATGAATAAAACAAAACACGTCCTGGGCCAAAAATCACTTCATATTCTTTACTGCTCACTAGTGTTACCATATCTGAGTTTTTGTGCAGAAATATGGGGAAATAACTACAAATGTGCGCTACATTCGTTAACCATGTTACAAAAAAGATCAGTTAGAATAATACATAATGTTGGATATAGAGAACATACAAACCCTTTATTTATTAAGTCAAAAATATTAAAGTTTGGTGATTTGGTAAAATTGCAAACAGCTAAAATGATGTACAAAGCAAACTATAACCTGCTACCAAAGAATGTACGACATTTCTTCTCAACTAAAGAGGAGAAATATAACCTTAGAGGAAAAAATAATTTAAAACATTTATATGCACGTACAACACTTAAAACTTTTAGCATAACAGTATGTGGAATTAAATTATGGAATGGATTAAGTAAAGAAGTTAAAAATTGTACTGACATGATCCAGTTTAAGAGGTTGTTTAAATTAATAGTGCTTACAAAGTACAAAGAAGAAGAATTATGAGAAAAACTTCCAACCTTATTGAAAATATTCTTCATCTCAGTATGTTAATAATGACTGAATTAATTAATTACATATTACAAACTGTTGTATATACTAATTCATAGATGTTATTTTATTATATAAAAAGGTCAGTAAATGATTTTATATAATTGTAAATGCTTTGAAGTGGGAAAGGGGTAGGATTAAATAAGCTTTGCTTCTTCCTACTCCTTTTCGGGCATGATGTAAATGAAATGATATGAAATTGTGTGATGTATTATGATGTAAATGTGTTCATGTTTGAAATAAACTAAAAGAAAGAAAGAAAGAAAGAAAGGAGGGACTGCTGAGGTAGCCTAAAGCGTTCAAATAAATATTCGTCACTTTGGGCAAATAGGTCTACATGGTCGTGAAATATGCGCTCCCTCCCCAGGGTACCATCTGCGGCATCTTGCAGTAGCAGCAAAAGCATTGCCATTGTGTGAGTTGAGTTGCAACAGGGTGTGAGAGGCCTGTTGGTCTTTTAAAGAGCCACCAGTCACTAAATCAACGCCCCGGTAATTGATGATTGTGTGTGTATGTGTGTGTGTGTGCGTGCGCGCATATATTTTGAAATGTCTCTATATTGCTCATTTTGCTGTATGTCTGTCTGTCTTAATAATAATAATAATAATACATTTTACTTATAAGGCGCCATTCTGGGCACTCAAGGACACCGTACAAAATCAAAACAATAAAATCAAATTGGATAAAAACAACAACAACAACAAAAATAGAGAAGATAAGATGATTACAATGAATAAGCAGTCAGGAATAGGTGTGTTTTGAGTCTTGATTTGAAGAGGGATATTGAGTCTAAGTTACGAAGGTCTGGTGGCAAAGAGTTCCAAAGATGTGGGGCAGAGCAGCTGAAAGCTCGGGCACCCATGGTGGACAGTTTAAATAAAGGGACAGTCAGATGGATGGATGAAGAGGATCTTAGGGAACGTGAGGGCGCGGCGACATGGATCAGGTCAGAGAGATATGACGGAGAGAGGTTATGGATGGCTTTGAAAGTGAGGAGAATTATTTCAAAGTGGATACTATGTTTGATGGGTAGCCAGTGGAGTTGCTGCAGAACAGGGGTGATGTGCTGGATTGAAGGGGTTCTGGTGATTATCCGGGCTGCAGAGTTCTGGAGAAGCTGAAGTTTGTGAAGTGACTTGTGAGGGAGACCAAACAGGAGAGAGTTGCAGTAGTCCAGGTGAGAGGTGACCAGGCTATGGACTAGTATGGCAGCAGTATGTGGGGTAAGGGATGGGCGAAGACGATTAATGTTCCGTAGATGAAAGTAAGCAGACCGGGTAATGCTGTTTATGTGGGCTTGAAAGGGGAGTGTGCTGTCGAGGATAACACCCAGACTCTTGACTTGGGAGGAGGGGGAGACAGAGGAATTGCAGAGAGTAATGGACAAGCTGTTGGTTTTGGCGAGAATGGTTTTTGTACCGACAAGTAAGATTTTGGTTTTATTACTATTAAGTTGAAGGAAATTGGATGAGAACCACTGCTTGAGTTCACTGAGGCAGTCTGTAAGGGAGGAAGGAGGAAGAGAGGCAGTTGGTTTGGTTGAGATGTAGAGCTGGGTGTCATCCGCATAAAAGTGAAAATGTATTTTAAATTTACGGAATATATTGCCAAGGGGAAGAATGTAAATGATAAAAAGCAGGGGACCAAGAACAGAGCCCTGGGGGACACCAGAGGAAACGGGAGACGGAGCGGATTTGAATAAACGGAGTTGAACAAACTGAGTGCGGTCGGAGAGATACATATGATCTGAACCAGTGAAGGGGTGTGCTTGTGATGCCAATACTGTGCAATCTATGGAGGAGGACAGTGTGTGAAATGGTGTCAAAGGCTGCAGTGAGAGTCTTATCTATATCTATCTCTATCTATCCATCTATGATATTAATTTAACATTAAACAATAGAAGTAAGGGAACTTGTCACACCCTAAGGCCACCCTAAGAGTGCTCTGGAGCACTCGTAGATTTTGTTCTTACCTACGAACAAATCCCAGCTAAGAAAACATTGGTGAATACAAAAATCTCCTTAAAAACTTCGTAAGTGGGCCCTAAGAACTAAATTGGTTCTTAAGAACGGTTGCTGAATGGGGCCCAATGAGTGTGTGTAGGGCGGCTGCATAGGAAGAGGGACAGTTCAATGTAAGGTTCAAGTGTACAAACTTTTACTAAAATATGGATTTTTGTCAAGGCTGGAACTCGTTATTCATGTTTACATTTGTTTCTTATTGAGAAATTTGCCTCAATATACACTACCGTTCAAAAGTTTGGGGTCACATTGAAATGTCCTTATTTTTGAAGGAAAAGCACTGTACTTTTCAATGAAGATAACTTTAAACTAGTCTTAACTTTAAAGAAATACACTCTATACATTGCTAATGTGGTAAATGACTATTCTAGCTGCAAATGTCTGGTTTTTGGTGTATAGAGGCCCATTTCCAGCAACTATCACTCCAGTGTTCTAATGGTGCAATGTGTTTGCTCATTGGCTCAGAAGGCTAATTGATGATTAGAAAACCCTTGTGCAATCATGTTCACACATCTGAAAACAGTTTAGCTCGTTACAGAAGTTACAAAACTGACCTTCCTTTGAGCAGATTGAGTTTCTGGAGCATCACATTTGTGGGGTCAATTAAACGCTCAAAATGGCCAGAAAAAGAGAACTTTCATCTGAAACTCGACAGTCTATTCTTGTTCTTAGAAATGAAAGCTATTCCACAAAATTGTTGGGGTGACCCCAAACTTTTGAACGGTAGTGTATGCACTTTTGTATTCTTGAACATTGTTCAAGAACCCTTTAAGTTAGTGAATCCAGCATCCACTGTATTAGTAAGTCCATAGGAGCTCGGCACCTTAGTGTACGACAACAAAAAGTTAATTTATATCACAAAAACGAATTCCTCAATCATCTTTTTGCTGTCCTCCATCTTTACTTCCCATCCACAGTGACAGTAAACAGAACACTCACCCTCCGTCTCCGACCTGTTGCCATGGAAACCACCACAGTGTTGCAAATGGCGAGAGCCAGAAAAAAGTCCAGGTATGGATCTATCTTCTGGCTGCTGCTGCTTCTCTCTGCGATGCTGACACGCCGAAGCAGCTTCCTGTCTGGAATCACCTCAGTTTCCTGTGAGAGTGAATTGAATCTGTTCATTAACTTTAATAAAAGAAATATAAATACATGTTTTGCTTTCTTTTGTTTAGGATTGGAAGAATATGTTATTTGACAAAATAATAGTCCAAAAAATGGTGATGAAAAGTGTGTGATGTTTGCGCATACTAATCATCTTCTTAGAGATATACAGGTAGTTTAAACTTTAACGCTGATTGGAGACTTACTCCATCTCACGCTGTTTCGTTCCACAGATAATTATAGACTCTGAGCTACTCTACCGTATATTATGACCAATCTATAGTGGACGTTTACGGTTTATGTCACATCGGTGGTCTAGGCCAAATGGTACCCAGCGTGACCATATGCCCTGTCACCGAGACTTTTAGTGTGCTCATCACTGGCGCCTCGCAGCTTGGCCATCTGCAACAGGCACCAGGCTCCAGAGGCCTATTGACCTAAGGATGAGTGGATAAACAAATGGCAGTTCGAGTTTTGTAATCATATTTTGCCAATTTTATTATACCATAGAAATACAGCGTAAAGCAAATGTCCTAGATAATAAACTTTATCAATGATTTTGACATAGTCAAATAAGATACAAAACTGTGGGCCGTGTTAATTACAGGGGTATCACACTACTCAGCCTCTCTGGGAAAGTTTACGCCAAGGTACTGGAAAGGAGGGTCCGGCCGATGGTCGAACCTCAGATTCAAGAGGAGCAATGTGGATTCCGTCCTGGTCGTGGAACAACTGACCAGCTCTTTACTCTCGCGGGAATCCTGGAGAAGGCCTGGGAGTATGCCTATCCAGTCTACATGTGCTTTGTGGATTTGGAGAAGGCGTATGACCGGGTCTCCCGGGAGATCTTGTGGGAGGTGCTGAGGGTGTGCGGAGTGAGGGGAACCCTGCTGAGGGCCATCCAATCTCTGTACAACCAAAGCGACAGTTGTGTCCGGGTGCTTGAATGTAAGTCAGATCCGTTTCCAGTGGGGGTTGGTCTCCGCCAGGGCTGCTCTCTGTCACCTATCCTGTTTGTGATTCTCATGGACAGTATTTCTAGGCAGAGTCGTGGCCATGGCGGAGAGGGTATACGTCTCGGGGGGCTAAAGGTTGCGTCACTGCTGTTTGCGGATGATGTGGTCCTGATGGCACCTTCGGTTCGTGACCTTCAGCTCTCATTGGATCGGTTCGCAGCCGAGTGTTCAGCGGCTGGAATGAGGATCAGCATCTCCAAATCTGAGGCCATGGTTCTCAGCAGGAAACCGATGGTTTGTACAGTCCAGGTAGAGGATGAGACTCTGTCCCAGGTGGAGGAGTTTAAGTATCTCGGGGTCTTGTTCACGAGTGAGGGAAAGATGGAGAAGGAAATCAGCCGGAGAATCGGAGCAGCTGGGGCAGTATTGCAGTCTCTCTGCCGCACTGTTGTGACGAAACGAGAGCTGAGCCAGAAGGCAAAGCTCTCGGTCTACCGAGCTATCTACATTCCTACTCTCACCTATGGTCATGAAGTGTGGGTCATGACCGAAAGAATAAGATCGCGGATACAAGCGGCCGAAATGAGTTTCCTCAGAAGGGTGGCTGGCATCTCCCTTAGAGATAGGGTGAGAAGTTCAGTCACCCGAGAGAGACTCGGAGTAGAGCCGCTGCTCCTTCGCTTGGAAAGGAGACAGCTTAGGTGGTTCGGGCATCTCGTGCGGATGCCTCACAAGCGTCTCCCTAGAGAGGTCCTTGTTGCACGTCCCACTGGGAGGAGACCCCGGTAGGCCAAGGACCAGATGGGGGGATTACATCTCCTCTCTGGCCTAGGAACGCTTCGGGATTCCCCAGAAGGAAGTCGCTAATGTTGCTCTGGGGAGGGAAGTCTGGGGGTCTCTGCTGGAGCTGTTGTCCCTGCGACCCGATTCCGGATAAGCGGTTGAAGATGGATGGAACTTTGGGCTGAAGAACCTATTGGTTTTGTTGAGAATCCTGATAAACAGTTTGTGATGCACAATAGCTCCTTTTACACTGCCATTTTCAATCTGAAATAGGTACGTCAAGTGGAACTGACTCGCTCAGACTCTCATGAGCAACCAAGCAAGTCCACAACCGCAGTCCCTACCTCCAGCAGCTCTAGAAGTAAATCTTGACTGAGCGCTCGTCTTACCAGCGGACTGCTGAAGGCCACGTTGCTCTGGGCGTTTACTGCGAACTTGCTCTTGTGTCTGCTTCCATGCTGATGTTGTCTCCCTTTGGGGCTGCTGTCCTCAGCGGCCACAGACCATACAGGCTGTGGGGGCTGCGGCTGCTGGTTAAAGATGACCTCCTCTTCTGTATCTGGCTCATCAATAACTGCCAAACGGATGGCTGCAAAACCAGTTGTGTGTTATTCATCTAGTATAGAATAGTAATTAAATAAGTGAAATACTGACATTTTAGCAGAATATGCTGGAGTAAAACAGAAATATGGATGCAATCCTGTTTTTAGTAATGTAATCTTAATATACAGTATACTCACATGCATCACAATGCTGAATTATCTAACATACCTTCAGAATAATGGATCATAAGCAAAAATAAAGCAACATAAATGTGGGAAAATGTGGGACAAGTGATTAAAGGGGCTTCATTATATCCCCCTGAAAACCTTTATAGTGGATATATATTTTTGGTGGGTCTCAGAAGGATAATTACTTTTCTGTTTTTTAGACACTAAAAGTATTAAAGAACAGTGACGGGCGATATTTGAAATGGTCTTACAGACGCCAAGTAAAAAAGAGCCTGCGTGGTAATCACAATACTAATCTCCAAACTTTAACACAGCAACAATTTGGGGAATAAATAATACACATGACCTGTGGTAGTTGTCAAATCAAACACCATTATTACATATTTTACGCCAAAAATAGGTACATAAAATGAATAAAGGAAATAATAAATACACAAAAAAACATTTGTATACAAATTTTCTATACTTATGCTTACACACTTATGCTCACTATTTTGATGTTTAAAAAGAGGTCAATTTTTCATGGCAGCACTAGAATGGTAGACAGGTAGAAGTCTCTGTCGCGGTTTTAAAAACAATACTTCTTATCATAGCTGAAATTAACCACGACCCTCGAACACACACGGTGTTCATACACTGTCTCGGTTATCGTAGTGCCAAACATTGTGCCTAACAAAGTAGTCTGTTTGCCCGCTTATCATTCTACGGAATTGAGTTCCTAAACAAAGCATCCACACTTCCAAAAAATCAAATCTGACTACAAAAAAAAGTAGGTTAGTAGCAGGTGATAAGTTTGCTTTGTACATAATTTTAGCTGTTTGCAAATGCACCAAATCACTGAATTTCAATATTTTTGTTTCAACAAATAAAGGGTTTGTATGTTCTAAACCAGGGGTCCCCAAACTACGGCCCGCGGGCCGGATACGGTCCCCCAGCGTCCAAAATCCGGCCCGCGGGAAGTTCCAAGTTAAAAAAAAAATAAAATATATATATATATTTTTTATAATTTTTTTTTTTTTTTAATTTGTCCTTACTAGTCAATTTTCTACCGTCTCCTAGCCACTCAGGCAAATCATATCGTCTAAAAATGCATTTTACCATCGATAACGTGACATGCAGCAAGTGCGCTCTTTAAGTCAATTAGTGTGCGAGGAATATATATACATATATATATATATATATATATATATATATATATATATATATATATATATATATATATATATATATATATATATATATATATATATATACACACACATATAGACACATATACACACATATATACACATATACATATATATATACATATGTATGTGTGGGAAAAAAATCACAAGACTATTTCATCTCTACAGGCCTGTTTCATGAGGGGTTTCCTCAATCCTCAGGAGATTTTAATGGAAGCATTCACATACCATGGTTTATATAGGGCACAGAGCGGGTGGGTACAGGCAGGCATGGGGGCGTGGGGATTGGCTCATGTGTTACCTAGGAGGTGTTTCCTTCTGTGACGGCATATTGATACAATTTCGCTGCGCTTGTTGAGGGATGACAAGTCTGGACGGTATATAATAAACAGTTTCTCTTTTAAGCATAGGTTGCATCTTTTAAGCATAGGTTGCAAAAGATGCAACCTATGCTTAAAAGAGAAACTGTTTATTAACCATGGTATGTGAATGCTTCCATTAAAATCTCCTGAGGATTGAGGAAACCCCTCATGAAACAGGCCTGTAGAGATGAAATAGTCTTGTGATTTTTTTCCCACACATACATATTACGCTCTACCACGGTATCGAGCACTATTTTTTTGGATAATCTAATTAAAACATATATATATACATATGTACACATATACATATATACATATTCATGGACATATACATAGACATATACATATATACACACGCATATATACACACTTACATATACATATATACACACACACACACACATTTACATAAAATATGTATATATATACACACACACACACACACACACACACACACACACACACTTATAGCGCAGCCCCCAGCCAAATTGTTTTACCCCAATGCGGCCCCGGAGTCAAAAAGTTTGGTGACCCCTGTTCTAAACCATCATTATATATTTTTCAAACTGACCTTTTTTGTAACATGGTTAGTGAATGAAGTGTACTTTTGTAATTATTTCGCCATATTTCTACACAATAACTCAGATATGGTAATACTTGCGAGCAATAGAGAATATGGAGTGAATATTGTTGGGTTTTTTCGCAAGTCTTTTGGAACATAATAATAACGAAAACAAAAGGTAACACTGTACTGGTTTTATATTATGTTCAAATCCTAGCTGAAAACACTTATTTAATTGTGCATATGACAACTGAAAGTATTTTATCTACAGCATTTGATTGATTTTATAATTATGATTGTTTTTATGGTGATTGTATTTCATTTTCATTATGATTTTAAATCTTTATTTTTGCCTTCATTTAATTTTCTGTAAAACATTTTAAATGGCCTTGTGTACGAATTGTGCTCTATAAATAAAATCGCCTTGCCTTGCCTATAAGTATTAGTTGCAACAAGAGACCATAGCAATCATTGAAGAACTGTGGACACTCTTGTGATTTGGATCACATCGGACTGTCTGCCTCGCAGGATTTTTGATGACCAGTCATAGACAATTTAGAGTGAAAAGCAAATTTTCATTTTCACTCGCATACAAAACATTCTAACTTGGATTGTTTCCCTGGCTTCGAGACTCTCCCGAAGGACAGCGCAGCGAAGACACAACAAACTCCCTTCTTGTCTCTCATGGACACACACCTGTTGTTGTTGACTTTGGACTTATCGGCTGCACAAGAATCAAGGCCGCGGAACAGAGACACACTGTAGGCTTGCATACAAACAACATGCATCCACAAAAATATACGCCACACATACACACCCACCCCCCCAACCCAAATCCCATAGGGGTGATGGAAGGATGGTCAGCGCCGAGAGCTGCGGCCTACCACCATTACCTCGCACTCCCTTCCCTCTGTTGCTAGATATCTCGAGATGTACGTTGTAATATGTATATGTGATTTGCTATGGAGGTTTTTTTCCCACTCCAGACTGGGCCCCCTTAGGAGCCCAGTCTAGATTGTATTTTTTTACTCATCCTTCCCCAGCGTTTTACCATTTTCCCAATCTTTTACGGAGCGCCTTGCGGTGACCCATCAGCGTTCCTGTTCTGTAACCCTGTACACTGTTTGTTTGTCTAATCTTGAACGGGTTTGTGCTGAAAACAAAGTTTCGTTGTACTTGTGCAATGACAATAAAGACCTACACTACCGTTCAAAAGTTTGGGGTCACGTTGAAATGTCCTTATTTTTGAAGGAAAAGCACTGTACTTTTCAATGAAGATAACTTTAAACTAGTCTTAACTTTAAAGAAATACACTCTATACATTGCTAATGTGGTAAATGACTATTCTAGCTGCAAATGTCTGTTTTCTGGTGCAATATCTGCATAGGTGTATAGAGGCCCATTTCCAGCAACTATCACTCCAGTGTTCTAATGGTACAATGTGTTTGCTCATTGGCTCAGAAGGCTAATTGATGATTAGAAAACCCTTGTGCAATCATGTTCACACATCTGAAAACAGTTTTGCTCGCTACAGAAGCTACAAAACTGACCTTCCTTTGAGCAGATTGAGTTTCTGGAGCATCACATTTGCGGGGTCAATTTAACGTTTAAAATGGCCAGAAAAAGAGAACTTTCATCTGAAACTCGACAGTCTATTCTTGTTCTTAGAAATGAAGGCTATTCCACAAAATTGTTTGGGTGACCCCAAACTTTTGAACGGTAGTGTACCTACATACCTACCTACATCATTGACATTTAAAAAAAACAACAAACGTGATCATTTTTTGTTATTTCCCATGGAATGTGTTCAGCCTGTCTGACTAATAATGGGCATTTGTAGATTTACTTTATCAATTACAAATTCAAGGGGGGAAAAAAAGCAAAAAACAAGTGTCACTATAAAGTTATATAAGCCTTGCTTGTTCAATATTCAATGCAAAACTTGTTTGGGTCCCTTGTTTGGGCGGCGTGGCGAAGTTGGTAGAGTGGCCGGGCCAGCAATTGGAGGGTTGCTGGTTACTGGGGTTCAATCCCCACCTTCTACCAATCCTAGTCACGTCCGTTGTGTCCTTGGGCAAGACACTTCACCCTTGCTCCTGATGGCTGCTGGTTAGCGCCTTGCATGGCAGCTCCCGCCATCAGTGTGTGAATGTGTGTGTGAATGTGGAAATACTGTCAAAGCGCTTTGAGTACCTTGAAGGAAGAAAAGCGCTATACAAGTATAACCCATTTATTTATCATTATAGTGGATGCTGGTGTTTGGAAAGTTAAAATTTCAAGGCATGGATCTTCCAATGTGATTATCTAGCGGTTGTGTACTCTCTCTCTCTCTTTCTCGGCTGCGTTGTGTTTTAGCTACTGTTCCGAGCGTGCCGCAAACTCAGGTCTGCGGCATGAGAGGCGAGAATGCTGACTACCGAGCTAAAAGCCCGGGCTATAGACTTGATAGCCAGCAGTACTCTTGAAGTTGCCAGGGAGTGAGGTTTACCAACGTACACATGGCCCCGCCATACTGGCCCGTCTCCGTTACACTTACACCAAGTTCCTTTATACAAAAGACATTTTCGGCAAAAGTGGGCATTCCGTGTCAGATTTTGCCGCCAGTTGAATATCCCTGCCATAGATTTTCATTACCCAATTTTCCAGACCATTGCAACCCTACTACTCCTGCAGTCCAATGTTGTTTTTGACAACCATCTTACATTTAGTCTTAGTCTTTTGGACTAAAATGCTTATTAGTTTTAGTCACATTTTAGTCACTTTTATACGTGATAGTTTTAGTCCGGTTTTAGTCTAGTTTTAGTCGGCAGAACGTACTCACAGAGATAACCACACCGTCACTGAATGTAAATATGGCTAAACATGCTGCTAAAGTAACACACACGTAATGAATTGACGTTAGCGTAACAAAAGCTAACTTTAGCCTGAAGTTAGCAGCCCATTTGCGCCAGGAGTATGTGGAAAACGTACTAATGTATTAGCTTACTATGACATTTATCCATTATGTTAACAGCATTTGTAACTTACCGTCGAAAAAATATCCTTGTGGCGAGCCTTAAGGTGCCGCTTATGCTAGGTTCACACCAACGGCGCTTTGACGGCGCTTTAAAGCGGCATGCAAAGCGGCGTTATAGCGTAACAAAGCCTGATTAAAGCGTGAGGGTCCTAATGGATCGTGGGAAAGTTTGTAGTGAAGCGGGACATGCGGCAAGTTTGGCCAAAATTTTTAAGCGGTTTAAAAAAATTCTGCGCTCTGTCAAGAATGGAATAAAGCGCCGAGAGCGTATGAAAGCGTGACAAAGCTCAGCAAAACTTGACTAAAAGCGTAGGAAAGCTTAACAGATCTTGGTTCAAAGCGCGGACCCCTACAAATAGGAAGTGACTGTGATATTGACTAGTGACATTGAAACTTTTATGTAAAACCAACACAGGATTACAAATCCATTCTCTTTTGCATCATTGCCTTTTTTATACGATGATCATTGTTTCTGTACTTCTGTTAGAGTTTGCTGTTTGATGTTGCAGTTTGACATTACAGTCTATAATTTTTCTGTATGAAAATGTTAGTAATAAAGAGAATATGTTACGTTTTATAAAAAAAATGCCTTTTATTATTTTCAACTAGCATAAGAAATGAAAGATAGATATTTATTAAGATGACAAAAATAAAAGAAATGAAGATATAAAACATAATATAACGAAAAAAAAGAGAAATTGAAAAAATAAATGAATATAAAAAATGTGTGGATAATTGCCTTTTATTATTTTCAACTAGCATAAGAAATGAAAGATAGATATTTATTAAGATGACAAAAATAAAAGAAATGAAGATATAAAACATAATATAACGAAAAAAAAAGAGAAATTGAAAAAATAAATGAATATAAAAAATGTGTGGAAAACAGTATACTGAGTTTTTCACTTTTTTTCCTTATTTTTGTTGTAACAATGCACAACAGAGCTTGATAATCGTGTCAGAGCATGATTTAAAGCGTCAGGATCGCATCAAAGCGTAATAAAGTTCAATAAAGCGTAATAAAACGTATCAAAGCGTGATTTAAAGCGTATCAAAGCGGGATCAAAGCGTGAGGAACGGTAGCAAAGCGGCAACTAATTCGTATCAGAGCGTATCAGAGCGTATCAAAGCATAACATTACTTCAGAGATCGGGATACTCGTGGAAAAATTGACAAAAATGACGGCGCTTTGCTCGCCGCTTTAAAGCGCGGCAAGCGCCGTTGGTGTGAACCAGGCATTAAGGTTGGTCGTATTTTTTCCGCATATTTTGTGGCCACATTTGTCACCGTCTTCCTTCACAATACACTCTGTTTTATTATCTGCTGGGTTATATTTAAAATACACCCATATGTCGTCTCTACGTTTGCGACCACCGAGCCCCTGTGATGAAACTGCCGCCGCCATCACGCTCCATTGCCTGACGAGTAACAAAAGTCTGACGTGTTGAGCACGTTGTGCGCTGCACGCCAGTTGGTGGGCGTGACCAAACAAGGATAGAATGCAGCAGCCTGCTGTAGGCAGCAGCAGATACTTTGTAGGTTTTAATTGACACACACAATAAACAGAAATGTCATGCATTTTCAACGTCTGACAGATTACCCACTAACATTTTCGTCCGTTCTCGTCTCGTCAACGAAGACTCACACACGTCTCGTCATGTTTTCGTCATCAGAGAGACATGTTTATCTCGTCACCGTCTCGTTATCGTCATGAAAAAAAGTGGCGTCGACGAAATGATTTCGTCATCGTTGACGAAAACAACACTGCTGCAGTCTAATATTGTAATGTGAATAAAACGATCAGCTCACACACTGTTCACTACCCTTGTCAAGGGTTACAAAACAACACCTTCTCGCATGTCCACATTCCACTGAGGTGAACAGTTGTTTGGAAAAGTTAAAGGCCTACTGAAATGAATTTTTTTTATTTAAACGGGGATAGCAGATCTATTCTATGTGTCATACTTGATCATTTCGCGATATTGCCATATTTTTGCTGAAAGGATTTAGTATAGAACAACGACGATAAAGATTGCAACTTTTGGTATCTGATAAAAAAAAGGCTTGCCCCTACCGGAAGTAGCGTGACGTAGTCAGTTGAACATATACGCAAAGTTCCCTATTGTTTACAATGATGGCCGCATGAAGTGAGAGAGATTCGGACCGAGAAAGCGACAATTTCCCCATTAATTTGAGCGAGGATGAAAGATTTGTGGATGAGTAAAGTGCAAGTGAAGGACTAGTGGGGAGTTGAAGCTATTCAGATAGGGAAGATGCTGTGAGAGCCGGGGGTGACCTGATATTCAGCTGCGAATGACTACAACAGTAAATAAACACAAGACATATATATACTCTATTAGCCACAACACAACCAGGCTTATATTTAATATGCCACAAATTAATCCTGCATAAAAACACCTGCGTGTTTGTTACGCTAGCTCCTAGCTCCTCTGCTAGCTCCTAGCTCCTCTGCTAGCTCCTAGCTCCATAGAACACGCCAATACAATTCAAACACCTGATCAACACACACAATCACTCAGCCCAAAAGACCGTTCACCTAACCCAAGGTTCATAAAGCTTATATATTTTAAAAAAGTTACGTACATACGCAAAAAAAAGTTGCGCACATACGGTCATGCGATCAAATGTTTAGAAGCCAAAGCTGCATACTCACAGTAGCACGTCTGCGTCTTTGTCATCCAAATCAAAGTAATCCTGGTAAGAGTCTGTGTTGTCCCAGTTCTCTACAGGCGTCTGTGTATCGAAGTCAAAAGTCCTCCTGGTTAGAGTCTCTGTTATCCGAGTTCTTCCATCTTGACTGCATCTTTCGGGAATGTAAACAAAGAAGCGCCGGCTGTGTACTGTTGTTGCTGACTACGTTCGAAAAATACGTCCATTTCGCACCGACAACTTTCTTCTTTGCTTGCTCAGCTTCCTTCTCCATAATGCAATGAACATGATTGCAACAGATTCACGAACACAGATGTCCAGAATACTGTGGAATTATGAAATGAAAACAGAGCTTTTTCGTATTGGCTTCAATGTGGAAGGCATACCCGTGTTCGCCGGGCTACGTCACGCGCATACGTCATCCTCAGAGGCGTTTTGAACCGGAAGTTTAGCGGCAAATTTAAAATGTCACTTTATAAGTTAACCCGGCCGTATTGGCATGTGTTATAATGTTAAGATTTCATCATTGATATATAAACTATCAGACTGCGTGGTCGGTAGTAGTGGCTTTCAGTAGGCCTTTAAATCCTGAAGAATAAACAACTTTCTGGAATTTGAAGGAGCTTTCAGTTTGGACACGGAGTCAGTATTGGTTTGTCTTTTGATTTTGTTGACACTTATCGAGCGCTCCGTGCTTGAGGGCAACTTTCGCTTTGTTAACATGGAACGCAAATATGATCTGTTTGATACATAATTATTGCATAATGTTTACCGTTCTCTTTGTGTGGGTACTCTGTGGCCATGATGGAGCAACGTCGAAACACCATCTTGTTCTCCGTGAGCGTTCCTGTCTTGTCTGAGAAGATGTAGTCAATCTGACCCAGGTCCTCTGTAATGTTCAAGGCTTTACACTGTATGCGGCTGTCTGCCTCCTCATCGTAAAGATCTATGTCATTCATAATGAAGAAGATCTGGCCAATCTTCACCAACTCGATGGAAACATAGAGCGAAATGGGTATCAGGACCTGGAAGAGGATAAGATAAAGGTGTGAGTAACGGCGGAATAAATATGGATTGAAGTGCAAACTGTTTTCCACCTGGAGCAGAATGATCATGCTGAAGAACATGTAGAAGGCAGACAGACCGGGACCGTCCAGGTGACCGTTGCTGTCAGGGACCAGGTAAGGGGGCACGCCAGGTAGCGTCTGCCGCCAATAGTAGTGACCTAAATGTGTGAAGACAGACGGCTTAATCACATCGACTGGCACGAGAAGGGAGGCTATTTTTGGCGCCACACCTTCTCATCCTCCCCCTACTGTTATACAGCATCGCCGGCTCGAGGCCAAAGCGAATGAGTGAAATGGCCCCTCACAAGTGTAAAGGCTTTTAAACATTAACTGATCTGCGTAACGATTTCATGGATGAGCTACGTAACTCGTCACCGACCTAGTGCTCCGACCAGGCACATGGCGAGGAGGAGAATGACGCAAAAGATGACGTCCACGTTCAGTTTCCGCTCTAGTTTGCTGCGCTTGTATCTTGGTCCGTTGTTGTTGAGCATGGACTTGGTTTCATGGCCTTGAAGATGGGGGAAGGCATTCAGTCAGCAAAAAACAGATACTCAGTGTGGGCCCTAGGCCTAACCTTGAAAGAAAAGGGATTCATAAACCTGGAAAATACCTTTAATAAAAAGTCAAAGGAGGACTTTGTGTTCAGTACTAAATGTTGTCATGTCATTGTGAGCTAAACTAAACTGTATGTAATCTTTGGTTATTTCAGTACGGTAACAGTGACTTACAGTCTAAAAACAATCAGATACAAGCACTGAATCACACTTAAACCTGCAGTGTAAATGCAGCCTACAGAGATGAGGGTCATGGCAGGTAAATGTGATCAATACCTGCATACACCACAAAGCCAACAGCATGGTCTGTATTTCTGACAGTACAGCCTCGTAGCAGCAGACTCTCAATTCCAGCACCCACCTTTTCTTTATCCGCTTTCTCCCTGTGGTAGAAGAAAGAATACACCTTTACATTCTAAGACCCGGTCAGACATAGCATCTAAATTGGTTGTACAAACCCCGTTTCCATATGAGTTGGGAAATTGTGTTAGATGTAAATATAAACGGAATACAATGATTTTCAAATCCTTTTCAACCCATATTCAATTGAATGCACTACAAAGACAACATATTTGATGTCCAAACTCATAAACTTATAATTAACTTAGAATTTCATGGCTGCAACACGTGCCAAAGTAGTTGGGAAAGGGCATGTTCACCACTGTGTTACATGGCCTTTCCTTTTAACAACACTCAGTAAACGTTTGGGAACTGAGGAGACACATTTTTGAAGCTTCTCAGGTGGAATTCTTTCCCATTCTTGCTTGATGTACAGCTTAAGTTGTTCAACAGTCCGGGGGTCTCCATTGTGCTATTTTAGGCTTCATAATGCACCACACATTTTCAATGGGAGACAGGTCTGGACTACAGGCAGGCCAGTCTAGTACCCGCACTCTTTTACTATGAAGCCACGTTGATGTAACACGTGGCTTGGCATTGTCTTGCTGAAATAAGCAGGGGCGTCCATGGTAACGTTGCTTGGATGGCAACATATGTTGCTCCAAAACCTGTATGTACCTTTCAGCATTAATGGCGCCTTCACAGATGTGTAAGTTACCCATGTCTTGGGCACTAATACACCCCCATACCATCACACATGCTGGCTTTCCTCTTTGGTCCGGAGGACACGATGTCCACAGTTTCCAAAAACAATTTGGAATGTGGACTCATCAGACCACAGAACACTTTTCCACTTTGCATCAGTCCATCTTAGATGAGCTCAGGCGTTTCTGGGTGTTGTTGATCAACGGTTTTCGCCTTGCATAAGAGAGTTTTAACTTGCACTTACAGATGTAGCGACCAACTGTAGTTACTGACAGTGGGTTTCTGAAGTGTTCCTTAGCCCATGTGGTGATATCCTTTACACACTGATGTCGCTTGTTGATGCAGTACAGCCTGAGGGATGGAAGGTCACAGGCTTAGCTGCTTACGTGCAGTGATTTCTCCAGATTCTCTGAACCCTTTGATGATATAACGGACCGTAGATGGTGAAATCCCTAAATTCCTTGCAATAGCTGGTTGAGAAAGGTTTTTCTTAAACTGTTCAACAATTTGCTCACGCATTTGTTGA
Organism: Entelurus aequoreus; assembly: GCF_033978785.1. Taxonomy (NCBI): domain Eukaryota; kingdom Metazoa; phylum Chordata; class Actinopteri; order Syngnathiformes; family Syngnathidae; genus Entelurus; species Entelurus aequoreus. The sequence continues at coordinate 83,142,069 of NC_084734.1, read as the reverse complement.
CAAAGTGGTGACCCTCGCCCCATCCTTGTTTGTGAATGACTGAGCATTTCATGGAATCTACTTTTATACCCAATCATGGCACCCACCTGTTCCCAATTTGCCTGTTCACCTGTGGGATGTTCCAAATAAGTGTTTGATGAGCATTCCTCAACTTTATCAGTATTTATTGCCACCCTTCCCAACTTCTTTGTCACGTGTTGCTGGCATCAAATTCTAAAGTTAATGATTATTTGCAAAAAAAAAAAAGTTTATAAGTTTGAACATGAAATTTGTTGTCTTTGTAGCATATTCAACTGAATATGGGTTGAAAATGATTTGCAAATCATTGTATTCCGTTTATATTTACATCTAACACAATTTCCCAACTCATATGGAAACGGGGTTTGTACAAGTGGTATAATTTGAAGCGCAACTTCAAATGATAAATGTCCGGAACGTGCCTCAAAAGTCAGGCAAAACTCGGAAGGTCAAACCATTATTCTTATGTACAGAGGTGGCTGCCAAAGTAGACTGATGGCCAACATTTAATGAAACTTGGGTAAGAAGTAAGATTATTTTGGACAAGACATGACTATATATGTTAGAATATTTTTGGTTGTCCTACATCAGGGGTCGGCAACCCAAAATGTTGAAAGAGCCATATTGGTCCAAAAATACAAAAACAAATCTGTCTGGAGCCGCAAAAAATTAAAAGCCATATTACATGTGTCATGAGATATACATTTAATTAAGAGGACTTAAAGGAAACTAAATGACCTCAAATATAGCTACAAATTAGGCATAATGATGCAATATGTACATATCGCTAGCCTAAATAGCATGTTAGCATCGATTAGCTTGCAGTCATGCAGTGACCAAATATGTCTGATTAGCACTCCACACAAGTCAATAACATCAACAAAACTCACCTTTGTGCACTCATGCACAACGTTAAAAGTGTGGTGGACAAAATGAGACAGAAAAAGAAGTGGCATAAAAACACGTCCTAGAAAGTCGGACAAAGTTATACATGTAAACAAACTATACGGTGAGTTCAAGGACCGCCAAAATTAGTAGGACAAAACGGCGCTCGCCAAATACTCGAATCAGTGAAGCATGTTTAATATAAACAGTGTGATTTATAACAGTTAGGGCGGTTTGTGTCATGTTTGTCCTCCTACAGAAACCATACTAAAACAAAAAAATAGATTTTTTTTTCGCCGTCATCTTTTTCCATTCTTCATACATTTTTGAAAAATCTCCAGAGAGCCACTAGGGCGGCGCTAAAGAGCCGCATGCGGCTCTAGAGCCGCGGGTTGCCGACCCCCGTCCTATATGTAGCCTGTGCAGCGTGTGAAACTACTATTGACTATTTACTTGTTGCATAGAAGTTCATGATTTCACTTGTGTAAATAGACTTATTAAAACCTTCATTTCCCCGTGTCTTTTAATCTTAGGATGAGGAGTGGTTTTACTTTCTTTTAGTTTTATTTAGCTTTACTACAGAGTGGTTCTCCACGCACAACCAAGGCTACGTTCACACTGCAGAGTTTGATGACCACTTCGGATTTTTCTTTCTTTCTATCAGATCCCATGGGCAACACATTTGCAATTGACCTGCAGTGTGATCATAGCCTAAGGGGCTTGATCGACTAAGACCCAAATAACAAGCACTGAGCAGCAAAACTATGAAATTGCGAGTACTATCAGTAGGCATTTTGGACCTGATCTACTAAGACTACCTGTGAAATTGATAACAAGTATAAAAGGTTTTTAAATTAGGATTTTGCGTGTACTACCGACGAGCCATGGAGACACTCATTTCCCTCCACATTCATGACATCGAATACTCCAATGGTCAAACCTGTACTGTTTTGTTATGTGGTGGAACATGCAGCACACACCTCCTTATCTGGCCGATTTATTGTAGAACTGCGAACAAAAAATATTTTTAGCACGCCAAAGGTGCACTCTTTGAAACGCAGGTGTTGATCCGGAAATGCATGCAAAAATGCATGAAAATGCATGATGCAATTAGTTTTTTCAATTTTAGATATATTATTAATGTATCTCATGTATGGAAAAAACTAATGTAAAAAAAAACGCCAGTAGACACTAAAACAAGTTATTGGAATTTGTTTTAATCAGCCCCTTAAGTCATCAAGCAGTTATACAATTATAAAAGGATATTGCTGAATAGACGATATGGCTATTAATTTTTTCCTAACAGTACAAATAAGTTGACACACATAAGACGGAGGATTCTCGGTCCATTGTCTGTCTTAATAGCGCAGTCATTTGTTGTGATATTATCCGCAGGCATGACGTACTTTTTCCTGAAAATAGCCTAATTTCTGTGTAAAATGTGTTGGTTAGAGATTTGTTATTGACAAAACGCCTGTCTATTCAGCTATTATGATCCCAGCTTCAGCAAGAGGCAGTGGAAGTTTGAAGTTCCTTGGAGTAGCCCAGTCAATCGAGTTGGATTCGGCTGCGTATCTGGCAACCTCAGTCAGGGAGAGAGGGAGGGGACTACAGAATTTTGACCGTGATTGCAAAAATGGGTGTTGTCATCCCCAAGAAAATAGCGGTTAGGAATCACAAAGAAAGTGTCGGGGGACTGTGCCTGTGTGTAGGATACTCACACATAACACTTGAAATGGTTGAGATTGTTATTGGGCTTTTCACACACCACAATGCTGTTGAAACTTTCAGGTTCAAAGTCAGGCTCCTGCACAAAGAGAGGTGGAACAGAAATATTTAAGACGTCAAGTAACCATGCAGTTCCTCTAGAGCAGTTGTCCCCAACCACTGGACCGATTGGTAACGGGCCGCACAAGAAATTTAAAAAAAAAATGTTGTTGATTTTAAATTAAATCAACATAAAAAACACAATATATACATTATATATCAATATAGATCAATAGTCTGCAGGGATACAGTCCGTAAGCACACATGATTGTATTTCTTTATAAAAAATAAAAAAACTAAAAAACTACCGTAATGTAAATTTTACAGTTAAATTCTGGCAACTGAGCTGCCTTTTTTTTTTTTTTTTTTTTTTACCATAAAAACAGCAGTACTGTTTTTCCATTTACAGTAATAAACACTACATTTTGAGGTGAAATTATTGCAACTCAGCATTTTTTTTTTTACATTTTAGTTTTAAAAAAATCTACTAAAAAATGCATTAAAAAATGTGGGTTATAATTGCTATTAGACTATTAGAAGCGGCCCTCGGGGTCCAAACATATCAAATTGTGCAATGTAAAAGTAGCAATAGATTTCATGGTAAAATTGTCAAATTTACTGTGGTTTTTACAGCATTTTTCTCTAAATGAAAAAAACAGTACTTTTTTTTTTACTGTAATAAACTCTGGTGCCGTTTTGGCATTCACAGTAATACACCCAAAAATCTACAGTTGTTAATTTGCAATTAAAAAAACAAAAAAAACCTGGCAGCTCAGGTGCCAAAACTTTACTGCAAAATTGCATTTTTTTAAAATTTACAGTAAAAAAAATAATGTAAATTTTACAGTTAAAATTTGGCAACTGAGCTGCCTTTTTTTTTTTTTAACCATAAAAACAGCGGTACTGTTTTTCCATTTACAGTAATAAACACTACATTTTGAGGTGAAATTATTGAAACTTACCATCTTTTTTTTACATTTTAGTTTTTAAAAAATCTACTAAAAAATGCATTAAAAAATGTGGGTTATAATAGCTATTAGACTATTAGAAGCGGCCCTCGGGGTCCAAACATATCAAATTGTGCAATGTAAAAGTAGCAATAGATTTCATGGTAAAATTGTCAAATTTATTGTGGTTTTTACAGCACTTTTCTCTAAATGAAAAAAACAGTGCTTTTTTTTTTACTGTAATAAACTCTGGTGCCGTTCTGGCATTTACAGTAATACCCCCAAAATCTACAGTTGTTGATTTGCAATAAAAAAAACAACAACAAAAAAACTGGCAGCTCAGGTGCCAAAACTTTACTGTAAAATTGCATTTTTTTAAATTTACAGTAAAAAAAACTAATGTAAATTTTACAGTTAAATTCTGGCAACTGAGCTGCCTTTTTTTTTTTTTTTTAACCATAAAAACAGCAGTACTGTTTTTCCATTCACAGTAATAAACACTACATTTTGAGGTGAAATTATTGCAACTTAGCATATTTTTTTTACATTTTAGTTTTAAAAAAATCTACTAAAAAATGCATTAAAAAATGTGGGTTATAATAGCTATTAGACAATTAGAAGCGGCCCTCGGGGTCCAAACATATCAATTTGTGCAATGTAAAAGTAGCAATAGATTTATAGTAAAATTGTCAAATTTACTGTGATTTTTACAGCATTTTTCCTCCAAATGAAAAAAAAGTACTTTTTTTTTACTGTAATAAACTTTGGTGCCGTTTTGGCATTTACAGTAATACCCCCAAAAATCTACAGTTGTTGATTTGCAATAAAAAAAACAAAAAAAAAACTGGCAGCTCAGGTGCCAAAACTTTACTCTAAAATTGCAGTTTTTTTTATTTACAGTAAAAAAAAACAATGTAAAATTTACAGTTAAATTCTGGCAACTGAGCTGCCTTTTTTTTTTTCTTTATTTTTTTTTACCATAAAAACAGCAGTACTGTTTTTCCATTTACAGTAATAAACACTACATTTTGAGGTGAAATTATTGCAACTTAGCATATTTTTTTTTACATTTTAGTTTAAAAAAAAATCTACTAAAAAATGCATTAAAAAATGTGGGTTATAATAGCTATTAGACTATTAGAAGCGGCCCTCTGGGTCCAAACATATCAAATTGTGCAAAGTAAAAGTAGCAATAGATTTATGGTAAAATTGTCAAATTTACTGTGGTTTTTACAGCATTTTTCCTCCAAATGAAAAAAAAAGTACTTTTTTTTACTGTAATAAACTTTGGTGCCGTTTTGGCATTTACAGTAATACCCCCAAAAATCTACAGTTGTTGATTTGCAATAAAAAAAAACACAAAAAAAATGGGCAGCTCAGGTGCCAAAACTTTACTCTAAAATTGCAGTTTTTTTTATTTACAGTAAAAAAAAAACAATGTAAAATTTAGAGTTAAATTCTGGCAACTGAGCTGCCTTTTTTTTTTTTTTTTTTTTTTTTTTACCATAAAAACAGCAGTACTGTTTTTCCATTTACAGTAATAAACACTGCATTTTGAGGTGAAATTATTGCAACTTAGCATATTTTTTTTACATTTTAGTTTTAAAAAAAAAATCTACTAAAAAATGCATTAAAAAATGTGGGTTATAATTGCTATTAGACTATTAGAAGCGGCCCTCTGGGTCCAAACATATCAAATTGTGCAATGTAAAAGTAGCAATAGATTTATGGTAAAATTGTCAAATTTACTGTGATTTTTACAGCATTTTTCCTCCAAATGAAAAAAACAGTACTTTTTTTTACTGTAATAAACTTTGGTGCCGTTTTGGCATTTACAGTAATACCCCCAAAAATCTACAGTTGTTGATTTGCAATAAAAAAAACAAAAAAAACTGGCAGCTCAGGTGCCAAAACTTTACTGTAAAATTGCATTTTTTATTTATTTACAGTAAAAAAACTAATGTAAATTTTACAGTCAAATTCCGGCAACTGAGCTGCCTTTTTTTTTTTTTTTACCATAAAAACAGCAGTACTGTTTTTCCATTTACAGTAATAAACACTACATTTTGAGGTGAAATTATTGCAACTTAGCATATTTTTTTTTACATTTTAGTTAGAAAAAAAATCTACTAAAAAATGCATTAAAAAATGTGGGTTATAATAGCTATTAGACTATCAGAAGCGGCCCTCGGGGTCCAAACATATCAAATTGTGCAATGTAAAAGTAGCAATAGATTTATGGTAAAATTGTCAAATTTACTGTGATTTTTACAGCATTTTTCCTCCAAATGAAAAAAACAGTACTTTTTTTTACTGTAATAAACTTTGGTGCCGTTTTGGCATTTACAGTAATACCCCCAAAAATCTACAGTTGTTGATTTGCAATAAAAAAAACAAAAAAAAAACTGGCAGCTCAGGTGCCAAAACTTTACTGTAAAATTGCATTTTTTATTTATTTACAGTAAAAAAACTAATGTAAATTTTACAGTCAAATTCCGGCAACTGAGCTGCCTTTTTTTTTTTTTTTTTTTTACCATAAAAACAGCAGTACTGTTTTTCCATTTACAGTAATAAACACTGCATTTTGAGGTGAAATTATTGCAACTTAGCATATTTTTTTTACATTTTAGTTTAAAAAAAAAATCTACTAAAAAATGCATTAAAAAATGTGGGTTATAATTGCTATTAGACTATTAGAAGCGGCCCTCGGGGTCCAAACATATCAAATTGTGCAATGTAAAAGTAGTAATAGATTTATGGTAAAATAGTCAAATTTACTGTGGTTTTTACAGCATTTTTCTCTGAATGAAAAAAACAGTACTTTTTTTTACTGTAATAAACTCGGGTGCCGTTTTGGCATTTACAGTAATACCCCAAAAAATCTACAGTTGTTGATTTGCAATAAAAAAACCAAAAAAAAAAAACCTGGCAGCTCAGGTGCCAAAACTTTACTGTAAAATTGCATTTTTTTATTTATTTACAGTAAAAAAACTAATGTAAATTTTACAGTCAAATTCCGGCAACTGAGCTGCCTTTTTTTTTTTTTTTTTACCATAAAAACAGCAGTACTGTTTTTCCATTTACAGTAAAAACACTACATTTTGAGGTGAAATTATTGCAACTAGGCATATTTTTTTTACATTTTAGTTAAAAAAAAAAATCTACTAAAAATGCATTAAAAAATGTGGGTTATAATAGCTATTAGACTATTAGAAGCGGCCCTCGGGGTCCAAACATATGAAATTGTGCAATGTAAAAGTAGTAATAGATTTATGGTAAAATAGTCAAATTTACTGTGGTTTTTACAGCATTTTTCTCTGAATGAAAAAAACAGTACTTTTTTTTACTGTAATAAACTCGGGTGCCGTTTTGGCATTTACAGTAATACCCCAAAAAATCTACAGTTGTTGATTTGCAATAAAAAAACCAAAAAAAAAAAACCTGGCAGCTCAGGTGCCAAAACTTTACTGTAAAATTGCATTTTTTTATTTATTTACAGTAAAAAAACTAATGTAAATTTTACAGTCAAATTCCGGCAACTGAGCTGCCTTTTTTTTTTTTTTTTACCATAAAAACAGCAGTACTGTTTTTCCATTTACAGTAAAAACACTACATTTTGAGGTGAAATTATTGCAACTTAGCATATTTTTTTAACATTTTAGTTAAAAAAAAAATCTACTAAAAAATGCATTAAAAAATGTGGGTTATAATAGCTATTAGACAATTAGAAGCGGCCCTCGGGGTCCAAACATATCAAATTGTGCAATGTAAAAGTAGCAATAGATTTATGGTAAAATAGTCAAATTTACTGTGGTTTTTACAGCATTTTTCTCTGAATGAAAAAAACAGTACTTTTTTTTACTGTAATAAACTCGGGTGCCGTTTTGGCATTTACAGTAATACCCCAAAAAATCTACAGTTGTTAATTTGCAATAAAAAAAACAAAAAAAAACTGGCAGCTCAGGTGCCAAAACTTTACTGTAAAATTGCATTTTTTTAAATTTACAGTAAAAAAAATTATGTAAATTTTACAGTTAAATTTTTTTTTTTTTACCATAAAAACAGCAGTACTGTTTTTCCATTTACAGTAATAAACACTACATTTTGAAGTGAAATTATTGCAACTTAGCATATTTTTTTCTCATTTTAGTTTAAAAAAAATCTACTAAAAAATGCATTAAAAAATGTGGGTTATAATAGCTATTAGACTATTAGAAGCGGGCCTCGGGGTCCAAACATAACTGCGAAAACGACTTTGCTCATGATTATTACCGGTAGATCAAACGCCCAGCAAGGCAACATACCGTATGCGTCTCAGGTATGTCACCCAACTGGTACAGTCTAAATCCAAATTGTCAGAGTTGCTCATAAATGTGGCTGTGTTCAGTTAGAAAAGCACGTCAGCTCGCTTTGTGTTAATCCATCCATTTCCTACCGCTTGTCCTGAAAGACTCTAATCATTAGTCCTTACCGTGATGCAGACCCCAGCCACGGCCCTCCTCTCCTTAAGGTTGATCTCTCCATCCAGATTGGCTGTCTCTATGTGACACACGCTGTTGGCGTCTGAAGTGTACAGGAGCAGAAGGTCTGCAGGGACGATCTCGTTGCAGAGCACCTTCAAGAAATCACCCACTCGCACGTCTTTCCAACGTCGCTCCATAAACTGCTTGTCTTTCCTGAAATTCCGAGCAACATTTTTGGTTTTTGCAGGAGTCATACACTTGAAAGCTACAAAGCATAGTTTTCCATGTAACCACTTTGTTATTATTAGGTGTAGAAGTATCTAAGTGTAGGTGTACTTGCAGTGCTGGCAAACAACTGTCTGCAGGTATGTTGCCCATCATGTACGACCTGATTGGCTGGCTTCCTTTCAACACACCACACCTTTTACCACAATGACTAAGTATTTTTAGCCTGTTGTGCTAAGCTGCGCACATAATATGTCGTCAAATGTGTGCATTGTCACATTTTTCATAACACGATATAGTCTTACTCAAACCGGTAGTGTCTTTTTCATAACATTCATGACCTCAGCGCATGTCCTGAGACCTCAAGAAGGATTAAAGGCCTACTGAAATGACATTTTTTTTTATTTAAACGGGGATAGCAGATCCATTCTATGTGTCATACTTGATCATTTCGCTATATTGCCACATTTTTGCTGAAAGGACTTAGTATAGAACAGGGGTCGGCAACCCAAAATGTTGAAAGAGCCATATTGGACCAAAAATACAAAAACAAATCTGTCTGGAGCCGCAAAAAATTAAAAGCCATATTACATGTGTCATGAGATATACATTTAATTAAGAGGACTTAAAGGAAACTAAATGAGCTCAAATATACCTACAAATGAGGCATAATGATGCAATATGTACATATCGCTAGCCTAAATAGCATGTTAGCATCGATTAGCTTGCAGTCATGCAGTGACCAAATATGTCTGATTAGCACTCCACACAAGTCAATAACATCAACAAAACTCACTTTTGTGCACTCATGCACAACGTTAAAAGTGTGGTGGACAAAATGAGACAGAAAAAGAAGTGGCATAAAACACGTCCTAGAAAGTCGGAGAAAGTTATACATGTAAACAAACTATACGGTGAGTTCAAGGACCGCCAAAATTAGTAGGACAAAACGGCGCTCGCCAAATACTCGCATCAGTGAAGCATGTTTAATATAAACAGTGTGATTTATAACAGTTAGGGAGGTTTGTGTCATGTTTGTCCTCGTACAGAATCCATACTAAAACAAAAAAATTGATTTTTTCCCCCTCATCTTTTTCCATTCTTCATACATTTTTGAAAAATCTCCAGAGAGCCACTAGGGCGGCGCTAAAGAGCCGCATGCGGCTCTAGAGCCGCGGGTTGCCGACCCCCGGTATAGAACAACGACGATAAAGTTCGCAACTTTTGGTCTCTGATAAAAAAAAAGCCTTGCCCCTACCGGAAGTAGCGTGACGACACCGGAGGAAGGACTGCTCATATTTTCTTATTGTTTACACCAGCAGCGAGAGAGATTCGGACCGAGAAAGTGACGATTACCCCATTAATTTGAGCGAGGATGAAAGATTCGTGGATGAGGAACGTAAGAGTGAAGGACTAGAGTGCAGTGCAGGACGTATCTTTTTTCGCTCTGACCGTAACTTAGGTACAAGAGCTCATTGGATTCCACACTTTCTCCTTTTTCTATTGTGGATCACGGATTAGTATTTTAAACCACCTCGGATACTATATCCTCTTGAAAATGAGAGTCGAGAACGCGAAATGGACATTCACAGTGACTTTTATCTCCACGACAATACATCGACGAAACACTTTAGCTACGGAGCTAACGTGATAGCATCGTGCTTAAATGCATATAGAAACAAAATAAATAAATCCCTGACTGGAAGGATAGACAGAAAATCAACAATACTATCAAACCATGGACATGTAAATACACGGTTAATGCTTTCCAGCCTGGCGAAGCTTAACAATGCTGTTGCTAACGACGCCATTGAAGCTAACTTAACAACTGGACCTCACAGAGCTATGCTAAAAACATTAGCTATCTACCTACGCCAGCCAGCCCTCATCTGCTCATCAACACCCGTGCTCACCTGCGTTCCAGCGATCGACGGTGCGACGAAGGACTTCACCCGATCACAGATGCGGTCGGCGAGACGGAAGAAATTAAGGTGATTTCTGCGGGTAGCGCGTCTGCTATCCAGTTGTAGGTGCGATCGATGTATTAGCGGCGGACTACAGCATCACAACCAGGAGGTTGTGTTGTGTTTGAGCAGGATAGCAGACGCACTACCGTGAGTACAGCTTTGGCTTCCAAACATTTGATCGCTTGCCCGTACGTGCGTGTCGCTACGTGCATGTCACGTACGTAACTTTGGGGAAATATATGTTTCTTGCCGACTCTGATGGCGGCCGGGGTGTCGTCGAAAGCTACAACGCTTGCCGCCGCTCCGTAGCTAAGTTAGCTTCAATGGCGTCGTTAGCAACACAGCATTGTTAAGCTTCGCCAAGCTGGAAATTATTAACCGTGTATTTACATGTTCATGGTTTAATAGTATTGTTGATCTTCTGTCTATCCTTCCAGTCAGGGTTTTTTTTAAATTTTGTTTCTATCTGCATTTGAGCCTGATGCTATCACGTTACCTCCGTAGCTAAAGAGCTTCACCGATGTATTTTCGTGGATAAAAGTCACTGTGAATGTCCATTTCGCGTTCTCGACTCTCATTTTCAAGAGGATATAGTATCCGAGGTGGTTTGAAATACAAATCCGTGATCCACAATAGAAAAAGGAGAGTGTGGAATCCAATGAGCCAGCTTGTACCTAAGTTACGGTCAGAGCGAAAAAAAGATATACCCTGCACTGCCTCTGTAGTCCTTCACTCTAACATTCCTCATCCACAAATCTTTCATCCTCGCTCAAATTAATGGGGTAATCGTCGCTTTCTCGGTCCGAATCTCTCTCGCTCCATTGTAAACAACGGGGTATTGTGAGGAATCCTTCCTCCTGTGACGTCACGCTACTTCCGGTATAGGCAAGGCTTATTTTTTTATCAGCGACCAAAAGTTGCGAACTTTATCGTCGTTGTTCTATACTAAATCCTTTCAGCAAAAATATGGCAATATCGCAAAATGATCAAGTATGACACATAGAATGGATCTGCTATCCCCGTTTAAATAAAAAAAAATTCATTTCAGTGGGCCTTTAAGAGGATAATACCACAACTGTTGGGCTCCTCTGTTGCTACCATAAATGGGTGGTGTTGATACCAACGGTAGTATCAGTTTACTTCATATACTAAAATGATTGGCTCGATATTTTTATTCTCCCAAAATCTTTCTTTTTTGTTGGTTTTGTTCATGTTTACAAACTCAGGGACAAAATAAGGTCATGGATAAAAAAGGACTATGAGGGTAAAAAAATTAAAATATTTCGATAAGTAACAGATTTTTTTTTGTACAATTGACTTTGTTTTGACCAAAATGTATGCAATAAAATAACAGGGTGTTGATCTTGTTAAACCATAAATGAATACAAAAATAACAGTTGATACAGGTGATTGGTATTGGTATTTTTATCATGAATGATCGGCAGAATAAAACCCTGATCGTAACACCCGTATCTCAAACACGTAAACAATAGAATGTATGTACAGTAACAATTTTTTTTATGAAGTTTTCCAAAAGATAGTGAAAACTATATTGGAAAGAAACTTAATAACATCTATATTCAAGTTCAAATGACTGACATTTATATACTGCATGAGAATAGCCCTGTGAAAATAGTACATTTTTGGATCCTGTCTCTTCAAAGAATCAAGAATCACTGGGAACCGGATTCAAAACGAGGATAGTATCCTGAATAGTCCAGATTCAAATGATGCCCAATTCTAAACATACTTACTTTTGGGCACAGCATGCGTACATAAGCACTCATGACAACTTAGCGTGATAATGGCAGGAATGAGTCAACATACTTTAGCAAAAGTAATTATCACACACTCAACACAAGATCTTTGTGTCTTCAGTGGCCCTCTGTTATGTCGTACAGTATTAGTTCTCAAGGTTTGACCCAAGCTAGCTAACTAAATGCTAATAGAAATTATCCATCCTGTTTATTAGATTAATTTCCATTTATTTTGAGTCTGTTTTTGCTGAAGGAATGCTAATGCCTATAAGCCATCTTTATAAGGATAAGGCATGCGCTTAAGCATGTAGCACAGACCTGGGCATTCTGCGGCCCGCGGGCCACATCCGGCCCTTTGTGCGTCCCTGTCCGGCCCGCGTGAGGCCAATCATAAATTACAAAATACATTTAAAAAAGTATATATGTCGAGTGTGCAATACAACGGTGCTGCTTTTCTTTTGAAAAGCGTTATTTGTATTACTTCCGTGTGGACGTATGCATGATTGTGAGTGAATGTGAACAGCGGCAATCACAAATGACAAAATAAAGTTGAAAAAACATCTGTCGTGCGCGCAATACAACTGTGCTGCTTTTATTTTGAAAAGTGTTATTTATGGGCGTATGTCCGTGTGTAACCTGTGAGTGAAGGTGCACAGCGACAAGTGATGCACGGTTAACACCCGAGATGCTAAAAAGAGAAAAGTTGATGAGGAATGGCGTGTTTTCAACAAGACATGGACTGCCAAGCAACGTTCCCTCTAAGGTGCGCGCCTGCGCAATTGCGCACTCCTCAAGCGTCCTCTGCGCACAGTAAATATATGCCGCGCACCAAATCCTCAATCTCGTTACCCTGCGTAATGACAATAAAGCTGATTCTGATTCTGATACTGAAATCAAAAATCTGAATTCTAAACAAAATAAAGACATTTATTCTGTGTAATTTTGCAATGCAACTTTGAGTGACAGTGACAACAAGCGGCCCTAACGGTGTTCGTCAACACCGTTCAATTGAACACCGTTCAATTATTGTAACGTCTATCGAGATGCTTCGAGGCCAGGAATTATATCGATCTGTTTATTGAGCAAAACTGTTTATATTTGGCCATAACCACACCAAAAACATGAGTAAAACACTTCTATCTCGAAAAACTAGTCATTTTCTGCCGTACAAACCAGGCCAAAACCAACTTGTCATCTGTCACCAACACGCACACCACTAAACCACTGGTGCGTTTATGGCCACACAAAAAGTCGGGACAACTCAAAGACCAAACAAAGTTACACTATGACTCCTCAGTCATACGTGTGCTTATTTTACTGTCATTTATTATTAATGTTAATTTATAGATATTAATCATGGAATGCTGTTACTAGAGAAAGTTACAGGAATGTACACTTCATCCTATGCTTACATTTCATTGTGCAACATGAGGATGTTTAAGGGGAACTAAATGTGATCTCTGAAAGGGGTACAAATGATTTCCAAAGCAGTGCTTTTGGTATAAAGTTAAGTTAGGTTAAATGAAAGTATTATTTTTATTATTAATTATTATTATTCATCTTACAGTATACATCAAAAATAATATTGAGCAAAATTTAATTGAAATATTGTCGATATGGCCCTCCAGCAGTGCTCGGGTTGCTCATGCAGCCCCCGGTAAAAATTAATTGCCCACCCCTGATGTAGCATATAGTAGCATAGGCTGACCATATTCTGAAATCCCAAAGAGGACACATATATGCGTGCCAAGGCCGGGACTAGGTGAAAATTTACCAATGATACTCAAACTTGCTTTATAAATAATATATTTATTTAAATAAAAGCATTTTTTTCTCCTCTGTTGACAGCGGTGTTGGCGCTAGGAATTTTCAAAATGGGGTGCCAGGGACCCCATCAAGTCATAAAAATGGGGTCCCACAGTAAATTTTTGGGGGTACCACTTTTTTGTAAGCGTTGTTTTGAAAACAAATGACAAATGTATGCATTATCCTGTTACATCTCACATTCTATATTGTGTTTTGTAAAAAGGTTGTCATAAACGTTACTTAATTCATTAAAAAAGATAATACAAAAGAAAACAAATGTGTATACATATGTAAATGTATTCAGTTATAAACATTCATTCACTTTCTTCTTTCCTTCATGGATCTAAACTTTACCACTGCTGGTAGTTTTTTCTATGTTTTTATTGAAGAAGTTGTAGGTGTATTTATTTCAGTATAAAAGTGTAAAAAGTGTTTTGCTTAGGTCATGAAATGATGATAATGGTGTGCCAGGACATACATACATTTTATATTTAACGCTTAAATCTCAGGGGCCGTACTTATCAAGCTTCTTAGAGTGCCATTTTACACTTAAGTCCTGAGAATTTGCGAAATTTAGTCCTACTCTCAAACTTAAGAATAAAAGCTTTTTATCAACGTTCTTAAGTCTAAGAATCACTCCTACTCTCCACGATATTTAAGAGACCTTCAGAGGTGTCTTAAGTGGTTAGGAGTTTCCAGCAGGGGATGGCACTGAGGCGAGAGAGACGTGCGCGAACATTCAGGGAGCGGAACGATGTCCTGGATTTGTTTGATGACGAGCAGCTGATCAAACGGTATCGTTTAGACAGAGCGGGTATTATTTTTGTCACAGATTTAATACTTTTCGATTCCATGTTGATTTCTGCATGTGGCTGCAGTGGGCTAGTATATATAGAGCCACCCACACCAGTTTCAAATTAGTTGCCTAATTGATGAATTGGAAAGAAAATGTTATGACAGTAGCGTATGTGTGTGGCCGTGAGGTGAGTGACGTCAGTGAGTGTGTGGGCGAGAGAAGAGAAGAGAGGGAGCGGTAGCGTGAGTGCCGGCGGGGACTAGTTTGTTTTGTATTATTTTGTAGTTTATTGTCAAAATATACACTCCCATTGTCCAATTAAATATTTCCAAGATATTTCTTTATTCTTAGACAAGGGATTCCCTTCCGTGATTGGTCATTTCTATGGACACAGAAATGACGTCACCTAAAATTCCGTTTACGGCACATAGTAATGTCGTAATTCAGCTCTGAGTGTGACACTTAAGATTCAGTCCTACACTTCGCTGAAAGTGTGAGTAAGACGCTTGATAACTAACTTTTAAGTGCAGCTTTCAGCGAAGAATTTATTTACTCTTAAGTCAACTCTTAGCAGACTTCTTAGGAGTAATTCTGAGAAGCTTGATAAGTACGGCCCCTGGAGTCTACATCAACTTCAAATCTATCCCCCTTTTCAAAATGTTTGAGGTTTTTTTATGTTGTTTTTTTGTTTGCTTGTTTTCCGCCCTTTTTTGCCAAACAAAACTATGTTTTTAAGGGCAAACACACAAAATATGCAAAATCCTACACCAACATTTTTTGATGTGAAGTAATCGGAGCCTTGGATAGGTCAATAATTCATAATGTTGTTTTCAGAACATTTGCTATTTTTGACAAGTTAAGCTTTCTGTCGGTAAAAAACAAACAAACAAACAGCTGATCGGCCTCAGATGAACTGCTGCCGACGCGTTGGCCTTGAAGAATAGCAAAAGTTTCATGTTTGGCACACTTGTCTTGAGCCCAGGAGGATTGACAAGAGCGTGAAGTCGAGATCAAATAGATAAGATGGCCCTGATGATAAGGCTCGTCGGAGCACTTTTGTGTGCTCGACGTTTGGAGACCAGACATGCGTTTGATTGCGTTGACTTTAAACCGATCGTGTCCGTAATAAAAGCGTGGCACGTATGAGCAAAGAGAGAGAGACACACAAGAGCTGCTTATCTCTGCCTGGAGACCGAGGCGGCTGCTGCGACGAGTGGCTTGTATTGAATCTGTATTCGGGGCCACCTGGATTTACGCATAAACGTGTCCTCCTATCATCCCTGCGGACTAGTTTTTGTGCAACCTATGACAGCAAGCAGCTGCCGGGCAGAACGGAAACCCCCTTTAAGAGGTTACGACTACAGATGTCCGATAATGGCTTTTTTGCCGATATCCGATATTCCGATATTGTCCAATTCTTAATTACCGATACCGATATCAACCGATACCGATATATACAGTCGTGGAATTAACACATTATTATGCCTAATTTTGTTGTGATGCCCCGCTGGATGCATTAGACCAGGGGTCGGCAACCCAAAATGTTGAAAGAGCCACATTGGACCAAAAATACAAAAACAAATCTGTCTGGAGCCGCAACAAATTAGAAGCCATATTACAAACAGATAGTGTGTTATGATATATACATTGAATTAAGATGACTTAAAGGAAACTAAATGAGCTCAAATATAGCTACAAATGAGGCATAATGATGCAATATGTACATATAGCTAGCCTAAATAGCATGTTAGTATCGATTAGCTTGCAGTCATGCAGTGACCAAATATGTCTGATTAGCACTCCACACAAGTCAATAACATCAACAAAACTCACCTTTGTGTATTCACGCACAACGTTAAAAGTTTGGCGGACAAAATGAGACAGAAAAAGAAGTGGTATAAAACACGTCCTAGAAAGTCGGAGAAAGTTATACATTGTAAACAAACTAAGGTGAGTTCAAGGACCGCCAAAATTAGTAGGACAAAACGGCGCTCGCCAAATACTCGAATCAGTGAAGCATGTTTAATACAAACAGTGTGCTTTATAACAATTAGGGAGGTTTGTGTCATGTTTGTCCTCCTGCAGTAACCATATTAAAACAAAAAATATATATTTTTTCCCCTCATCTTTTTCCATTTTTCATACATTTTTGAAAAAGCTTCAGAGAGCCACTAGGGCGGCGCTAAAGAGCCGCATGCGGCTCTAGAGCCGCGGGTTGCCGACCCCTGCATTAGACAATGTAACAAGGTTTTCCAAAATAAATCAACTCAAGTTATGGAAAAAAAATGCCAACATGGCACTGCCATATTTATTATTGAAGTCACAAAGTGCATTATTTTTTTTTAACATGCCTCAAAACAGCAGCTTGGAATTTGGGAGGTTGGGGGGGGGGGGGGGGGTATATTGTAGCGTCCTGGAAGAGTTAGTGCTGCAAGGGGTTCTGGGTATTTGTTCTGTTGTGTTTATGTTGGTGGTGCGGATGTTCTCCCGAAATGTGTTTGTCATTCTTGTTTGGTGTGGGTTCACACTGTGGCGCATATTTGTAACTGTGTTAAAGTTGTTTATACGGCCACCCTCAGTGTGACCTGTATGGCTGTTGACCAAGTATGCTTGGTCCCCGGATTGTTAATAATCAAATGTAAACAATCAAATGCAGATACTTTTTCTTATGCCTTCTGATCTCTCTCTCTCTCTCTCTCTCTCTCTCTCTCTCTCTCTCTCTCTCTCTCTCTCTCTCTCTCTCTCTATCTCTCTCTCTATCTCTCTCTATGTCCACTACTTGATGTCCATATCCTACCCCCCCTCCACACCCCGGATTGTAAATAATGTAAATAAATCAATGTGATTATCTTGTGTGATGACTGTATTATGATGATAGTATATATCTGATAGTATATATCTGTATCATGAATCAATTTACGTGGACCCCGACTTAAACAAGTTGAAAAACTTATTCGGGTGTCACCATTTAGTGGTCAATTGTACGGAATATGTACTTCACTGTGCAACCTACTAATAAAAGTCTCAATCAATCAATCAATCAATCACTTGTGTGTGTGAAAAGCCGTAGATATTACATGATTGGGCCGGCGTGCAAAGGCAGTGCCTTTAAGGTTTATTGGCGCTCTGTACTTCTCCCTACGTCCGTGTACACAGCGGCGTTTTAAAAAGTCATAAATTGTACTTTTTGAAACCGATAATTTTGAAACCGATACCGATAATTTCCGATATTACATTTTAAAGCATTTATCGGCTGATAATATCGGCAGTCCAATATTATTGGGCATCTCTACTCACAACACAAGTAGGTTTTAGCGCTTTCATGGCGAGTTTACTGAAAAGATATAAGTAAGAACTTTACACTACTTTATATTAGAAATGGCAATAGTGGAGGATGAATGTTCCATAACAAGAAGATAGAGAAAAACAAGAAGCGTATCGACTATGGGTCGGCACCGACTACAAAGGCGGACGCGCGGAAATTTTCAGGACTTATGCAGATCACAAATACAGATCAGCAGGTACCAGAAGGTAAGAAAAGTATCTTTTGCATAATATTGCGAAATAAAATGTCATGTCTGTTGATCATGTTTTTGTTTTAGTCATGTTCGGTTTGGTTTTTGGACTCTTTGTGCACTCTTGTTTGTTTTGTCACCATAGCAACCATTAGTTTCACCTGGTTCACATCCTCACGTTTTCACATTTTGAGTCACGCACCTGCTGTCACTAATCATGTCACTATTATTTAAGCTTCCAGTTGCCAGGCTGTTTTTCTGGCGACATCACTCTGCTTCATGCCATGTTTACGGTTTCATGCTTAGTTCACGCTGCTTGTTTCATAGTCCATGCTGCCCTGTTCCCGTCCTCGCAGGTGAGTTTTGTTTATTAATGCCACAGTTAGTGTTTTTGTTTCATGTTCATAGTTAATTGCCTTTGTGCTAGTCTTTTGTTTCATTAGTCAAGTTTGTTCTCCGCCATTGTGCGCGCCTTTTGTTTGCTGCTTTTTTTTTGTAGTTATAGTGTTAAAATAAAAGATGTCATTACCTTCACGCCATGTCCGGTCCAAATCCTTTGCACCATGGGAAAACAAACCACGCCGAAGTCCAAGTCTTGACAGAAAACACCAGATATGTCTGACCTTATACACACCATAATAATACTCGTATGTTTAATGCGCCGACAATCCATCAAGCGGTGCGGCTTCATAGCTTACCAAAGTCGTACTAAAACATTTTGATAGAAGTTTGAGCACCGTGTGTAATGTTCTATATTTTCAATGGAACATATAAAATGTTGGTGTTGTTTACTTGACTCATATTGCAGTCTACACTTATCTCTTATGTGTGACTGCCATCATGTTGCAGTCTACACTTATCTCACACTAGATATTATGTGATTGGGCCGGCGCGCAAAGGCAGTGCCTTAAAGGCCTACTGAAATTATTTTTTTTTATTTAAACGGGGATAGCAGGTCCATTCTATGTGTCATACTTGATCATTTCGCGATATTGCCATATTTTTGCTGAGAGGATTTAGTAGAGAACATCGACGATAAAGTTCGCAACTTTTGGTCGCTGATAAAAAAAGCCTTGCCTGTACCGGAAGTAGCGTGACGTCACAGGTTGAAGAGCTCCTCACATTTCCCCATTGTTTACACCAGCAGCGAGAGCGATTCGGACCGAGAAAGCGACGATTACCCCATTAATTTGAGCGAGGATGAAAGATTTGTGGATGAGGAACGTGAGAGTGAAGGACTAGAGTGCAGTGCAGGACGCATCTTTTTCCGCTCTGACCGTAACTTAGGTACAAGCTGGCTCATTGGATTCCACACTCTCTCCTTTTTCTATTGTGGATCACGGATTTGTATTTTGAACCACCTCGGATACTATATCCTCTTGAAAATGAGAGTCGAGAACGCGAAATGGACATTCACAGTGACTTTTATCTCCACGACAATACATCGGCGGAGCTCTTTAGCTACGGAGCTAACGTGATAGCATCGTGCTTAACTGCATATAGAAACAAAATAAATAAATCCCTGACTGGAAGGATAGACAGAAAATCAACAATACTATTAAACCATGTACCTGTAAATACACGGTTAATGCTTTCCAGCCTGGCGAAGCTTAACAATGCTGTTGCTAACGACGCCATTGAAGCTAACTTAGCAACGGGACCTCACAGAGCTATGCTAAAAACATTAGCTATCTACCTACGCCAGCCCTCATCTGCTCATCAACACCCGTGCGTTCCAGTGATCGACGGAGCGACGAATGACTTCACCTGATCATCGATGCGGTCGGCGGCCCGGAGACGGAGGAAGTCAAGGTGAGGTCGGCGGCTAGCGCGTCTGCTATCCATCTCAAAGTCCTCCTGGTTGTGTTGCTGCAGCCAGCCGCTAATACACCGATCCCATCTACAACTTTCTTCTTTGCAGTCTTCATTGTTCATTAAACAAATTGCAAAAGATTCACCAACACAGATGTCCAGAATACTGTGGAATTTTGCGATGAAAACAGAGCTTTTTTGTATTGGATTCAATGGGGTCCGAATACTTCCGTTTCAACGATTGACGTCACGCTCATACGTCATTATACATAGACGTTTTCAACCGGAAGTTTAGCGGGAAATTTAAAATGTCACTTTATAAGTTAACCCGGCCATATTGGCATGTGTTGCAATGTTAAGATTTCATCATTGATATATAAACTATCAGACTGCGTGGTCGGTAGTAGTGGCTTTCAGTAGGCCTTTAAAGGTTTATTGGCGCTCTGTACTTCTCCCAACGTCCGTGTACACAGCGGCGTCTGTTTTGAAACCAATACCGATCATTTTTAAACCGATACCGATAATTTCCGATACTACATTTTAAAGCATCGTCAGTCCGATATCATCGGACATCCCTAGTTACGACTGAGGAGCCTTGCAGAAGTCAACTCCAAAATCCCACCACCGAAAGGGCCGGGACGTTGTAAATGATTCACTTTACGCCAGTGATTCAAAAATAGATACTCGCTAACCTTAGTGTCTCAGCTGACACAACACCCCGGTTGAGGCTT